>NC_043762.1:11202711-11534211 GCF_902148845.1 Salarias fasciatus
ACTGTGGGCATGTTGGTAGTTAATCTCAGCTGTTTTGTTGCTGCTTCCTCTTGTTATCATTTCCTCATAAAACTAACATTTGTATTACAGTTTGGAAGGGTATTTTATGGAATAAGTTATTTCATGGATTTACTTTAATTGGTGATGATAAAGTAAAAGTTAATCTAGGAACAATCAAAAGAAATGTTCCTGTTAAAATGGTACATTTTCCACCAACTGACTTTATCACTATTGATATCTGACATTTATGAGTAATCCAAGCATATTTAGCACTAACAATGACCCTAATGCCTCTGGATGCCGGTTGATTTAAGGCTGCTGCTAATGGAGTTCACCTATATAAAACATTCACTCATTCACTCACACACCATTAGTGTGAGCTGCCATGCAAAGTGCTTGGCCTCCATCTGGGGAAACTTGGGTTCATTGTTTTGCTCTGCAGACATGGAAAAAATGAGGGATTGAACCGCCAAAGTTGGAAGATTGCCTGATTTACCAACTGAGCCACAATTGGCTTTTTTGTCATCAGGGTCACATGAACAAGTAGCGGCGCAAAGAGACTGAGTCACAGCAGACACAATATTTAATGTAGATTCATCTCAAATGTCCACAAAAGAACACAGAGGGTTTGTTTTACCAAGAGTCTGTTTGAAGAGTGTCCATTTCTTCCAATAGCATTTTTTTATTTGCTTCACTTTTCCATGGAAAGATTAGATAAGAGCTGAGCCCGACATGCATGAAATAAAGTGCTGGTGGAGGAAATTAACAAATACACTACGAAGCAATATGGGGATCAAATCTGCAAGAAAAGAAATTACAAAAATAATCATGTCAACATACTGAGAAAAGACTGCAAGCAATAAGAAAAGTACAACAAAATATCTTGTAATAAAGTCTGCTGGTAAAAGTCGTGGAGAGCCAGCTGAGGAAATCCTTCTCATCCCAGTACCAACAGCATCCCTGCTGAAAGCTGAGTCGGTTTCCACCTCCTCATTAACGTCATTAATGATGCTGTGAATCACACAACATAGCCTCACACTGATATATGAGCATAAACTCCACTCATGAGTTTCCATGTTTATTAAAGTGAAAACATGAAATTAATAAAACAATGCTGTCAAACATATGATCATTTTTGGGATATTTCACTGTATTTTTCTCTAGAAAATATAATTAAAATGGGTTTTGTGCAAGATTGCAGTCATTTCCCATCGTGTTTTGTTGTTTTTTGTGAAGATATACACATTTTCATAATGCATACTCTGTGTCATAACTAAGACAAACTTTGTGTTTAAATCTAAAGGTTATTATGGCACTATTTCACAAGTCCATCTCACTCAAGATGAAAATGGGATGCATTGCCCCCTGAACTTAAGTCTATTTCACCCCCCTGGAATAGTGTATGTTACTTTTCATGACTTCGAAATGATTCTCAGCGCATCTTGTTAGTAGATCAGCTTCCACATGTATGAAGTTGGATCCAGTTACTTTATATACATTTAGAAGATCGGGCCCTTCGTGTGGATTTTTGGGTTTCCAATTTAGATTTGATGGGTCAAATACCATCTTACAATTTGTTTGCACTTTTCTGTAAGCCAGCAGACAGAAGCCCACTATGTGCACGCTATGGGAAGTTTTCCGCATGTAAGGGTATGTCCCTTTTCTTTTTACCGTACCACTAAAATATTTTTCATCTGACTAACAAAGAGTCATTGACTTAGTTGGTGGTGAAAGGGCAGCCCTAACATTTAGCATTGATTTTATACCTCTATATTTCTATAATAGACATGAATGAATACACTCCTGATTGACCTGATAAAACCTGCTGCCAGCTTTGGATTATTGCTCTTGGTATTATAATGCATACTATCAACAGGCCTGTGCTGGAAACTGCTACATAGAACTGAATTTAATTGCATCCAAGTTATAAAAACAGGTCATTAATCAGGCGGCAAACCAAATAAGCACACAAACATGACAAGTGTAACACTGAACTGGATGAAGAACTAAAAGGAGCGATGGAAGAGCGCCTGAGCCAAATGTCATGCACGTCAAAGAAGCAGCGGCATGTCTTCTCCTGCATGAAGTCTTTTTTTCTTTTCTTCCCCTCGCGGCAACACCTCCTCTAGAGTTTCTCAGGGACAGGCAGCCACAAGCGGACCGGCCCACATTACACCATCGTTAATAACAGAAGCTGGAATCGGGCCATGGGAAAAATAAATCTGTAACACTTTATTGTGGCTGTATTGCTGCCAGCCAGCATGTGCATGAAGTAATCATTCTAATTCTCGTAAAGGGCATGTCTGGACTGGTTGGGTCTGCACCTCTTGTTCTGCTGCAAGACAACAGGGATTTACCCTACAGTGGAGTACAGTGCGATTATGATCAAATGGTGGAATTGCCCTGCACCTCGTTGGTCTGTCACAGAGCAGTCCTGCACAAAAAGACATGGTTTTGCACGTGATCAGAAAAATGCAGGGCAGTTAGCATTATCAGCAATATCTGCAAGAGTTCAAACTTAAAATTGGATGCAGCCCTGAGACGTTTAACTGTATATTCAAAGCAAGTACATAACGCAAAACTCATTCTACATATAGCCTCAGTACCATTAGAACTAAATTGCAGACTATAAGAGCCTGGAAATGCTTCGTTTTTTGTTTTTTTTTTCTTCAGATGTTAATCTGTTTTGTCTGAGGGAAGAGATTACAGCTGTGAATGAGAAAATGTGGCGATAGCCCATTAAAATCACGCTGGGCGCTGTCACACGGCGCCTCCATTACTCACTGTCTCTGCGTATGAAGCAGCGTCAGTCGACGTCATCAATGCAATCCGTTGCTCCGTCGTTACTTTGCTCGTGTTGCTTCACATTTTGGGGCTAAATTAAAAAAAAAAAAAAAAAAAAAACTCTCGGCCGGATCAAAGTGGAATACATTTCAGTGTGTTTCGCGGTGGAGATCCCATTTTGCTCTGCAGCGTTGCTCTGCGGGTGACTGATGGGGATCAAGTTCTTTTACCTAAAACCTGTCAGTCATAAAGATAAGTTATCAAGTAGCCTCAGGCTGAGGTAATGCCCCTGCAATCAAATGAAAAACTAGACCAAGACCTATAAAATAGAGTATTTGCTCATGTTCAGTGACCTCTTGCTCTTTTTTTTCCCCTACCTCTTTCCCAGGGTTGATACCGGCTGAACCCCATGAACTTTCGGTAGCAGGTTGCTTTTTGAAAAGCGGTGCTTCGTTCAGCCAGATACAGAAAAAGATATACTCTACGTTTTGTTGACACCTGCTGAGATCTACGTAATGAGATTTAATGTCAGGAGGAAACAAGCTGTACTGTTAAAAAAGCGTGTCCGTGCATGCATCCCTGTCCCATTACCACCACTGTCTGTTTAATTCTGTGGCGTTTTTTCATGTGCTGTCTTCATCTCATATTCAAAGTCACCTTATATTTGCATGAAATACAGGAATAGGATTATGTAATCTTGCAGCATCTCAAATATTGACAAGTTAATGCTTGGCTTTCAAACCAAATAAAGGCTGCCTTTGAAACCGCCTGTGTACCAATTAGCTACAATAATAAAATAGTCAGAGCACCGTGTCCATAATAAATATGACTTGCTTTGTGTAACTGCACTTAGTGTAGGATTAAGCAAGTGACTGTTAAGCAACCCTGCAGGAGTAAGTCATCAGTATGAGAATCGTCACGGTCTGTCTCAACCGAGACATACCTGTCACATTCAAGAGAGTCACGTAGCAGGTGTGTGAATACGCACGCCTTTCTAACTGCAACCCATTGAATGGACTGTTGAGCTCCTCATGAGAAGAGTATTTACTTTAGATCGGTGAAACTCCACCCAGGCTTTACAAAGGCCTGTAATCCTTAATGCTTTGGCAACAGTCACTATGGTATGTTTGACATATGTTCTTTTACATGAACACTTTATCTGGGTTTGGTTTTGTGTCTTTGTGGTCACTGTTGCATCATGTCCTGTCAGGTTCTTCCATTTTACAGTCAGCTCCCAATATTCAGATGCAGCTTTGTGTTCATTTCCACGCAGCCAAGCCTCGGTGCTGCACGATGTTCTTTACCATGAAATGTAGTCAGGTTAGGATCAGACAGTTCACGTTGTTGGTCCACATCATGTCAGTTCATGTTTCACGGTTATTTCTCCAGACATTCATGCTTTGTGTTTGGGCTGTTATGTCTGCTCATGTTTAAAAGCAGACGGTCTGACATACACGTGTCTCACCTGGATTACTTTAAATACCATCCCTTGGTATCTGTTTTTGTATTCTTTGGTCCTTTTTCCATGAAAAGGTTTGCAGTAAAAACATAATTTTTGTGTTTGCGTTTCAGAAATTTTGCATTTCATGACAACTTTTTAACACAGAAATGGAAGAAACACAAAAAGAAATATAGTTTTTCGTGAAGGGCCACAAGCTGGTCATGGTACTCTAGATTGTTGTTATTATCCTTTTACATGTGCACGTGCAGAAGAAATGTTTGGTACAGGTATGGTAACAGGTTCTCTCTATGCATCTTTTTCATAACACTTGAATTAGTTGGACTAGCATCCTTTACTGATTACCTGTGCACTTTCTGTCTGTTCATGCTCCTGTTCTGATCCCCAGCTGCAGCAGCTCTTTGGATTCCTATGTTCAGTTTTTGCATTGTTTCAATTAAAGATCACTTTCGTTGATACGTCCATATCTGTCTTTGTGTTTCGGTCCTGTACCCAGACGGCCCCTGATCCCACCGAAACCTGATTAAAGTTCTCATATCAAATCTTTGCCTGATAAGGGTTTGATATCAGTTCTCAAAACTTACACAACTCTGCACAGACTGCAGTCAGGTGTTTTTAAGCTCAGATCTAAACCAGGGGCTTAAAAGTGTTGTATAAAGCATTCCGTGCATGGAAAATGATTATCACGTTCAGGGGCAAGTGTTGACATACAGCAGAATGATCTCATACTGGAACCACAAGTTCAGACTGTTGTGTAGATTTAGAAATAACCTCTTGCTAATCCTTCCTCAAACTTCTCAGTGTTTAACAATTTTGCAACAGACAGCCTCTGAGGGCTTATCTACATAGACAACAGCTGTCGGAGCAAAGGCAAAATTATGTAAATAAATGTTTTAACATTGACAGTATCCACTTTTTTTTTTCTTTTTTTAAGATTTCGAGTAGATTAAGACTATTTGGATTCTATTTATCTTTGATGGCATCCAAATTTGTCGGGCCAGAGAAGTGGACGTTGTATGATTGTATGATAAATAAAAATAGAAAACTTCATAGTTTCAAAGGAACACAGAGGAATTCAAAAATAATTTGTTTTATTTGAAAATGTCAAGGAATGCAAAAAACATCAATAAGCATAAAGACAGAAACTATTAACTATTCCACAAGCAAGTCTCAAACTAATTTACTCAGAAGAAACTGCAGAACCAGACTCAGAGGCTCGAAGTTCTCATGAGCAATGAAGCTGCTGCAGATTCTTGTAGGAAGCCGCAAACACAATAGGGTTAGGTCCTCTGTAGTTCCCAACAGTCCATTATGTGGTACAGAGAGTGCAGAGCCCCAGCAGTGAGATTATCGAGCGACCAGTCTGTCAGGACCACCTTGAGCTTTCACTCCAGAACGGCCACGTCTGCGCTCGTCACTTTTCCACACCGTTCAAGGCACTTTCTCAAATTAAGCTGAGGTGTCTGGGTCAGGAAGTCAATTTTCTCCTCACCTGCAGCTCTTCCCGCTACTGTTACCATTCACGGCGCCTCCCGTCATGTCAGCTCTTGAAGCCAAGGAATGTCTGGGTCAGGCCATCAATCCGGCAGGCGGTCACCGCCGCGGATGATCAATGCTCCAATAATTCACAGAAACCTCAACAATGGACATGTCTGCTGAGTTCAAACACACATGCAGTGAGCTCTATCTTCAATACTTACGAATAGGTATCAAGCATTACAATTACTGAAATAAAACCACAGGTCGTGTAGTTGTTCTAGTACAGATGTGGACATCATAAGGCCATATGCTACAGTCAGGGACAATCCAACACTATATTTACATATTTAAATTCATGACAGATATTGACGAATTTCAATAACGATCAAAGATGACTATTTTCCGACCCAACCAGGGGAAAATGAGCACTAATTCCTGAATTTCTTACTCAAAAGTGTGGCTCCCTCGGTGTGCCTTTTGTTAACTCCATAGAATTAAAGTGTTAATGAATGAATGCCACCTACTGTAATTATTAATTAACCTCCAACCCTTTGTGTTTTATGAATTGCTTTGACATATTAAGATGGAATTAATCATATTAAATTAATTTGTTCCCAGCATACCCTTGCTTTTAAATTCCAAATTATGTTAAAGATATCGATGTCGCCTGCTTCGTGACTGGAGCTCCATTCAGCACTCGCCACTGCTGCTTGTGTTCCCTGATAAACTGGAGAGACGGGCGATCTCACTGGCTTTATTTCATGACAGTTTACCTTCTAGTAGATCGATCCGTCGAAGTCCGTTCCTCCTTTAGTCGCTCCTTATTCTAGTAAATGTATTGTTTATGAAGAACTATTTTTCCTAGTTAGTGCATGATCCTGATTCTTCCATTTAGTTTTCCTGCATGTTTTAGTCTAACGGTGTGCCTGTGCACCGGTGCATGTCTCTGTGCACATGTGCGCTGATTCCTAATTGGTCCGTGCTGGCAGAGGCACCTGTAAAGGGTCCATCTCCTCCACAGGCGCAGGGGCCAAGCTCTGCAGCATCCCCCACACAGATGGACCTCACAGCGGGCGGCTGTCCATGCAAACCCCCTGGCCCCTCACCAACTGATGGTGTATCACAGTGGGAACATGGTCACACATCAATCCCAATAAAGGCCTGGCCTGCCTCGGCGCTGACATTTCGATGCTGTGTATTGTTCCACGAGAAGGGCGGGGAGTTTTCTTTTGCTTGTTTGCTCTGGCGACGGAAGATTCAACCTCTCGTGCCAAATTTTCAGCGAACGATCGAGTAATTTTTTTTGTGTCTGCATGCATGTCAGGAGCAGCGAATGACAGTCCAATTATTCATAAGCCGCTGTACATAAAGTTACCTCTGCTCATTCCAAGCAGTAATAATTGTCTTGATGTTTTCGTCAATTAAAAAGTCGGTGAGCTTGCCAACACTGCAGAATCCTGTCAATTTAACAGTCCAACAATAATAAAGTCAGGGTGGGATTAAATATGCATTCTTCCAATGAGATGTTAAGACTTATTTACCAAGAATGTAATCCAATACGTGTGTGAACAACGAATGCACAAGATCACATTGTCTCCTGATGAAACAATGTAGGGATACCTGTCATTGTAGCCTGTGTGAACCTTTTGCATGAGATTGTGAGGCTTGTTCGATATAGTTTTAAAATAGAGTCTGAAATAGTAGGTCGGTGGTAGATTGTAGGGTTTTTTTCTCTGTTTAAGCGATGTGGTGGTTTCAGGTCACATCTTTGAGCAAAACTGTCATCTAGGAAGTGGAAACAGAAAAACACTGCAGTTTGCATGCCAGGTTTCATTTAAGCTCCCCTGATAAACATGATCCACACTGGATACCTCTTTCTCTCTCTGTGTAGAGTTTGCATGGTTTTTCTATGCACGTGTGGGTGTTTTACTAATTGCATCTGTTTTTCTTCCACGGTCCAAAAACACACATCGAATGTTAATTAGTGACTCTAAATTGCCTGTAGGTGTGACGGTGTGCCGGTGCTGTGATGGATGGGCAGCCACTCCAGGGTGTACCCTGCCTTCAGCTGGGACCAGATCCAGACCCCCGCAACCTGAAACTGGATGGAGATGAATGGATTTCTCCATAATCATGGAATGAGTCAGATCTACACTCCGATGGTGAACATTTCAAAATCTTCCGCTTTCAGATGTACTCGGATACATTGCGAACCCAGCATGTTTACCCAACTCCTCTCACTTAATGTAAACCGAAAAAATGTCATTACAAGCTGCTTCATGCTGTTGATGGATTAAAACCACAGATGGAAACCGTACCATAATGTTTATTTCTCACGTGGCTCCCACATTTGGCTGTGAATTTTTTTTTTTTTTTTACCGCAGCTTCATGGCTTCTTATATTTACCATGGGTGGCCGTTCTGATTCTGACAGCATCGCCTCGCTAATTAAATTCACCCAACACTGAGAATTCAGCATACATCCACCTACCGATCTACTGGGAGCGAAACCAAGCCCACATATTTTTTTATTTTTTTTTTTGTCTCTCAATTCACTTTTTAACAAACTCGAATTATAATTGAGAGAGCTGTAGATCCTGTTTTAAACCATGAAGCTGAAAATCCTACATTCTCTTCATTACCTTCTTAAACCATCACACTCAAAAACCTCAAGCTCGCTCCCCACCGAGCTGAGTCTCCTGCCACCGCACAGCGGGGGCAACCGCGGCCTCATTCGTGAGGAAAATGCAAGAAATAATGAGGTAAATATTGGATTGCAGCGCCCACAGAGCAGTTATTTTGGAGCAGATGACTTGGATTTTATTAAGAAAAATACTTTGAGAAGTGTAACTTTTTCAGGGGTCTCAGTTATTGTCAGATCTGAAACGTCATGATGTGAATGAGAATTGCGGTTTCCGCTCCGGCGATTGCATGAATATGATAATTACTTCGTGCTGCAACAATACAGAGAGGTGTGTATGAAATAATGCAAACTCCTTTCAAATGTGCAAACCAGCAGAAATGCATTTGGAGTTGTGCTAAAAAACAAAAAGTCAATGAATAAGCACATTAGGATGCACACATAAAAGAAGGAGTAAGGTGGAACAAATCAAACATTTGGTTCAAGTGCAGGAGTGAATGAATGGGTTGCCTCCTGTTATGTAACGCTGTGTTGTGTTCTGCAAAACATTGAGTAACCGCATACTTGGAGTTCATGCTTAAGACAATTTGCCGGAGAAAGACTCCGGAGGCATGTCTGAGTTTGTTTGAGTCTGTGCGTGCTCGCCTGTTGCAACCTCTTGATTTAGTCTTACTCCTCGAGCAGGATCGAACAGGCAGTCGACTTTAGATGAGAAGGAAACAAGAAGAAAGCGAAAGAGAGAGCGAGAAAGAGAGAGAGAGAGAGAGGAAAAAAAAGGCAAACTTTGTTAGGTCTCACAAGTAAGATTGCCAAAACCAGAAAGAGAAAAGCAGACTGAAAGGAGCAGAGAGAAAGTGACAGACAGACAGAGAGAGAGAGAGAGAGAGAGAGAGAGAGAGAGGAAGAGAGAGAGAGAGTTATGTAACTTTGTCCTCAGGAAGCTCTGCCAAAAACTGACTTGGCTTGCCTCTCTACTACAACGACAGAGATTTTCTCATGGAACAGATTAAACGGCGCTGAAGCGGGACACCAGCAGATGTATGATGGATCCCAGCGCTTCCATCCCCCCCTAAACTGCAGTAAAACACCTCAGTGCACTCTGTATATACTACCCGAGGACACGGAGATCTGCCAGCAAACCGCAGAAAGTGGGAACAGCGTGTCTTCACTAACAAACTGTACGATCAAATGAAATGTAGACGGACATCCATAAGGTCCTTGTTCTGTTTTTTTTTTTCTTGGATTTAAACCCAGATTGACCCCCACCGCTACTGGACTTGAGATCGTGGGGTCCGTATGAAGAGGGGGAGAGCTGCCTGACATACAGCTCACATGGCTTAGTGTGGGTTTGCATCAGGGCTGCAGGATGTATCAAGATATCAGCACTGCAGTAAAGTACATGTTTCCATGTGCTATGCGTGCAGTGAAATATGCACCACACTTCATTATTTGACTCTGTGTCAAAAATGCTGCCAATAAGTCAGAGGCACAAAAGCAAAAAAGCAACAAAAAGTCAACAAACTGCTCAAGTTGGTAATTACTGCTTGTGATCAAAGCAGGAACCAAACAGAGTCGAATCTTTTAAAAACAAGAATCCAAGAATAGAGAGTGCACTGTTATTGGGTGTACGAATGAATAAAAGTGAAATATTACCATTTGTAGTGTCTCATTAAGATCAGAAAAAAACTGTATTTATCCCTAAGGGGCAATTCAGTAGGCAAGAGCGATAAAATTTTGTACAACACAACACAAGAGGGGAAAAAAAAGAAAACAATACAAAAACGTAAAAGAAACAATGTAAAGTAGAAAAGGAGAGATTCCAATAAATACTGCAAAACGTTTTTTTTTTTCATGACACAAATAAATGATTAGATGATAAATTATGAAAAATTTGCATCTGAAATATTAAATTAACAAGTAAATAGAAAAATTAATGGTGCTCGGAAAATAGAATATCAGTTGAATATTTCAAAAAAGATTGAGCATCATAAAGTATAATATATAAATATTAATATTGGTGTATCAATGTCAATAAAATAAATTATAGAAATTAAATAATTTTAAATTTTTAAAGTTAAAGTTTCTTTTGTCCATAATTAAATGTTGATTTATTTATTTACACTAGTAAAAGGGATTTTTTTTTTTTTTTTTTTTGGTGGGGGCGGGGGGGGGGGGGTCAAAAACAACTGAAATGCCCCTTTGAGTTCTTATCTTTCACTTTTAGCCCTGCTTGGATCTGAAGGAGGAACCCGCACCGCGGCACAAAGAAGCCTTCCGAACGAGCCCCTTTTTCTTTTTTCCCATCGAGCTAAGTTGGAGCTAATGCGCTCAGTGAAGCATGTCATAACAGCTGCTCATTCATGACTGCTCCAGACATCAAGCGCATCAACTCTGATAATACGAGAACACAACAAGATATAAATCACCCGCATATTGGTAAGCAAGTGTTTGTTTACAGGCGCAGCAGACATTAACATTTATATGGAGTCATGTTTCTTAGTCGACGCCGATCTCGAGATACATTTTCAAGGCATCGCCTGCTCCATGCATTCATCCATCTTTTACGTCCACTCCCAAACCAAGTTAGTCTATTAAAAATGTATTGAAGATAAAAGGCAAGAATACACTAGAAAGATTCCTCGAGCGAACACAGACACCTACTTGTTGTTCTTCTAGATTAGGGGTGTCAAAGATATCTTAATTCAGGGGAAACATCAAGCCCAATATCACCTTGAGACTGTTAAAATACAGCATAATATTCTTTACATTTCTTTGTTTTAATGGTGTAAATGTATATATTTACACCAAAAAAACAATTGAAACCAAATATGACTATATTTTGAACATCTTCAGTTTTTTCTGATATGCAAAATAAAGTGAAATGTCCAAATCCCCTCTATCGCTAATGCTAGTTTGTGATTTTCCATGGCAGCTGGGGGTCTCAGTGTTGTGTTAACTCCTCTCAAGAAGTTTCCTATACATGCATAAGGAGAACATGCAAACCCCACACAGAGAAGTCTGCGCCTTGCAAGTTTTCAAGTGTTTCCCTGCTGTGGAGCGAGAGTTCCAGCGACTACACCCATGTGTCTGGATGTGTAAGTGAATGTGCAATTTGGGCCCATTTTGTGCAAACAGATTACGTAGATCCTCGCTACAAAACCAGCAAACTGAGGTCATAAAACATTCACGCTGAGAGCGGCGCACATAATTTACAGAAATCATTTGTAATTCGAGGGCTCGAACTTCTAATTCGGGAGGCAGAAACCTGCGTTACGTTATTGCACAACTGATTAGTCAGCAGTTTCCCCCGAAATCAGCTTCAAGTGAATTTCTGTGGAAACTGCGAGCGCCACAACAAGACAGGCCTGCGTTTAATCGTTACCTCGAACCGTCGCAGCCTCTGCCAGATCATGTCATCCAGTCATGTGTGTATTGCTCTCCTCCGCTAACAAGTCAGCCCTCTCATTTACTGCCTAATTGGGCTCTCAAGGATAATGGCCTATTTGTTTTGTGTGAGAGCGATCAAGAGTCTGTGAATGTAGGAGTGTGTGCTTCTGTGCGCGTGTGTGTGTGTGTGTGGTTGCTGTATTTGCATGACTGGCACTGTGTAATTGTGTGTTTTGAGATGGCCCCTTTCCTCAATGTTAATGTCATGCGGATGAGGCAGATCTATGGCAGGTGTGGGAACAGCTTGAAGCTGGTGTCATTAGCCCGCCACCAGTGTCACTCCGTCCTGCGCCGATCCAGCCTGGCACCGTCTCCCCGCCACATGCCGCTCGCACACTTTTTATTAAAGCATGCGTTTGCTGCAAAATGATTTAATGTCGCCGAGCGCCGGCCTTTGTGCGTCGCGGTTGAACTGATTATGGAGGAACCTGAGGCGGATTACGTGGAACTGGCTCTGTTTGTTTTTCGGCTGAATTTCGTCCCAGCTTGGACGCGGCTCCCCTTCTGCCAGTGTGATTTAATTGTGCATTTCCTTATTTATCCATGCAAGTTTCAATCTGTTCCCAGAGAAGCGGGGACTGAACGGGAGCCAAAAAATGTTTTACTCCTTAGATTCCAAGTAAAGTGGAAGATGAGAGGGCTGCCGAAGCGTGTCATCTCGAGTGTTTGACACTTCTGAATGTGTGAGAGTCAACATGAGCGGGGGGCTTCGGCGTGGACAAGGCACAGAACTGGGACAAAGTGACAGACTGCCCTGGTAAGCCTTTGGCACTGTCATCACACTGCATTGTGGGTAACACCGCTTGACACGACCACAGGAGTTGGAAAATGAATTTTCCACCGTGGGTGCATAGCTTTGGGGTGATTAACAAGGTAAATGTTACTCAATACTAATTAACACTTATTGATGCTGATTAATGTGCATTTAAGGTGCCATAAATGTTTAATTCTTGTTAGGAGCAGCAAATTGAAATTCCTCGGAGCCTCTGTGCTTTTACCTTGAACTAATTAATGTGCATGTTTAATGACATTGTGGTAATAAGCAGCCAGTGGTCCAAACAGCTTGGTTTCATCTAAAATGCAGAATCTTGAAACTGTATTTTTTTTTTTTTTTTCCTGAATAGATTTGTGACTGCTGGCACAAACCAGTCGATGCTCTAACATAACGTGCACTTTAAAAAACTTGAACTTTGTTCCCTCCGGTTTCATTGCTGTGTTGTCCTTGTTCCAATATCCGATCATCTGTGATGACAGGAGGTGATATACACACTCTTTCAGCAGTGTTGGGCCATTTATAGCTGATCTATGACAGCACAGACTACAAAGTTTCCCTCGCATTGAAACCTTGTCCTGTCCCCGTACAACCACTCTGTATAAAATTTCTTGGTGTACTCGTCAGCCTTTCAATACTTTGATGTTTACATATACTTTTAAATGTCCTTTTCTGTTTGACTAACATGATAATTGAGCTTTTTAGCTGCTTAATTTTGAGACAAAAATGAAGTAATTGTCCAGGGGCCTTTCACTGTGGCTAAAAAAATCAGTGATCACAGTGTTACGATTTTATGAAACTTCAGATCTCACGAGGCTGTAGTTTAAATTCAGTGACGATCATCTAGAAATTATTTGAAATGTAGCAAAAAACTAATGCAATCAGTCAGTTCTCGTTAAGATAAAAAGCAGGACGTGTCAACATTCTCCATCACGTTGGTATTCATGCTACTTATAATGAATCGTGTCGTCGCAGTCCTATCAGAGATTGGCCAGTTGAGGCTCAGATAATTGAACATATTGTCTCTGGATCCGAAGGTTGGCGGTTTGATTTCCCCCATCTCGTTTTGAAGATGCGTCAAAGTATTCCTGGAAAAAAAAAAAAAACGAACCCAGAGTTGCCCATTTTTCAATGCATCTTTTGCATTGTGTGGACAATGTCTCTCATGTGCATGACTCTTTCACGAAAACACCAAATTCATCCCTCTTCGTCCCACACTGCTTTACCCAAATCACTTACTCATAGAAAGATGCGCCCGAAGCAGCATGTATAACAGTTTTATGTTCCCATTCATGCGCTCCTCTGTGCAGTGGTGTGCGCTTCAACAGGGTCCCGGCTGTACTGTCCTGCAGCAGTTGTAACACAGCAGAGCTTGTTTGTTGGATCAGGGGGGCTCTGGGGAGCGCCGGCTGCCACACTGGACGCCCCACACGCAGACACACATGCGCACGCACACGTACACACCGGCTCACACAGCAACCTCCACACAGGCCTGTGATCACAGTGCTCATTGTCAGCTCCAGCCAGGGTGGCACAAACAAACTCAAATGGCTACCATTCGTGTCGGAGATCAAACATGCACACACAGAGAGATACACACAAAATGCTCCCACATGTAATTGCATTGACATACCAGACCACGTACTGGGGAAACACACACACACACACACACACACACACACACACACACACACACGCACACACACAATCCCCAGAGCCCAATATAGAGTCCATTACTTTGGAATGCCACACTGCTCTCCCCTCAGACACGAGATGTACTCAGACTCTGGTGTGAGTCACCCAGGACTCCAGCAAACCAACATGATTGCCTAGTTACCAGTGTGACTGCAGCAACTACATGTTTTAGGGACAGAGTGAGTCACAAACGCCCAAGATTACCCTGACATTATAACCCACAGCTTGTGTAAATACACTTCTGGTATTCACGCTGAGTTCTCTCATTCACTGTTTGCAGTGGAGTGATTCATACAGTCGTAACACGTGACCAGACCGGTGCCGCTGCTCTGAATCGGAAAGCATGCACAGCACTTAGGGGGGGGATTCCCAAAGAAAAAGACAGCCTGGTCATTCATTAGCACTTTTTTCTGTAATGTCTTCTGAGATCATCGTTCAGGAAATCCAGAAAGCTAAAAGTGTGACACATTGTTTGGTACCACTTCCTTGGGAACAGCTTTTTATTTATTGTTTTTTCAGTGTTGGAACATCAAGGATGTTCAAAAAGTCCTCTTTCATCAGGGAGAAAATCAATAACCATTACAGAGAACAGATATTTTTAGATCAGAAAAAAGTTTTCACTTGTTCTGAAATATTCAACTTTCCAGTTTATCACAGATCAACCACAGAGAAACTGCAGGAAAATGAAAATGATCACTTTCCTAAAAAAAAGAGTATCTTAAGCTCAGCATGGACCTATTGATAGAGGAATCTCCAGTCCATGGAGGAAGCTTCAGGCAGGTGCGTGTGAACGTGAGTGTGTGTGGTTATGTGTCTCTCTGATGGACCTGCGACCTGTCCGGGGCGAATCCTTCCTTCACCCATAGTCTTCTGGGATCAGCTCCAGCCCCACTGCGACCCTGAATTGGATAAAGCAGCATAAAAGACGGATGGAACTTCCAAAAGTGCATGGTTAGAAGCCAAAAATTTGATTAAAGCCCTCCTCATCAGCACAAGAAAAAGCAGCACAAGTCACAGAAAAAAAATCCACTATCCAAGATTATACTCTGGGGTGATTTGTGAGTGATTTGTGAGTTGCCTTTTTGAATAGACTTTTTTTTTAATTCTTGCCCATATTTCGTCGTGCTAAGCCTGCGGGAGTGCTTTTGTGATTCACCAAAGAAGTAAATCAATCAAACCGTGGTGCAAACAAGCTCTCAGAGGGAGCAGTCTCTCAGCTATTAGTCCTGTTCATCATCAACCACAAGTGCAAATTGCTTCAACTTTCAAAACTGGCATCATTACGCTCCGCCATCCCAGCATACAAATACCTTTTTAGAAAACATATATGCAATACACCGGAGGGAATTATTATTCCTTTTTGCAAAGCGTAATGAATTGGGCCGATGATTTGGGGGCTTTCCACTACAGATGGATATTATGAGATTATATTGTCATAACTTGAATATGCATGACCACAGCAGAAGCAACTGGGATTTATTCTTAATTTTTTTTTTTTTTTTTTTTTTTTTTTTTTTTTGGGCCCCTGCTATCAGGCACTTTTCCAGGTTTAGCACTCTAGTTGTTTTATTAACTGAATTGTTCATTAATCTGTGCCCATATTGTAAAGGAAAGGTCATTTGACGTGTTGTGTAATATCGCAGTGAACTGAGGAAACCCTGAGAAAAACTCTGTTGCCGTCCTGGTCGTCATTCTTTCCTTTACATTACAGACAGGATGTGGAATGCCGCTGGCTGAGGGGTGGATTCCCCTCGGAGCGCGGAGGAAAGGGCGGGAGCGAGGGTGGGGGGGGGGCTGGAATCCAAGCCCGGGTTACAGTGGGAAGGAAGGGGTCACGTTCCTGTTTGTTTGCATTATGGGATGGCAGCCGTGGTGGAGATGTGGACAGAGATGGGCTGTGCGGGGTCCTCTGGGGTCATTCACTCCCATCATCACATTCACAGCTGCCGGGGCCGGGCTTAGTGGGAGGACCAGGGTAAAAAAAGAAGAGAGGAAGCGCTCCCATCGCGCCGCTCCTCCAGCCTGTTCTATTTGAATGTGGACCACAAGGCCAGTCCTGTTAAATAAAACCGAGTGAGGCACTGCAGTGTGGTTTCCCCGCGTGAATGAATGTGTTTTTAAAAAAGGAAACAACAACGCCAAACTTCTTCTGGTTGAGCAACGGTTTAAAAAAAAATAAAAAGAAAAACTTCTATAATAAAACAGCATGGATGCAACCTGTGGAAATATAACAATACCAAAGAACTCCTGAAGGAAATCATCTGGCCTTTGATCATCAAAAAGATGCTTTTTTTAGTTTTGACTGATAACATGAAGCCAAATCAGACTGCGCCTCACACCGATGCTGAATACACTTTCAAAAAATCTTCAAACAAAAAATCTGAAATGCAAGAAAAACAACTTTGAAAACTCAGTAAAACTTCATTCCTTCACGGCTGCAAAGACCTTTAAGTATCTTTCCACGTTGCTTCCGTATCCTCAGCTGCACTGCGAAAGGTTTGTTTCCACTACCTGTTTCTCCTATCTGATCATCTGCATCCTCTGCATTTCCCATTTGAGGGGATACGGCGGCTTCCTTCCTCTGGTGAGCAACAGGATGTGTGCTACTTGGACCGTACGTGCCGTATTTTGGAACCTAAAAATATCCTGGAGTTTCTGTTCTGCGCTGATGTCTACGATTGCACTCCGGGTCTGAGCTGTGGCTAAATACACAGTGGGATGTTTGAGTGGTGCTTAAACGTGTGTGTAAACTCAGTCAGAGGCCGTGTTGGAGTAAATTTTAGTTCTTGATTGCAGTTGCTGCAGTTTGTTTGAAAGTTACAGAGAATTAAATATATACCCCTTGTGTTGCTCAATGCTTTCAAGTGAAAACGCAAAACTTTTGTAGAACAAAATGAAATGTCACTGATTGAATAAGGAACTGATTCTCCGGTAAACAGGAGCTGAGTGAAATAGTAATCATTAAGACAGCAGTTTCAAACACCGTCCAATCTAACAGTTGGCTTATGAGAGACAGCAACTCTAAAAGATGTTTAGGCACACCAAAAATAATTCCTATAATGGCTAAAAGTGGTGGGATTACTATGGATTCATATAATGGAAATGTGTCATTTTCTCAATACTCTTTTTAATTATGAGTGCTCCGTAACATTACCTTGTAAGACCTTTGATTCAGGTCTGAAATCTGAAGTGCGCTTCGGTTTTAGGAACATTTGTAACGTAATTTCTTGACGTACATGAGCAGCAGTGCAGCACAATACAAGCCATTGTGGACACATAGAATTTATTTTACATTACCGATGTTCACAGACCGTGCACAAATCCCATTTGTGTGATTCAGTCATAAACTCCCAAGTTGCAGTTTAGTCATTTTCAAACCTGCTCTCATCTTCTTCTTTTTTTTTTTCCTGCTTTGTCAGGTTGAGATCCTGATGATTCGTCTCATTAATTCAAGCCGCTATCTAAGCGCCGGGCTCATAATGGAGATGAGGAGCCAAACTGAGCCTGTCTTTCGGAAAACTGGCACTACGCGCTGGAAATGTGGCTTCATCACGGCGAGACGTGCACTTTGCTGGTGTTATTAGGGCCGTCCACCGTGTAATATAATGCAGGAAACAGCCGAAAGGACGATGGAAGGATTCTGACGGCGTGCGGAAATGATGAGAAAGCTCCTCAACAGATTACAGACACGTTAAGATGAAATATCGGAATTGTTTGTTTTAAGTGCCAATATAAAGAAAACAACAAGTATTTTGCACTTTGGGTGCATAATCCTCCAAAACAGGAGCTATAGTTACCTCTCAATAATAATTGTTAAGTTGTTGTTTTCGCTTTGCGCCATCAATCACATTCTGAAGCCTAAACGCTTCGACTCATATCTCACATATATCTCACTTTGCAGCAAAACTCCTTTTTTATTCCACCGAGGATCAGCGTTCAATTTATCTCCCTCTTGCTACGATTCAACAGAGGTGATAAATCTCCACGGCTAAGGCGAAGCTAAAACAACTGACCTCAGCGCCCACTGATAACAGCTGTGCTCCCCTAAACTGAAATCAATACTTTATCTTTTACATTTATTTTTACATCTCACACATTTAGCTGATGGGGTGGAAGAGGTGGTTCATCTTGCTCGGGCATGCTGAATTGTTTAATTTCACATTATTCCTGCAGGAAGAGCCACTCAGTCATTGTCAGGTTTTAAGGTAAACATATTTTAGAAAAACAGAACCACCTGCAAACAAGAAAATGAAACTTTTTAGATTAATAATACATCGAAGTTAGTTGGCGAGTCTTGTTTTTGACATTTGCAGCCCTTCTGCGGGGATCAAACTCATGACCCTCCGGTTCTCGGTGCTCTCTTCCATTTGGTCACCCTGCTCAAAGCCCATAGCTTCAATAAGGGGCTGCAGTGTTCTGCACAGGGATGTTTTTCCCCTCGAGAATCAAAGCAGAAAACTCATGCGGATTTACACACTTCATGGTATATTGGTCAAGGTATAAAGTGCTGCCCTGTGTTTCCATGGAGCAGCCGATCATGAGACGAAGATGACTCACAGTCAGCTGTGCTAAGATCCTCCTAAAGCATGATTCATTCCAGCTGCCGTTAGATATTTCAGCAAACAAGCTCGACTGCAGGTGTACACACTGAGAGAAATGTATTGATGTGCATCAGAGTCCCCGTGTGCACGCTATTCCGGTAAAATAACACGACTCACTTATTATATTCAGCATTATGTATTATATTGTTTTTTTGTTCATAACAACTGGTTTGCATCTATATGCAGTCCAGATCGTTTACTGTTATTAGTGTTAACTGAGATTTAGAGGGTCACATTCAATAAAATGGATGTTCTGGGACTGTGGGAGGAATCCAGACCACCATGAAGAACACGCAAATTCATGTTACCGAGGATTTTAGCTTTCAGGTAAGAATGCTAACCATTCAGTTAATGCACATAAAATGCAATTAAATTTTTCAGTTGTCACGTCAGCATATAAAACAAGCGGCCAGAAAGGTGTTTTTTTTGTGATTGCAAATGTGCCCATTACATTCTAATGCTGCAGGAGGCATTTGCCTTCAGGAACCTACCTGTTTCTATTCTATATTGTTGTGTAGAAAGTGTTGTGTAGCTTTTACAGACCCAACATCATAAGTCCACCTCAATTATCCATGATCTAGAACATGCTAACTTGTCGTATTTGCAGGAACGCGTTGATAAAAATGCACGAAGAAATATTAAGCATTACCACTAAATCTTGAGATTACCATAAAATGCTTAATTGGTTGAGCAGATATATTTTCCACATGCTCACCATGAGCCAAGCTGTTCTGTCTCATGCCATTGATCGATCTGTGACACATTTCTGTGGCGACCTACCACCAGTACATTAAGGCTCCCAGAGGACACATGAGGCTGGCTCTATTGTTTAAAGTCGCCGTTGGCTTCCTCAAAAAAAAAAGTCATACGAGGTTGCCAGATGACGCCACACCGTCATTAGCACATCAATGCTTTCGCTACACCACTTCTGTTTTTTCCCAAGCTTGTAGCAAACTGAGTGTGTGGCATCGGACAAAACAGTCTTTCAGGTCGGCGTCCACTGCACTAATTTGAGCGGCTTTCGGATTCCACACACACAAGTATTTTCCCGATGGCTGGGAAAAAGCGTTTGGGGCTCCCACTTGTCTCTTTTTTAGGAAATGATGTCACCGGTGACAAATTCACCCTCGCCTGCCAGCGATGCACTTTACGTCACTTAATAGCTTTTCATACAAGCTGAGCTGTACACACACAGATACCCGCATATCTGTTTTTTTTTTTTTTTTTTTTTACTGACGCTCATTTCTTCGCTTAGCTCTCACAGGATGCTCGGAACGAGAGCGCAGCCCATCCAGCGAACGGCTGGGTCATCGGAACCCGACCCCCATCTCCGGGATGAATAGATGACGTGTCCATCAGATGGGATGAAGTGCAGCCATGACTCATCTAATGTATGGTTGATGGATGTGGGAAACACACCAGATTTGACCTTTCTTTGTGTCTTTCAAGTCAAATTCAGCAGGGTAATTCCTGCATGCCCTGCCAGGAGAGCGCTTCAATGGAGGGGCTGGCAGTGATCAAACTGAATGAGTCAGAACTGAATTCTGATCATTAAAGTCTTTAAAATGCTAATTTTGAAGTGTTTTCATGGATTTAACAAGAACCAAATGAGAAAATTCTATCCCCATCTAGTTTCAGATATGAAATTAATCTTTTATTAGACATCAGGCCAGGATCGAGACATATTTAGACACTGTTCTTACTGCCAAAAGGAAATCCCTTTTTATTGTGTTTTTTTCTTTTTTTCAATGTAACTTATGAGGCATTTTGGACAGACATTTGTTCATTCATTGTGTCTTTTGGCAATTTGGCTAAAAAATGTGCAGTCCTAATTCACTGTTCGACTAATAGCTGCTTCATTAGAATGCGGTTAATCTTTCAATTAGTCTATAAAAGTGCTTTTAAAAACAAGCCTCCTGCAGTTTAGCTTTCTGGAAATAACTATACAGTCAAAAATAACTAAATGAAGCTGCTGCCTCGCAAACCTCGAACCTGCAGCAGGCGGCGGGGTTTAAGCGGACTGATCAGCCAATCCGACTGGCCAAACCGCCAAGAAAACGAGAGAAATTTCAAAGAATTTGGGTTGTATGTGAACCCTGACCTAAAATGTCTTGGACAGCCCTGCTTCAGATGGTGGATCTAATTTTCAAATAATCCCAATTAAAAAAAAAAAAAATTAGGTCTATCGACTATCTTCGGACAAATTGTGTTAATAAGACAGAATGCAGGAATACTAAAAGAAACACAAGACAGTGAGTAAATACAGGATATGTCAGTGATGTACAGTACTTCTGAATGATCCTGTCTTTTGGGGTTTATTTTTTTCTGTATTTGCATCGATGTGAAAAAATGTGAACATCCTGGATTTACATCATTACATTTGTTGCATTGATTTTCTTTTCAAAACCACAGAAGTGGAATGAGATTGCGCTGCCTTGGGTTTTCCTATTTATATTAGTTTCACACTCATATTCCTGCACTTTAAGCTGATTTATTATACACACACCCTCACACACGTTGAAATCAAGTCTTTTGGTTTTCTTACAAAAAAAACTTTTTTAATTATTTGATCACAAGATACTAAAAAGTTATCAAATCCTTTGCAGAAAGTAACAAAGATTGTGAGATAAATGTTTGAATTGAATTTTTCCTGAATCGTCAGCACTTTATTTTAAGCCTTCGTAATGCATGTTTATCACCGTAACCATGATGATGTACACGTGTTTGTTTCCTGTTTCAAACTGAGAGTGAGTATCTCTTTCAGCCGTGACTACTCCATAACCTTAGCTGTGTTGTTTATTGTCGTAACCATGGCAACAGAAGTTACCCGGAGCTGGACAGTAACTTCCCCTTTAACCAAACCGCCTTGTGCTTTGACAACGCAGGGGAAAAAAATGATGTAAGCAGGTAATTGGGCTTGGATGACTTGCAACATTGTTTTGGTGTATTGTGAAGATTTCTTCAGTCGCGGGCCTTCGCTTACAGGAAACCACCGAAACCACCACTTAGCTCGCCTGAGCTGGATGAGCAACGGCAGAAGAGACGCAGTCTGCTTACTCATGTCGGGCTGTCAAGCCTCAAAAACCTTGTTCAGCAGCACTTTGACGAACAGAGAAGGGTCCATTTTCTGAGCACTTTAAGCGACCTTCCCCGTCATGTTTCATTCAAATCGCTGATAGAAATTCATTCGCTTTAATGACTGAAGTCTTATGATTCTGATTCATCTGCATCAAAACCCGAGACCCCTCAGACATGTGATGTGATGAGCCAATCACATTAACTCTGCTTATTATTTTTACTGCGGAGTCACTACAGACTTTTGCCGGTTGCGCCCGCTTCCACATACTGTACTTTCCGTCTCTCCTGAATATCTTTGCATTTTGATTAGACTCAAGCAACAGACAGTCAATGGCGGGGGGTGCCGCACTCTGAATATGTTAGCAAAAATCAACTCTCTCATGCATCCAAATTATAATCCCACAAAATGGCATGCATTTGCGAGACGATCAATCAAAAGAAAAACAGACACCACAACACAAATCACTGTCACTTGTTATTATGCTATCTGACTTCTTTCCTCCCCTAATGGCAACAACAAAACTTTTTAGCCTAATTGCAGCCGTGGATTTCTAATCAGGCAGCAGACGCTGTTTGCAAATTAAGAAGTGGCCATTATCTGCTGCGCATAGAATTTTAGGACAGCTAATTAAAAGTGAGTGACCATTTTTTGGCATGGCGTCGGGAAAGCAGGATTTGAACTGCGTGTGTTGGATCTGTGACAGCAAAGCGTTGTTTTCTCCGCTTGATTCCTGGTATTGTCTTTGGTTATATTTGAAGAACAACTCTACTTTGTTGCTTTTTGTTGGCTGCTGTTGTCATTCGCAGCTGAGATATGCAGTAAAGATTTAATTTTCACCTGGGGACATATCCACGATAAATTACTTTTTCCTACCTTTCTCTCTGTTTCAGACACATTGAATGAGATATATGTGCTAAATGTATACATGTACACTACATATGTGTGTGTATACTTGGATATAGATTATTTATTTTGCGGCTGACTCTCTGTGACATGCACAAACACACAAACTGTCCTTGACCAACATACAGCTGTGCTGCTTATCGGCTCCGCTCGACGCCCGGTTGCTATGGATTCACCCTGTCACAGATCAGCATCCCACGTGCATCTCCGCCGACATCAGTCACCGCCTCATGGCAACTGTACCGCTTGTGACTCATGTTATCTTCGCATCGGCCCCGTCGTCCACCGCGCCGGCCTAAGAATGTGCAGGAGTCTGATGGCGATGACACACGGGAGGGGATGATGGACACGGCAAGCAGCCGAGAGGCCTTTTACTGGTGACAGACGCAAAGTGTCAGCCCGACAAATGTGAGCTGGTGAAGGGCTGCTGAGATTACACAATGGATGTTTACTATATATACAGTCATAATTTCATGATAGATGGATTGAATACTATCAATCATCCCCTTTTCACAGGTAGGACATATGAACTTTAACGTTTTGTCGTCTGATTTGATGTGTGAGAATTGCAGAGATATAGTTCAGAAAGCTGCAGGGGTTCAGCTCAAAGGGTTTACGGTTAATTAATGTGGAAAAAAACGGACTAATTAGACCTTAAATAAAATGCATCTTATTACTTTCCATTCTCAGTCAGAGATATAAAGTGTTTTCAAAAGGCATATCGTCAGTTTCCACCTTGTTGTGAGCACAAATATTACTGTTAGACAATAGAAAATGAGAAGATGCTTAAAAGGACTCCAAGTAAAGCAAATATAAGAAACAGGTGGGAGTTCTTTGCCAAAAAAAAATCAACTGTGACAGCAACAATAGCCTTCGATTATCATGTATATGTACTACATGATGTGATTCGAATGGGACTAATAAACTGTCTGCATTTTGCAAGTGTTTTCCTCTCACTTCGTCTTGCAGAGAAACAAACACTAGATTTCTCATCTGATGCATTATTCTGTGAGCTGCGACTGAATATAACTCAGCCTAAATGTTGATGTTGTTTATTTGTGTGTCAGGGGATGCAATAAATATTTATCACTTAATTTGCTTCAACAGCACACTTTCATTGTTTATTTTTTTTCATTTTAAAAGCAATCATCTGCTATAAATAAGATACTATTAAAACGAAATTGGTTTCATTTTAACACAAACATGAAATGATGTACAACAGGAGTTTTAAAGGCGTAAGACAGGTCACGTTTCAGTGGATGGAGGCAAGAAAAATCTTGGGATGCTTCCAGAAAGCTTTTTCTGAACTTTTATTTTTAAATATATTTTACAACATAAATTAATAATTTGTTGATGGAACTGTATGATATTTTATGAAGGCCCTGTTTACACTGTGTTTTAAGTGTAATCTAAATTCATTGTCTGTCCAGACAAACGCCTGTGTTCTCCCACTTGTGTCATTTCAGTACAAAAACAAAGAACAGCACCCACCTGTGGCCTTACAGGATAGCCACACTGCTGTTGCCGTGTAAACGGACATTGTTTTCAAGACTTTGCAAAGTCAAAGTGAAACTTTTCTGAAGCAAAAGATGCAAAAATGGTACATTTCCACTCGAAACGCTGCCGCATAAATTGGGCCTAAAGCATATGCACTGCATTAAAATACTAAACAAGCTTTATTGTAAAAACATACGGTTGAAAGTTACAAAAGGAAGCAGATTACATATAGTTGTATATTTGAAGTTAAAAATGAATGCATATGGTTTCCACCACTTTGCCTAGCGTGTGTTAACATATCAGCATGCTTGGCTGCTGATCCCCCTGCAGGGAAGATGTGATCTTGGTGTATATTTTTCATGACACACCGAGTGATATGTGTATCAATCCCCCAACAGTGGTTAAATCGTCCCAACTGACTGTTCCATATAAAAACCAGAAGGTCTATAACCCAAAAGGGTGCATATAGCTTCTGCTTTACTATGCTGTAAATCCTCCATTGTGCGTATGTCCTGCTTATAAGGTCAACGGTGAATCATCAGCGCCATAGGGAAACATGATGCTTCCGTTCTATTACTTATGATGTGTATCGCAGCAGACCTCATCCATGCGCTCACTGTCGCTGAAGCCCATGGACTCATGACAGAATGCGATGCTGCTGAGAGCTGCAAATGTGCCCACAAGCCGAGAGCTCAACAAAAGGGAGCCCGTTGTGGAGGCGCTCGACCGGGCCGGCGGGTCAGACAATGGCGCTCTGTTCCAAATATGTTGTTTGTCACGTCGCCTGCCTGCCTTTAACTCGTCAAAGCTGCCGTTGTTCTGTTCGACTTCAACTTTATCCCACATCTTATGCAATTCTGCATGTCGCTTTAAGCATATGGACTGTACGGTATTTGCTGACTGAACCGTTTTCTTCTGAAGACTGGGGAGAACAAATCCAACTGGAGCTTTAGTTGCACTTGTTAGGAAGAAGCAAAAAGAAACTTCTCTCTTGATATTCTCTATTGTTTATAACGGATATGCTGAAAGCATATGAAGCTTCTTACAAATGAAGTTGTCATGCTCTGGATGTAATAAGAGAAAACTCATTGACCGTCAATATAAATCTCTTCATATATCTGCATGTAGTTGCAGACTGATTAATTTTTATGCTTTTTTGCTCTTGGGGGGAATAAAAGCTGGAAATCACTAATCACACTAAAGTGATGAGCATTTACATTTAAAGGAGGAGAAATAAGAGGGAACTGTAGTATCTCTGGAAGACAGCCAGCATGTATTTATAACATGTCATTCTAGAGCTGTGAGAGGTCTGATGCCATCTTTTATTAGAAACTCATCATGCACTGTGGGTGGGCCGCGCTCTTTTTTAACCTCTTCTGTGCTTCTGGAGGAAACGATCAGACCGCCAGTGCGGTTTGTAATCGAGAAACATTCTCTGCTGCAAGGAAACCCTCTCAAGAGGAAGCCACAGGTGATCAACACACACACATACACACACACACACACACACACACTCAGAAGTGCACATCTTCCCCAGCAGAGGCAAAACGTGTCCCTCATGATTCGCCTCAAGCTGCTGCCACTTCAATAACCAGCACAGCAATTTTGCGAATAATCATCTTTATGGCAACTCTATTATAACTTAATAGCATATAAAATTGTCTGCACTGTCACAGAGAGACTCGTAATAATCCTCATGGATCTCTGGATGGCCATGAAGAGAAGAAGTCTATCTGATCGATTTCTGTAGTCTGTGAAACAAATCTGACTTTTTTTTTTGAGTTTGTTTGTTTGGAATAATGATGGAATCCTGCAGCTTAAATCAGGAAAACAAAGTGTGTTTTTCTTCACATGGTTCAACTCATCTCACTAAATCCTGAAGATGAGTAATACTGGCGATGGAGTAAAAGCAGGTATCTGCGTTTGTTTTGGAGACCGGAGCGCACGACACGAGCGCATCAGCGGCGGCCGCGAGAGCGAGCAGGAGCACGCATCTGATTCAGGAGAAAGCTCCACTTCCTAGTTGTGGCAAAAGAGCGAATCTGGCTTATATACCTCTCTAAAAATAGCGCTGATTTGGCCCAATGGGAAACCGGAGACGCTCCGAGCCGCGCACCAACCACCGCTCACGGGATGAGCGTGCTCCGGCTCCTGATTGGCCCGGGGTGGCCCGGTGGGCGGGCGCTACGCCGCTAAGCGCTGATTGGCCGACGTGCCGAAACGTAATGTAATCACATGGGGGTGGGTTTGTCTGTAATTTTGAATCGGGGGGGAAGTTTACAGTGCGCTGACGGACTTTTGGAGAGTTCACTGTCGTGCGCTCTCCGTGCGTCACACGCTCGAAAACCTCCGCTTGGAAGCGCGCGCGACTGCGGACCAACATACATGCAAAAAAATACAACCGAGACTCCAGCGTCCCTCCGAACAACACACGGCTTCGTTTTCCTTCACAAGCTTGAATTCGCTTCTACTTGTGGCTGAATCTCAGGAGTGAAATGGATGTCATCCCCATGTGTAGCATCTTCCAGGAGCTCCAGATCGTGCACGACACCGGATACTTTTCAGCGTTACCGTCTCTGGAAGAGTACTGGCAGCAGGTAAACGAGTGAACGGTCGGCCCCCCTCTCCCTCCCTCTGGCTCGTGCGTGATTGTTTGGTAGAAAGTGCAAAGACTTTGCGCGTGATTTGGAGGAAACTTGCCTTTCTCAAGTGACAGCTGCGCGTGGACGCGCGGATGTCAAAGTTGTTTAGGTGCAGCGGCTCGATACCAATTCCTCTTTTAAAACTTAGCGTGTCTGCGTTTATTGGGGAAGTGATGCAAGTTCCCCCGAATGACATATCTCTCCTCTGTTTTCCATGCATGTGGTGTGCGTGCACGCTACGCGGACTTTTCTTCCGTTCTTCACTGCTGTCACGCATTATCGCCAGCATTTCCCGCAGAATTAATTTGTTTTCGCTTTGCGTGTTATTTTATGCGATTGCACGCTTCGTCGTTTGTTTTTCTTCCCTTTAGAGATACTGTCGACTCATACGTGGAGATTGCGGATGCACAGCGAGTTGAGATAAAGCTGGAAAAATAACCACGCTGTGTTGCAGATTTAGCAATAGAATGGCGAGTCGTGCGTCTTTACGCGTATCTTTTCCTATCTCTCTCTCTCTCTCTCTCTCTCTCTCTCCCTGACAGTCTGTCACTCTCATTTGTGTGTGTGTGTGTGTGTGTGCGTGTGTGTCAGAGCGAGAGAGAGAGATTTCCATTCGTTTGGCCCCTGGATGGCAGAACAGTGGAGTTTTTAACACTGCGAACGGGTCGCTTCTTGTACGGGTTGGGTAATAAATGAGATGAACTGGCAGCACGCTTTGGTCTTCTATCTCTCGTCTATCAGATCTGTTCGGGCTCCGGGCCAAGTCGCCCTCCCAGGCATTTAAAACACGCCTGGGATTTATGCAGCACTGCTGACGAGAGACATTTGAATTGAAAGCCTTCTCTTTCATTCCCAAGTTACTCCAGTGTTTCCACATAATCCAATTTTAGAATAAACATAGCTGCATGTAGATTCTGTTTATAGACGTCTCTCCATGCTTCCCGTTTTAATCATTTCCACCTGTTCTGGAGCTTTTTATATTGAATCCCTGTCATTTTATCAGGCATGACTGACACTTTATATCCAACTCAATATTGCCATGTCATTTAAAGAACGACTCTCTCATAATTATCCAGTGGTACGAAAAAACAAATGACACCAAGGTTAGATGTGAGTCTGCAGTTTCGCTGAAACTCGTGCGCATGCTCTCTGTGCTTTTGGAGTTGAGATCAGTCCAACCAGTGAGGGTTATCCCCCTCTGGGATAGATTAATTTAGATGTTTTTAATAACAGCGAGGGGTAAAACTTCAGTCAAGCACTGGAGGATTTAATATCCAATGAGATTTAGAAGAAGTCTTATAAATTCATTCATTTCCTAACACTTCAGGTCTGTCATGTGGCTCCACATACCACCGGTTTATTTAGGCTCGTAACCTTTGGCTGTAAATTGGAATGTGCTTCATTAGGAGAAGGCAGAGGGGCAGGCTGTGGCTCTCGTGTCTGTCCTGCGCTTTGCTGACTGCAGAGGGTTAAGGAAGTGCTCTCACTCACTTCCTTTTTGCAGAAAATAGGCCCACAATCCACAGTGGCTCTTGCAGTATTCATGCCAGGCTTTTTATGGACCCCCATGAACCAGACCTCCCTCCTGTCTGTCCCTGGTGTGCTATGTTATTTCTAGCGATGCCTCCAAATGCATTATTAAATCCACATTATGCTGAATAATTGATAGATTTAAAAGATCTACAAGCACTTCCCTAACCCAATGGGGGGGCTCTGTAGCATATGTAAATTTCATGACCCACCTCGACACACGGCAAACACACACTCGCACACACGCGCACGGCCATGCATGCGTTTTGCCGGGAAGAGCACCTTGTTCTTGCATGCTCTCAGAAGGAAATGTGGTGCTTGTAATCTTGGCTGATATGGCCTCAGAGGGCACCCGTAGAACGTACTTGACTACCCTCTGCATAGGACATTGTGTCTTGCCTCGTTCCTGCAGGCAGAAAGGAAGCGGGGCCGCTGGTGTTTTAGTGTCACAGCGTTTCCCTCCTGCTGCTGCTGCTAAGAATACACACCGTGCAGAGGAGAACACCAGTTTCCTGTAAAAACAAATGACTTTTTTTGGGGGGTAATTTTTGGGACTTTCCGGTTGAAGAGGCTTGTTTCATTACAGGCCTCGGGCTCGGTGGAATCATCAGCTCACTTCTATCTTGTGCTTTCTCTGCGCAGACATGCCTGGAGCTGGAGCGATACCTCCAGAGCGAGCCCTACGTCTCGGCCACGGACCTCAAGTTTGAGAACCAGGAGGACCTGTGGAGCAAGCTGATGCTCGCCTGCGGGGACAAGTCGAGCGAGTCGGACCCAAAGATCCCCCACATCAAGGAGGAGGAAGACAATCAGGACAGCCAGCACCTTGACACCGGCGGCTTCAACTCCGACGCCAGCAGCGAGGCCTCGGACAGCTCCGAGGAGCTCTCCCCGACCCTCGACTTCTCCTCCGGCTCTTTGACTGACATTCTGGGCGACGGCGGCGAAGACCTGGGCTCCGCCATCATCAGCACGCCGCCGTCCTCGCCCGAGCTCGGCAAGGAGGGCTCCGTAGCCCAGGTGTGGAGCGGGATACAGACTGTGCTGCACTCGCCTGGAAAAGTAAGAACTGGGGGCATGGAGAGGACGGGGCTGGCCAGCGGGGAGGCATCGCCCGACGGGAGGAGGCGGGTGCACCGGTGTCACTTCAACGGCTGCAGGAAGGTGTACACCAAGAGCTCGCACCTGAAAGCACACCAGCGCACGCACACAGGTAAGCACGGCCGGCGACGGCGAACCTCTCAGCGGGGCCCGGCGAAATCGGCTCTCCTCTCCCAAGAGTGGCGAGAATACTCCCACATACTTTGAATAGCTTGTCAGGAGGAATGCCCTCAACTGTGACCTAATTCACACAGAGGAACGTGACTTCATGCAGCGGGAAGGGAGGGCGAGACGGGAGGGAGGGAGGCGCGGAGGGAGGGAGGGAGGGAGTCTTTTGTGGCCGTGGATCCTGAAAAACAAATCAACAGTTCTCAGATTACAGCATGGGAAAAAACTTCAGAGCTAATCCAATTAAGAGGAAGAAAAAAAAAAAAAAAAGGAAAGAAAGGGAGAGAAAAAAATATGGGAATCTGACATTTGCAGTGTTTTGTCAGCGGGTTCAAATGTGAGCAGTTTTCCTCGTCACCTTTGACCTCTGCCAGGCTGTTTACAGCTGCGGCTGCCCATTAGCGGAGGAAGTCACATTCCTAGCATCTCTGTCTAGCCATGTTACCCACATAGTTAATGGCCTTCTGGACCATTAGGAACAGTATCCAGTTTTCTTTTTTTTTTTTTCTTTATGCAGCTCTCCCCCATTACATAAGCCTTCTACTTGAGCTGCTCCTCCAGCTGCATACCACAGCTCCTGAAACCCACAAGGCACACGCTTGTTTTTCTCTTCAGCTTACAGCAGTCAGCCCAGTCCGCTTAGCACCTGCGTATGATCAAAATCCCACACATCAAAGTTTTGATACTTCTTGTGAAAGTGAATTTTATTTGCATATTTAAGAAACATGAGATTCTTCTGACTTGGCATTGCCCGACTGTTAACTCACTGCAGGATCGCCAGAATCTGTTTGAGAACATATGTGGTCAAAACTTTTCTGAAACTCTCCAACTAAGCATCTTTTTTTTTTTTTTTTTTTTTTTTTTTCCCCCAGGTGAGAAGCCTTACAGGTGTTCATGGGAGGGCTGCGAGTGGCGCTTTGCACGAAGCGATGAGCTCACCAGACACTTCAGGAAGCACACCGGAGCAAAGCCATTTAAATGCAGTCACTGCGACAGGTGAGCGCGCTGGGAAATCGGCAAATGCTGAATTCAGATGCAAGACTCGGTGTTTTATTTTCATGTGCCGATGCTTTCCAGAATAGTCCGTCTAAACACCAAAGTGCTCTGCTCATTCCCCTTTTTTTCTTCCTTTGGTGGCTAAGTGCTCCTTCACTTATAAAGACCACAGTAAATAAGTCGACCACTCTGACATGGTAGGTGGGGGGGGGATGAATGAGGGTGAAGGAGGGACTAATGGAACAGGTCGAGGTTAAGGACCTGGATGAAAAGAGGTCAGTATAATGGGAAGATGCAGACGGTGTCATATTCAGAAGCATGGGGAGGAAGAGCCGGGAAGCGTCTTCTTCTCTCGTCTTTCTTAAAAGGATCTGAGGGGATTCGGAACACAAACGGACAGACGTTGGATTGCTGAGAATGATTGACGCCTTTTAATGTTAAATCGTACAGAACAGAGGCTGTTGACGTCAAAGGAAACAAAAGTTTCTGATTGCATATATTCCCAGTTTTGACTTTGGTTCACTCGGAAGTATCAACAGAGAAAGAGTACAGTGGTGGCTAACTATTTACATGCACGCTCACATGACGACAGTGCTTGGAACCACTGAAAATGCAGCAGTTTGAAAACCGCAGCCAGGGCAGAACTTTTTGAAAGTGCTTTGAGTTCATGTGGATTGCAAAAACGCTGGTGCTGTGCATGCGCGGCTCGGCCAGAGTGAATACTTGTTCTGGATGAACCGTAGCGACAATGGCAGCCTCCAGAGTGTCGTGGCCCCCAGTCCACGTTCTCCTGGGACTTCTTGGTTTTATAGTTGAGTCACCGTGATAGTAACCCAATCCAACTCAGTCGTCTGTTCATACGAATACTCGCGATTGTTAATGTTCCATTTTGTACAGCTCCGACTAGTGGCCATATGCTGTTTTCAGCATTTCTAGCGTTTTGTGTAAGCAGACACTGTTTTTAAAGTGTTGCCGTGTAAACGGGAGATGCTTTTGAAACTTAAAAGCAAAAACAGTAATCTTGGAACGTTGTGGTGTAAATGTGGTCCAAAGTATTCAGTGATAAGGCAATTCAGATTATTTATGAAATATTCTGTTGATCTATCGCAAAAAGATAATTACAATTTAGAATTCCAAGCGGTTTTGATCCATCTAATCATCTTCTGTAACACACTGGGAACCTCAGAATCAGATTTTCAGATTTGGAGAAAACCCAGACATGCACACGGAGAACATGTGAACTCAGATTTGCTAAATGTTCTTCCTCTTCTTCTTCTCCTTCATGCAGGTGTTTCTCCCGTTCTGACCACCTGGCACTGCACATGAAGAGGCACATCTAAGATGGCCTTCATGTCGACAGCCCTGAGGGATGATTCTGGTCGATTGTCCTGTCCTGTGGGGGATCAGCGAGGCCGGTGTGTCCTGGGAGCGTTAACAGGGGCACCGCCACGTTCCAGTCGGTGGAAAAACATGAAGCAACGCAGGCTATTATTTGCACCATACTTAGTGCCTCCAACACCTCGCTGTGGAGATTGCTCTTGAAAGGCTTTTTACGGAGAAGCGGGAGGGCGGAAAGAGACTTGGGGAGGAAAAAAATAAACAAAAAAAAAAGAGTGGGGGGAAAAAATCTGGACTGGAGAAGATGGGAAGAGACTCTTCTGTATGGTGTTCGACGCTTTTTTCCTGGAGGATTATGGGACTCCGGGGGGTGGGGGTACCATTCCTCCATTGACAGTGTGTTTGCCTGTGCGCATGGAGACTGTGAGTGCCTGTGACTGGATGCCTGTGCTGGCTTTATGGAGCGGATGGAGTTTGCATTGTGGAACTTGCGAGTGAATGACATGAACGGGGGCGGGGGGCGAGGTGGGGGGGGGGGGGGGGGGGCGATGTACAAGGGAGGCTTTTTTTCCGAGGGGGGAGGGAGGGGGGACGTTGTGTGTTGTCTCACTAAGAGTGAATGCAAGCAAAGTTCTGTCTGTGTTGATTATGTTGGTTATGCAGAGGGGGAGGGGGCTGTTTAGCGGAGCTGATTGGCTTTAGACTGCCCCCTGTCTGCCTGGAGGCGGAACTACAGCTCCCGGTCCAAAAGTGGGAGGTTGTTTTGTTTAGTGCAGCTATTAAATGTGCAATGTATTACATAGCCTGTCTCAAAACATACACGCTATAAAGCTCATTTTGTTGTCCATTGTGTAAGCTTTGTATCTTAAAAGGAAAAAGTAAAAAAAAAAAAAAACAACAACAACAAAAAAACAAAAACAATTGTACACAAACAGTTATTGCCATTATAACAGAATTTGCATGGGATCTGGGGACGTGTTGCTCACCTGCTTATAGGACAACAAAATTCCATTCAAGAGCAGCTACCTTCATTATATTCAACATCATAGTATTGTACAAAACACATAAGGCAGTCATTTTTTTCAGTAAAAAAAAAAAAAAATTCTTAATATGTTGGGGATGCCACTATTGCTACGCGACTTGGGATTTTTGTTTCTTTCTCTTCACTATTGCTTTTCTCTTTTGTTCTATCTGTAAATGCACTGTTGACCCTACTGATGCCTTATGTAAGTGGCCTTGTCCTGTTAAATAGATCACTCTCTCTCACACACACACAGACACACACATGCACCAAACGGCCATCGTGAATGCAGTAGTGCGTTATTGAATAGCTTTACAAAGTCTCTGATCCATACAGTTGCCCCTTTCGCCCTTTTCAGACTGCTCTTAACTCCTGATTATTAAAAGAAGTAAATATCTATCAGCTTCATAATGACTGCCATTTTTTAACATTTCTGCGTATCCGTCGATGAAAGTATCATAAATCTATCGGATTTAAATCGTCTTCTTTAAAATGACCCAGATCTGAGACAGGATTGTGGAGCACTTGGAAAAGCAATTCACTTTTATAATGGTTTACTACTGTGTAGTATGAGACGGTGTGAATGCACTTCAGATGAACTGTAATTTTCTGTCGGAGGTACAGAGTTCTTGGAAAGATGTTCTCGTGAAATGTTGCATGGTCAGCCGCCAGGATTGTGACAAAGAAAACGTTCGTATGGGGGCCACTGGTTTATAGCTGGTGTGTGGAAAGCGCGCGTTCCCAAGAGAGAAAAAAAAGGATGCGTACTTTGTAAGCGATGACGGCATTCTCAGTCATGAGTATGTTTTGGTGTTGTATGTTTTGGTTTGTCTCGCCCTCAAGGTGAGTCAGTGTCTGTTTCTCAGTCCTTGTTTAAACCACCTGTTGGTCTGACTAAACGGTACCGAAACCAGTCTAACCGGCTCAGCCGAGCAGCTGCTGCAGGTCCGCAGGCTTCTGTCCCTGCAGGTGGTGAGACCGGGACCGGACACTCCACTATATGCATGTTTTACTTTAGTTTCATTACTTCAATGCACTCCCTTGTGGGCTGATCTCTTTGATTTATATAAATCAATTCACAAGTTTCCCAATTTGTGGAACTATTCTGGATCCACGGTGTTTCTATTGGGTTTGTTATCAAAAAAAAACAAATATATTAAAAAAAAAAAAAAAAATACTAGTGAAAGTGTTGAGAAACAGCCTCATTCATTCATCTAAAACTTGATGTGTCTCTACTTGGAGTCAGCATCACCTGTGTGGGTGTACCTGTTGAACAAAAAATGAAAATCAGACGGCAGTGCTTCTTTTTACACTGAGAAACGGCAGAAAAACGTGAAATTGTAGACTGAGAGAATTTTTTTAAGCTTCTATTTTGAACAGGTATGGGACCAAAAACAAGTGCAGCGTGTTGTTTCTAAACATGAAAGACGAACGGCTGAAGAATTATTGTAAAATAGATGCACTCCTTCATTTGCTTCTGTATCATCTTTGTTTGGGGATTTTTTTTTTTTTTTTTTTTTTTTTTAGAAAAAAAGAAATCAAAGAAAGGTGGAGCAAATGTACATTTGAAAACGGCATCAATAGCGCCTACACCTGTGGCCTATCATCTTTCAAGAAAAAGAAAAAAACAAAATGAGAAAAAAAAAAGGACTTTGAATAGTTTGGGACACTTGAATTGTCATAATTTTGCATTCTGGTGGCCGCTAAGTATTATTATGATTTTTTTATTTGCCATGTGATTTCTCTCAACTTTTGGAAGACCTGCGAAGATGCCCTATCTTTGGCTAGAGAATCTTTATTGGATAAACATGGAAAATATGAGGCTCTATTTTTGTTTGCTTTATGGCATAACAAGATTTTTTCATTTGAAATTGTTTTGTAAAATAGTTTCTGTATGAATGTATTTTTTATTGGAAAATGGATAAAAAGACTTTATTGGTTCTACATGTGCTTTTTGTTTTTCTTCCTCGCGGAGTTCCTCCCATGAACACGGTCAACCAGGAAGTGTTTGTTTATGAGATGTTCAGCAGTTTCCCCAGCAGAGAAATTACTTCTGTAACCCCTCATTTCCCTTTTGGATGTCAAAAGGTCACGCTCGGCTCCAGAGCAGGTCCATACCGGTGGGGATACAGTCAGGCCGTGTAGCTGCACACAAGTCATCCATCATTCTTTTAGGGAAAACCTTTACACCAGTGTGTGACTCCAGCTCGTTTGAAACATGTGGCAATCAATGCCGTAATGACACGGCGTGGTTTGGTTTTGCGCTTATCTCCAGTTGGGTAGTTCTTAGCTAACAGCAGGCAGCCAGGAGTAAATACTATTTTCAGAGGACGGATGATACACATTTGGTGCTCAGTGAGTATTTGGGGCAGCGGGACAGACGTAAGTGAGGCTGAGTCAAAACAAGCTACAGTTGGTTTGTTGATAACAAATGTCAGTCTGACTCCGCCACTATCTTTTCAGGAATTTTTAAGTAGTTATCAGTTCTACAAAATATTTGGATAAGAAACAAACAGTACATGTGTTTTTTTCTTTTTTATCAGTTTGATCTGAACACAAAGGCTAAATAGAAAGCAAATGAAAAATAGACATTTATTAAACTATCTTTCCATGCATCCTCTATTCTCCATCCGGTCCTTATGGGCCAGTCAGAGTCACCATGGAGCCTCAAACGCATGTTCTTTTGGATTGTTTATAGAGGCAAACCTAAAGACAACCCCGTCACGAACAGAGAGAACATGCAAACTCCATGCAGAAACAGCCCTGACCAGGGATCATCTCGCTTCACAACAGCACAGCTACTTAGACTTACTCGGACCAGAAATCAAAGTGAAAACCACAGTTGTGCTTCCTGCTGACCCTTTTCATATAATTGGTCATTCATATTGTGTTTTTGTTAAAGTGCCTCACAAGAAGAAAACAGGACTAAAATGAGTAAAATCATATAAAATCTACAGTTAAACCGGCGAGAAACCTCACGCACAGCATCTCTCAACCATTAAACACCTGCATAAAAAGATGTGATTTTCTCAGATGTTGGCGTCCTGCTGAGTCTGAGCCAGAGCTTGAAAGCACCGGCGCTTGAATGCCACCGAGTCAGTCACCCTCATAAGAGTTCACAAGTTAGAAAGTCTGAAGACAACTGATGAAACATGTTTCCCTGTGACTGACAGGCCGAAACTCGGAAGGAGTCACAACAAATGACGAGACTCTAAACTCAGTCACCTTGTTGTTCTTATATGTAAAAATCCAGCAGGGATTATGTTGTTTATTCACACAAACGTATAACTGATGCTAAGAGGAAAAGCTCCTCCAGAGTTCACCATTAGAGGAACGCAGCGGGCCGTTTGGAGGAATGCGCATTGTGTGGACAATCTGTTCTTCCTGCTCCAGCCAAGAGCGTCGAGTTTTCATCTTACTCTCCAAGAAATTTATGCAAATTAAGTTGTGCCACAAACAAATCCCCGATAAGAGCTGTGCACACTACACAGACAAATAGCCTCTTCATCTCCGATTGCAAGCACAAAGTGCCTGGGCTTTAACGCTGCTCCGCAGAGCCTGCCATGCTCCATGCCCCAAAGCCCCTAAATAATTGAAGCCCTCTCAAGAGGGTTTTTCTTTCTGTCTTTCATATACTTTCTTTCTTTATACATTCATTTTAACATATAGAAATACTTGTTATTTTATCCCAAACACCAGAATAGATGCACAAATAACCCAAAATAAATCAAAACAACACTGGAAAAATGTTTTCAGTTATGGATTTCCTCTGATGTTCCTTGAAAAGGAGAAATCCACCAGCTTGATGATTTGCATATGGTAGGCTTGCATGTATTTGGGAATTGGCCACAGTCTTGTCACGATGTCAATTATGGGCAAAATGAAGACATTTGTATCAATTAAATATGCATGATGGTGAGAGACTGTGATTGGTCTTATTTGCTCCTTTTAGAGGAATTAGACTTCCCACTGTGAGCACAATTAAAGCTGGGCTGGTCAATTTAGCAGAGAGAGTAGTTTGATTGTGGATGTGAATCTAAATGTTTTAGGTAAAGGTGCAGACGAACTCATCAATGGGCTGATCTTTAGATAGTAGGCAAAAACCGTGGATAACTTCAGATTTGTGAAAGAAAAGAAGTCAAGCTTAGAAGTGACAAAGGAATAGAGAATAAAATTGGTGCTTTTACTTGGAAAATAAGCAGTTTTTACTCCTTTCAAAACCAATGGATGGTATGTCTTTTTTTCCCATTTTACAAGGACAGCATTGGGGCACATCAGTTCAAGTGAGTTCACAGTGACCTTGACCTTCACTTAGCAAGATTTCTTCAGCTAATCTGTGAGTCAAGAGTGATCACGAGAGCCAAAGTTTTCCAGATTCCCTAAATGCCTTCTTGACGTACTGCGATTAAAAGAATCTGTGGGGTCACCATAAGCTCGAACTTTAACCTTTGAAAAAACTCAAATCTAATCAGTTTGTCTTGGAGTGAGAGTGAACATGCACGCCAGATTTGAAGAAATTCCTCCAAGGCAAAGAGAGATATGAAGGGGAGTGGGATGGATGATAATCCGCTGTCAGAGAAGGAGAAAGCTTTCCACAATCACACAAATAGGATGAATACCTTTTCCATTAATGGAAAAACAGAGAAAACTTGATCTTAAAGTGAATGCTTGGAAATATCCTCTTTAAATTTTGATAATTACTTGAAATATATCTCAAAATATGCCTCTTGCGTCTTGCGAAAACATCCAGGTTTGTTACAAATATTTTTTTATTTTTCGTATCACGAGATATATGTTTTCATTCAAATTGCTGGTGATCATTACAAAGATTGCTGACCTAAAAGGTCTTGAAAAGGTATGCTCGATTGTCCTGGACCCAAGCATGATAAAGTTAAAACATGATAGAGTAGCTGACCAAGATGCAGACGACTACAACACAGTTCAGTTAAAATCATGCTAAACTGGCAGCGGCTACTCTATGCTGCTACACAGACAGCTGCTCTCCATTTGGAATAAAAAGATCAGTATAATTATCCATTTATCAATGCAAGCTGGGATTGTTGTGGTTCCTAGCTGTTTGCTGAAACAGAGACAGACACAGGTGTTCATAAATGAGGGGGTTTAATACTGAAGTACAAAGAGAAAGCAAGAATTGCATTGCTGAAGCTAGCAGTAGCAGGATTCACTTGGTCCGTCTGATCGAAATCTTTTTGACTTAGCGGTCACATTGTTGTGTTTTCAGAAACACTGATAAAGTCATCAGATTGATGTGCACCAACAATAAAGTTTAAATCAAATTGGCTATTTGTGACATGCCCACTTGATCCCACATCCAACTTTACCAGTATTGAAAAAAGACTTGAGAGCTGAACTAACTATACTTCCTTCTGAGTTCCATTTTAAAATACAACATCTAGAACATTGTCATTCAGAATATAATCAGGAAAAGACTACATGCTTTAGAGCATCATTGTTTGCTGCATCGAATGCCACCATCGTTTTCTTCCCATCATGGCGTTATGTAGCAGACATGCTCCAAAAAAGCTCCAAATGTGGGAGATAATCTAATGTCCCATTTATCTGGACTCATTGAATCATAAACAGGGTTACGCCAACTCCTCATATCCAATTTCAACAACTCAAAATAAGAAAAAACAACACAAGATGAGACGAGTCGAAAAGACGTCCAATTGGGTTGTTTGGGTTGTGTTATTGGTGCATTATGCAATGATTGGTTATGTGTCAGAAGACGTAGAGGGCCACCAGACGTTTTGTTGAAGAGGGGACACTCATCCTTGGGTGGGTGTTTCCAACTCGAGCAGAGATCTGGTCGAACGAACAACCGGTCTGGTGGGCAGTCCTCGGGAGTTGTTTCTTGACTTTCAGGATCAGCCACTCAACATAACATGGAAAGTGAGGAGCTTTGCTACTTCAGGTGAGTTCTTCATGGGAGGGGCAGCATGACACAGCAACGTTGTTTAATACCCAGGAACGGGGTCTGTTGTGCCCCTGGGCTTCTTCAACCGCCCCCTCATTCTCCCACAGGGCTGCTTTCACAACAGTGGTCTGCCGAAGGGAAAGCAGAGCGTCAGGTTTGACATTCTTGGAGACGGGCTGATAAGTGTTATTGTGGTTGAAACACCTGGAAACAGGGTTCAAAAGGCCTGGTGCGAGTCAAACCTGCGGGCAGAGTGGAGGTAGAGCAGGCTCTCTGTTGTGATGTAGACGAACCAGTGTTTCCATTACTGCAAAACCAACAGCTCTCTGTTTCATCCATCTATTCAGTCTTCTTTATCCAGGTCGGGGTCATCGACCTTTAAGGCCACTTTCAGGCAACAGAGGGAAAACAGCCTGGACAGGTTAGCAATCCATCAGAGGATAAACACAAACAGTTAATTTTGAGTTTCTGGAATTTTGAGTGTTAAAATTACTTTGATCTCCCTAAATTCCCTGAACACCCCCTGACCTGAACGGCTATTCTCAAAACCTTGTTGCTCTAGTTTCTACAGCATCTCAAGTAATCCTGTTTGGTGGATTTGAGAGACGATGTGACAGGAACACATTAGCTTTGTAAGGCAAAAGTTATTTGAGGTAGCACGTTTGTTGATTTTGCAGGAGGAATTCTGAATGATTTAAACTCTTCAGAACCTTGACCTTTGATACCTTGCTTTTTATCCATCTGATAAGTATGCGAGCGAACACATATCCTCCTCCAGGGATCGTACTGCACCTGCATTGTAAGTGCTACAGTGTACACGGGGCAGCCACTGTGGGATTTAAACCCCCAGTCTTCGCAGAGTTCCTGCTTTGCTCTATTTACTTGAGCATCTGCTTCAGCTGAAGGTTCAGCAGTGTGTTCAGGTATACATATTCACCGCGATCAGTGAAATGAGTGGGGACATTCAAGGTCGACCAGTAGAACAAGATCTTACCCAGAGCGATGTTTCCCCCGCATGCACATATGTATAAGTGCACGCACTCCTCCCCCTCCTCATATGCTCATATGTCCTCAGGGGCTGAGCGGCTGAGAGAGAGTTGGGGGGGTTGCTTGTTAAAGCAGAAGGAAAGTGGAGGTCAGCGACCCCTCATGGGGATGGTAGTCTGTCAAATCTTCGTCACCTGGAAACCTCCCAGCTGTTTTTCATTAATAATCATTCGAAAAGCTGAGGCTGCCGATTCCTGCAGATTTTTACACATTCATCAGAACAACCGAGTGGGGATTTTGACGGTTTCCAGTGTTTTGAAATTCCTTCACTTACACTTGAGCTCCGGGATGATGTTTGACCTTTTTTTTTTTAATGCTTTCTGCAAATTCCTAATCAACAAAGGTAAACATGCTTTTCAGAACTAATCTCTGAAACAGTTTCAAGTATGTCTCACATTCTGGTTAATTTATTGTTGAATAAAAAAGGATTAAATCTTGTACAGAGTCGTTCACTGCTGTGGAATGGTAGAAAACATTTTTTTTTCAAGCTTTTGGAAACATTTATGATGAAGGATAAATTGATTATGTAGTGGTCGATAGCTACATTGCAACCACAAAGTTACCATCCATAAGACCATCCGTCCATTCTGTAAACCTGACCTATTCAAACCATGGGTAGATTTTTGAGGATTCACAAAATGAATCTAGGTTATAAATGAGAATGAAAACGGAAGTGATACAGTCATAATGTCTTGAAAGCAAAAGATAAAAGACAAACACAATGAGCAGCAGCTGAAAGTGACTGAGAGGTGATTTGATTTGAATAAAGAGAAGGAAACTGAATAAAGAGAGAAAGTTCTGTTGAGTTTTGCGGATCCGTTAACATAGCTCCAGTCTTCGGAACCACGGAAAATGCAACTTATGAAAAACACGTTTCCAAGGTGGAACTTCTCAAAAATGTTTCGTCTCCTAATGTTTCTTTGCAAATGGTGAAAAATGCGAGTTTTCTGAAATGCTCTTATTGCTCATGTGCAACACGGCCGTGGTAAACAATTCTTCTGCACATGGTGAAATTGACGGACAATGATCGTGTTCTCCAGAAAAGTCCCAGTCCATGTTCTCCTGGGTCTTGATCCTTTTATAGTTGAGAATCCCCATGGTAGCAATCCAACATCATCTTCTCTCCATACGAATGTGCATGTACTCCCATTGTTAGTGTTTATGGTGTACTTATGTCTGCGCACATGAGTGTATGTGAATGTAAATTATTGAAAATGTCTGATTATTCCAAGTTGTCTGATTTTCATTTTTCCTCATTTATCTCAGTTTTCCGGCTCCCCAGAAATCTTATGCTTTGGAAAGTTGTAGAGCATGTAAGTTAGATAATCCAGTCCAGCCTTCATTACCACAGTGTGCCTCAGTAAATTAAAAGTAAAGGTCGCCACTATTTTTGAGTTAGACACGTTTTATTTAACGCTTCCGCCATAACGTGTACTTCATGACATATTTTTAAAATTTCATGCATTTTATTATGTTTAATCTGGCTTGAGATCAAACCCATTACCATTTTATGTTGCTGGAAGTTGAAACTAATCCAGGTTTCTGAGGGATAATTATTGTTTGAGTGCAATTCCCACTCGGACGTTGCTGCTCCCGCTCATGTCGACCTGTGTGGTGGACAGTTTTCCAACATCCAAACATGCGCAGACAGTGATGAAGAGGTCTGGATGTTTGAGGGGGCCGGGGCCCTGGACAGAATCTGAGCGCGGCGCCTGATGGATGGGCATTCCTCAGCCTTCCTCGCCCTGCGCTCCCCTTCCTCACCCGTCCTCCCCTCCGCCCCCACCGCCTCCTCCCTCCGGGTGATGAACAAGCTCATTACTATAGCGCGCTGGTAAAAGGAGGCCATTATCTTCTCACGGCGCACTTTGAACTCTGACAGAGGAATCTACTCCTTCTTGTCAACCGCCTCTGGTTACGTAATCCAGTAATGCAGGGCGAAATGTTTTGTGAGCATCCCACGCCGGAATCTTATCCGAGACGCTTGTCATGGCCACATGCGCAGAATGCTGGCTCGCCAGTGAACCGAGGCTATCGCCGCGTCTGTCCGCCTCTGATGCCACTGTCAACACAGGTGAAGTCTGTCTTTATTTTTGGCATTTAGAAAGTCTGCCAGCATGAAAACTCTCTGCTGTGGTCCCGGCCGGGTTGTCCAACATGAGGCCTGTGGCCCAAAACTGCATCAGCACATTGCTAATTGTGAACATTACAAAGACAGACTTTTTCCCTGCGAGTCACAGTTTTAATAAGATTGCCCGACTAACATGAATATGTCATAGAAAAAGTGAAAATTAACATACTGTTAACATAAATTAACATACATTTCATCCCCCACCAGTTTGATTTCATAAATTTGGGTTCATTGTTGATTTTGCATCATCTGTTTAATCGATCGCTGAAGCTAAATATATATTTGTTTTTGTATTAAGAAACAGAAAATAAGACAATATTTTACTTTGATGAGCTTTTTTTTCCAATATTCAATCAGTAAGAGTGGCATGATTACACAGTGGTTTGCACTGTCACCACACAACAAAGTAGTTTGATTCTGGGCTGTAGTTTGTCTGTGGAAAGTTGATTTTCAGTCAAATGAAGTCCAAGGATTTAATTTTTCTGTTCTAGAAACAGGACTTTCTGTTGAGAATTAATTGTTTCATGATGTTAGTTTTTGTTGTTTTTTTCAGTGAGATAAAGTGTCAAGTAGAAAATAAAGAATAAAACAGGAAGAAAAAAAACTCTGTAGCTGAAGGCGACTTTCAGGTTTGGAAAGTAACAAGGAGCCAAACTGGAACTTCAGCTGTCTTTTCATTTTCTTCAACAACAAAGTGACCTCAGTGACAATCATCACCACCAACAGTATTCATTCATGTTTAATGTCAACCGGCAACAAAGGAAACCTGCAGCATGTTTGAGTGCAAACACGACGGGCCCCTGTCATGGACAGAATTTCTAGGTGCAGCCAGGGGCCGGAGGGGTTCCGGTTCGGGAACCACAGGATTTCATCTCTGCTTTTTGCAGATGATGTTGTCCTGTTGGCTTCATCGAACCCGGACCTACAGCATGCACTGGGGCGGTTCGCAGCCGAGTGTGAAGCGGCAGGGATGAGGATTAGCACCTCCAAATCCGAGGCCATGGTCCTCGACCGGAGGAAGGTGGCTTGCCCCCTCCAGGTTGGTGGAGAGACCCTAGCCCAAGTGGAGGAGTTCAAGTATCTTGGGGTCTTGTTCACGAGTGGGGGACGGATGGAGCGTGAGATTGACAGGCGGATCGGTGCAGCGGCTGCAGTGATGCGGTCGTTGTATCGGTCCGTCGTGGTGAAGAAGGAGCTGAGCCGAAAGGCGAAGCTCTCGATTTACCGGTCAATCTACGTTCCCACCCTCACCTATGGTCATGAGCTTTGGGTCATGACCGAAAGGACAAGATCCCGGATACAAGCGGCCGAAATGAGCTTCCTCCGTAGGGTGGCTGGGCGCTCCCTTAGAGATAGGGTGAGGAGCTCAGTCACCAGGGAGGAGCTCGGAGTAGAGCCGCTACTCCTCCACATCGAGAGGAACCAGCTGAGGTGGCTCGGACATCTGTTTAGGATGCCTCCTGGACGCCTCCCTCGGGAGGTGTTCCGGGCATGTCCCACTGGGAGGAGACCCCGGGGAAGACCCAGGACACGCTGGAGAGACTATGTCTCTCGGCTGGCCTGGGAACGCCTCGGGATCCTCCCAGAGGAGCTGGAGGAAGTGTCTGGGGACAGGGAAGTCTGGGCATCCCTGCTGAGACTGCTGCCCCCGCGACCCGGCCCCGGATAAGCGGTAGAAAATGGATGGATGGATGGATGGATGGACGACGGGCCCCAAAGCTGCGAAAAGCACATCTCAAGGGTTCCTGCTGGTGCAAACTGAGTCTCTTTCCTTCCTGTGATGCTTGAATAGTAAAAGTACCCATGTACGCGTGGCTGTATTGATTTAGAAACGAAATGTAGTTGTGTGCAACTTTTGAATTTTGCTAAGGATAAGAATGTTATTTATTTATAAATAAATGAGGTTAAAAAAAATCCTTAAAAAAAATCTAAAACCAAGTAAAGCAGACAAACCAATTGAAAACCAGTCTTTATCCACTTTCTCCTCATAATTCGAACCTGACTGAAGATAAAACTATGTACGCTTTAAGGACGGCACCCCAAACTAACAAGAACAAACACATATTTCTCGGCAACAATGTACCGAGTGTTTTAGCAGCGGAGTGTGAACCTGAAGGCAGAGCTGTTGCTTGGGCTGTATTTGGAAGCACGCTGATTCTGCGTCTGAGAAAACCCCGATGGCATCATCATTTCTGTTTGTTTCAGGCTCTAAAGAAACTAACCGCAATGTCCCGATGAATTCATTCTTATTCTCTTTGCCTGAATAAAGATAAAACGACACCCTAAGGAAGCTGCAGGTGATGAATTGCATGTATTTGCAATCAAAACGAGATTGCATTGTTGGACCTGCGTGGTAGTTTCGCCTCGAGAAAGCGTCTGCCATTCAAGGAATATAACTGGAATATATCAATATGTATCAGTTTTTGGTTTCAAACGGACCAACAGTAATAAAATCTACATTTACATCTCCACACTTAGCAGAGGTCTTCATCCAAACTGATGTTAATCCGCCAATATAATGTGGAGACAACACAAGCTGAAGTGCTCAGAGCTGAAGGACACAGCTGATGTAAGAGAGTGCTGCAAGGCAGAATAGAGTGGGGTTTTTGTTTTTGTTTTTTGTTTTTTTTGTTTTTTTAAAGAAGAAATTGGATAAATGGGTCCGTAGCTTCCAAGTGTTCAGATAACTCAATTTGTTAGGTAAGGAGGTTTGAGTTAAAGAGTTTGATCTGGATCATTTCTTGCAGTTGAGTGAGACAGATTGGCTCGACTTCAGTAGTCCATCAGAGAGGGAAGAGTTTGTCTGGAGAGGCTCTGATCTCTGTTGACGGGGCAGTGAAATGCGCCACGTCTTGGTGGTGCGCAGTGAGAGTGGGTTCAGGTCGGTCAGGGATTTTTTTTTTTTGGCAGAGAGATTTGAACATCTTCCTGAAGAGCAGGCGTGCTCTGGCCTCCTGGATCTCCTGCTGAGGTTTGGAAAACAGTACAGGAGCCCTGTAAGCATCAAACAGCAAATCATTTGATAAAGGTTGAGGATTTCTGCGTTGAATCAGCTTCAAGACGATCATGACTCTCTGTCCGTATTCTCCATGGACTTGGTAGTTTTACAGTTCAGAGTCACTGCTGATAAGACAGAACACCTCAGTGTGAATGTGAAACTTTTTAACTGACTGAGCCCACTTTCTGAGGATCACATCAGTGTTTGGATGGCAGCGTTCACACGTTCAGTTTCATTTCAACTGGACCAAACTTAACAGCACCCCCAGAAAGACAGCGAGCGAGAGAGGGAGGGAGAGAGGGAGGGAGCTCTCTGTTTCTTGGCACACTGACAGCAAACACTTCAGTTGCAAAGAAGCCTGCAAACACTGAATGTGAAGAGGTTTAAAGGGACCAGCTTCACCTCGCCGGTCCCTAATGAAATTCAAATGTAGATGCAAATTTTTGTTTTTTAAAATGCATTGAGGAAGATGCATGTATAAGCGCTTTTTAAGCAACTTTAAGTAATTTAGAAAGAAAAACAAGGACAAGTGCAGCGAGTTCATCACTGAGTGGATCAATCAAAGTTTAAAACTAGGAGAATATATGCATCCCGTTCCCGAGTTGACACGCTGTCCTTGTGACTAACACCTCCACAACTGAGCTCAGGTGAAACTCGCAGTGCGCATGGATGTAAAAAAAAATAAAATAAAAAATGAATACACCACATTTCTGTGAGTTTTCATCAAGGTCGCAGCAACTTTTCTCCCCTCGTTCACAAAAAGAATCCATAAACACACCCCAAACCGCAGCAACACACACACACACACTCACACACTGAGGAAAAACTCACTGACACACACTCGCACCTCTTTCCCTGAAGGTTTGCAAAGCCCTGTTTGAATTCACCTATCACCATGACAACTACTCTCTCTTTACTGGCTGTGCCCGTGGGAGGTTTTCGCCCAGCCTTTTCTAATTTCACACTGTGTGGATATCTCCATTCAGTAATTACAATCCCATCCATTCTCATTTTCCCTGTCCAGACAATGTGCCCTGGATACACACACAAACACACACAAACACACACGCACACAGCCAATCTTGCACGAACACACGGGTATAGACCCCTGTGTTCACGGACACATACAGAAACAAAAGGAGTGTGTGTGTGTGTGTGTGTGTGTGTGTGTGTGTGTTTGTGAGGAAGAGATAGGGGGTGAGAGACAGATGTGAACTGTCACAACTTCTAATTCACCAAACGCACACAATCACACACAAGAACATCACTCCCAAAATCCAATTACAAGCCAACCTCTAGTCTGCAAAGTTTGGCTCATTTTTGTTTTTTAAAAAAGTTCATAATTGCTAAATAATATCAATTCCAATCTGAAGGATTTATCCTGTCAGCCGCCGGATATACAGTAAGAGGTGTAAGAATATTGCAAGTATGAATGAGTCAGTGTTGTATGTGCTTTTTTATTTTTGCAATAAAAATTGTTAGGAAGTGGGAAACGCCACATACTTCACCATTCAGAGTTTGAAAAAAGTCTCAATATATCAATGGATTGACCCGATTGGATGCTATTGACCTACGAGGTATTTTCTGAAAGCAACGAATACAGAGTCACGAGTTGTGTATAAACAAAGCTCGCGAACAAGCCTGATGTGACACTTTAGGTCAAAAACATCATTCAGGTGTTCAGACAAAGTGGAATAATGTTGACAGAAACAAAGCATTAGGTCAATGCTTAAAAGAGCAAAAACACATTGAGGAAAGCAGAAGTCAGCAATATGGTTATTTTCCCTGATGAGGAGTTATTGCAGTGTTGTCATTTCACACACACTGAGTATAATGTTGTGTTTTCACAACAGCATTTCAAGTGAAAATACAAAGTTCTGCATTTAGACGGCAACATTTTAAAAACAATGTAATTAGTATGCCAGGCCACAAGTTGGTGCTGTTGTTCATTTTTGTAGTGAAACCACACACACACATGCTACAGAGAACAATCCGCAATAAACATTAACAGTGGGAGAACACGGACGCTCGTACGGACAGACGACGAAGTTGGATTCTTCTTACGGGAGATTCTTAACTATAAAACTTCCAAGTCCCAGGAAACTGTCATGATGCGCTGGAGGCCGAAATTGTTGTTATTGTCTACCTTCTCCCGCATGTGCAGAGGAAGTGTTCACTACAGCCATGGTGCGGAGCGTTCACACACAGCATTCAAGTTTCACCATGGGAGCCATTTTTCAGAAGAGGTTATGTTTAAAAAGACATCCAAAACGCTACCAAAGTTTTCATTTTCACTGGAAAATGGAAATTAAATGGGGCCTAAATTCACATGTTCGCCTTTAAAGTCCTCTTCCATTGTACTAACTTTGCAGTTTTAACTCAATCCTGAATAAAATAGTTTCGACTCCTAAAGACAAGATTCCAACGTCCAATAAATGGACCATTATCCTCCTGAGTTAAACCCATTATACCCTCCTGGTTGTACATCATAGCCTTTACATTTCATGGCTTTTCATTTGTCTCCATTATATTAATTAGGCTCCTTTCCCTTCAAATACTCTAAAAATCGATGTTTTATTGACTTTAAAAATGACTTTTTCTTCAAATTTCCCACCAGCAAAGCAAGAGCTAATAAAATGTTCCTTTTTCTAATTCAGCTTATACTTTTCCCCTTAGTGTCGGGTCACCTGTGTCTCCCAGGTGTTCTCTCCTACACTACCTGATTGACTGTACACACAGTGAGTCTGTCTGTGTGTAAATTCATCAAATCACATGAATTGTAACAGCTAATTGAACTGCATTTTAACGCCGTGCGGTGTGAGGAGCTATTCCAGGCGCTCCAACTCCCGAAAGCGAAGGTCTTGTCATTCTTTCAGTCCTGACAGGCGTTGTGCTAAAATGTGACGTGTGTCAAAACACCTGCGTCTCTTGTTATGTAAAGCTTGGCACCCACAATAGTTCGACGGGGTCGTATTCTGATGAGTTGACGCACATCAGCTTATTTGGATGTGCTACTGTCCCGTTGCCAGTGTCAACATGTGTCGTTGTCTCTCTCTCTCTCTCTCCTTCTCAAAAAAACAAAGGGCCTTTACTGCAAATTGGCTTCCGTCTGGCTGTGCAGGGAGCCTGCGTCAGTCTGTGATGGTTGTAGTGACGTCTCATCTCAAATCCAGATCAAACAAGAAGTTTCAAATTTAGTGTGCATCCCTGTTGTCTGTTCTATGCCATGGGTCTCGAATAAATCGCTCTTTCTTAATGGATACACAGAGAGAACATGCAAACTTCTCAAAAACCAAATCACAGCCCAATCATAACGTTTGAATTGAGCAAATAAACTCAGGTTGTCATCTCAATTCCCTCAGTAACACTTTCTCTGATGTTACATGGGCGTTTTTGTGGCGATGGACCATGAAAATGACAGACCGGCGTGTCACCTTCAGCGCACTGAATGCATTATTGATGCATTTACTTAACCTGACTGCGTTTTCACCTTGGTGAGCCGTAAAAACCTCCAGAGAAACGTTGTGTTTGCATGCCGCCTCCATCTTTTCTGTATATAGCTGCAAACTGCTTGAAAATATGAGCCTTGATCTCAAATAAAGCCAATTAAAAGAAGAGTACACAAACATCAAGCATACGTTGCCGAGCCAGATTGCCCTCATATTAAACATTATTAAACCGCTCATCAGATTAATGTGTTTTTATTTATCCAGTGTCATGACTGAGCTTGTACCTACATTAAAATCTTCTCCAGGCCTTCAACGTATTGACGTGGATTTCAAAGAACACATTACTGAAGACTTTAATGGATTTCTCTTTGTAGAGCCAGACGAGTTTTTTTTTTTACATGAGAAGATAATAGAAAAAGTTTCTGAAAAATCTAATTTGAAAGTTCACGTTTGCATTATTTGCAAACAGTGGAGCACATGGGACCTCTATTTTGAGTTTGATGAGATCAGAACATTGCACTGTCATTATTTTCCATCGTGCCCTGCAGGCGTGCAGCCGTCTGCCCGTCAATAACACCTCTGGACCGTCATGTCAATACATCTTCATTTCTTTGTTGTTTGCATGGAAATCTCCGCTCTTTGTTAAAACATCTTCCAGCTTTTCATGAACATGTACATCACGTTCATATACCGAGGGGCCCACTTACTTTGTCGATCTCCCTCACGGCTAATGACAAAAAGAAGGAAGGATGTGACCTCAGTTTATCGGCTTATTTTCCCAAGATCCTCCACTCCCTGTTTACAGCCTGACTGGGCTGTTCTCAGGACTCCCAGGAGACTCGCGTTGCAGCAAAACCGCAGCGCTACATGTAAACACTGGCCCGGCTTAACGCGTATTTATCTCACAACTCTTTTTGGGTCATCGCTGTGTCCCCCACGCCGAACGCTCTCACAGAGCTCAACGAAGGGAGAACGCAGCGAGAAGAGGTCATTGAACGGGTCCGATTTTTAGAAAATTAATCATCAACTTATGTGCTTTATCATATTTTTTTCACCAAATATTAATTCATTAGTCACACTTCATAGTAAGATGAACTATTCTCGCTGTGCTCAAGCGACCAATCGCAAACCATATGAGGATTATGGGTAATTGTGTGCTCCTGATTGTAATCTCAATTCTTGCATTTGATGTTTGTTATTATGATATGTAGATACTAGCATATTGAACTACTTGTAACTGATAATTGGCTGAAATGTGCTTGAAGTGACAGTCGTCTTACTGTGAGAAAATCAAGTTCGTAATAATAAAGTTGTCAATCGCTGAGGAAAAGCAGTGCTCTTTACCCACAAAGTATGTTAAACATTCGTAAAGAGTCCAGTTCGGATTGAACCTAAAAGATGACTTTTTAAGCCAAGTCACGGGTGTCAAATACCATGGGCCAAGACAAGAGTGTCCATCTGACCGTCAGATCACCAAGGAAATTGTAAAATTTTTTAAGAAAAAATAGTTTGCACCAGAAATTAGCTTCATGTTGTGGCTGTAGTCGTTTTTGGCAGTAGTGTTTGGGTTTTGTGAAAATATAGACTTTTTCATGAAGCATACTTGATGAAACAAAGAAAAACTTTAGTTTAATTGAAGTTCAAATTTAAAGGTTTTTTTTGGCAACAGCTTGCCGATCCAGCTCACTGAAGATTAAATTGGACTGTTCCCAAACCTGAACTAAAATGTGTTTGACAGTCTCGATCTAAATTAATAAATTGTGGATTTTGAAGCAGATGAACCAGTTAAAGTAAAAAATGTCAAAGGATAAATCAAGGTTCAGTTGTTTCTCTCTGCATCGCTGCTGTCACCAACGATTATGAACATGAGGGAAATCAGGGAAACGTTCCAATATACTGTACTGTCTGATTTTATTTACTGACACAATTATGTAGTATATTACATTTTTCCCTAATAAAATGTGCACTCTGAAATCGTCACATGGCTTTGATACTCACTTTCATTAGCAAGAAGCGACATTTCTACAACAACTGGTCCTGTCTGATGTTCAGTTTTGTGATTTTTTGACATGGAGTGTCTGGGGGATGACTTTTCCCTGCACAGTTTATTTTTCCTTCAAATTTTGCAGGAGATATGATTTAAAAAAAAAAAAAAAAAAAAAAAAAACAATACACAAGTTTTCCATCCAACTATGACCGAGTCTTGGAATTTGTTGCTTTCGTCATTGTGTTGGAGTGAAACTGAGTTAATAAATCGCTTTCAATGTGAAGCCATCAGTGTAACCATTGCATCAGTGGCAGACTTTATATAAATACTTTCCGTCGATTTTGAATAACAGCATTTAACCTGCACTGCGGAGGGAGGGTGATATGAGAGAGAAGTCCTCGTCCAACTTTAGGATTTCCACTGTCACTGGAAACAAAACAAATTGACTCATTTCTCTAAAAACATTCAGGAAACTGTTTTTTTTTTTTTTTTTGAAAGTGGCAGTGGCAACGCTGGTTCTGATCACCTCTGAGAGTTTCAATGCTAACTTCACTTTCCTAAATTAAAAGGTTGCTGTTGCTTTTGGTGTATTTTAAGACATCAGGTTGAGTTACACGCACACACACACACACACACACACACACACACACACATACCCGTATCAGGTGTCACACTTCCACTACAGTGGGATCTCTCTGGGATGAAAATATATTAGTAAGAGAGAGGCAGGTTACTCACACTGACACGCACAGTAATGCTGGAGACAGCTGTATTGATTTGAAGAAAATTTCACAGAGAATTGGTTATTTTATGTCTGTTTTTCACATTTTCCTTTGAGACGAGAGTGTTAAGCAGCGGGGGAACCTGCGGTGGGGTTCCAGCATTATTATTGGTGGAAATTGCAAACAGAAAAATGTACGGATTAATTAAACTTTGATGCATCGCGATGGAGGGAAACTAATGAGGAAACCTGATTTCCTCATGCGCAACACAAACCATTTTGAACACACCTCTAATGTGGAGGCTACATCTTCCACTTAGCTTTGATCACGGGTTTGAGCTTTTTGTGTTCATAATTACTGTCGTTTCCATTGAGAAAAATCTTCAAAGCGCCTTATTGTTCTTCCCGAGGTCAAAGGTCGCAACACAGCGGTTGTTTTTTTTTCCAACTGCAGATTATTAACCCTCACTTACTCCGAGCACAACACGTATGCTCCGCTGACAGACATGTGCTGAGGAAGAATTAATTGCGCATGAAGCCACATCCTGACATGTCCCCCCCTCCCAACAACGATGCAAACATTTGGTCACACCCCCCTCTCCAAAACTCCACACCAAAGCAGTGTAAACAACATGTCATTTTCATGGCTTTTGATCAGCCAGCTATTCTCAGAGAACCTCCTGAGGTTTTGTGACTGAGGGGAACAAGGTGCACGGGCGATGCTCTGGTGTAATGACGAGCTGAGGGGTTTTCTCCTTTTTTTTTTTTTTTTTTCCTTCGTCGTTCCTTTCTCTCTTTCACTTTTTGGGATTGAGGTTTTGAAAAGGAATAATAAAACAACTGTCAGCTAATTGGCAAGAGGAGCGCACTACGGAGGAACGGGGGGAAAAAAAAGCCAAAAAAAAAAAAAAAACTACAAAGTGCCTCCACGAGGGAAATGTAGAAAACTAGAGAGTCGACGCACACACACACACACACACACACACACACACACATCCAGCAAAGGGTTTTAAGGGCATCCTCCGGTTGCAGAACAATCCCTAGTTGAATACTTTTATGCTTTCATTGTTCAGTTTTCCCCTTTCTTCCCCCCTGTATGACACAGATAGATACGATGTGTGTTAATGCTGCGCTAAGTCTCTGTCTGAAGGAGTTAACCTGGCGTGACGGCCGTCTGTGGCTGACAGCAACAAGCCACCCGGATTCCAGCTGCTGCAGCCAAACATACACAGAATGAATAAAAACCTTTCATAAGATGAGAGGTGAGCTTCAGCTGCAGTTAGAGAGCAAATGAAAACAATATGAAAGCTAAACGGGACCATAGTCCAAGGACTAGGGGCTACAGGCTGAAGACGTGCATGTTCAAATTATATCCTTCTACTCAGGGTGGGATCTATGTGACACAATGATCAAAGTTTTGCAGACTTATGGTTATGAGGAGCACCCATGTCAAATCCCGTCAGCATCAACAGGTCGGAAATTAAAGGGTTAACTCCCTCACAGTTGGATGTTTTTCATGGCCCATCAGTGCTGCATGCAGCCACCCAACTAGAATAGATGGATTTACATTTTTTTTTTTTTTCAGAGTGAGGAAACATCCTGTTAAAGTTAATGTAATTCTCCCCATCATCATTTCTATATGTACAAAGCTTCAGTAGATCAGACTCGTAGCTGCAGGATTGGCCTCAGATAAAGCAGGTATGGATCAGTCATGTTCTGCAGTCACATCGGCAGCATGCTGTTCTTCATGTCTATGTCTAAATCTAGACGGTTGCGTCATACTGACTTTATTCACCGCAGTTTGAACTGCGAGCATTAAATTAATTCCCATGGGAAAATTGATTCTTAGCATTTGACATGATGCATTATTCCACATATCTCCACAACCAATGTCGTAGATAAATCGGAATACCGACTGATGTCCTAACCCGAACATGTATGTGGAGATACCAGACAGAAATAGAAAACAGAAAGAATGTGTAAAAGTATGCGAAGAAAGCAGTGTAAAGTTCATCACCTGCTACTTTGAGTGACACAGATGCCAGATAGACTTTTCAAAGTCACTCGATTCAAAGGTGATGACCATCACAAGGAGATATGTGCTTGTACCTGACTTTAAGGTTTTTCTTTGTTGTGGCGCAGAGTAAACGTGATGAAAACATTGATATTTTCATGAAAGCAAGCAATTATAACTGAAAATTCCAACAATCTCAACATACAGTCAATTTTAATCATGCTACCTGGTGCAAAAATACAGTTAACAGGGCCAGATTGGAGCCTCTTGCAGGCCAGTTTAGGCCCACGGGTCTTATGTTTGACACCACTGATCTAAATCATGACAGGAGATGCTGTGATGATCTCACATCTATTGTCTGAAACATGACAAAATCAGCATATGGAGGCACTGCATTAACAGCTCCACTCTCTTGAATCATCATCATAAATGAAGCTGATATTATCTCATAATCAGCTTGCAGCAAATATTAAGGAACTTATGAAGAATTTGAGCATATTTGGTGTAAATCATTTCATCAACAGGATCTTAGGCTTCTACACTTCCCCCACATGTGTATTGTTGTTTTTAGAGGAAGTTGCTTTCTCTAAAAAAAGGAAATCAAACAAAAAACAAAAAAAAAAGATTTCTCAAATCATATTAACAAGGGAAAAAACAACAACGACACAAAAGCCTTGGCTGCAATTTAGTGGCCTGATCAAAGTACGATGAATGAGATTTTGGCACCGTGACTCTTATTCAGTGATTATCAAAGATCATCACTTTGTAGCTGTCACTGTTGTGCTGCCTTTCTGTGTTTTTTTTTTTTTTTTTTTTTTTTTTGTAGCAAAGCCCAGGCATCTGGAATGTCAAAGCCGGCTTGGCATTCATGCAACGTTTTGAAAGAGAAGTCAAGCCAAGACAACAATAGGCAGGCAGCCTGCAGCTTTGCGAGTCTGACAGTTGTTCAGTGAAGTAAGTTAAATGGGAAACCACGGCTGCTTGATGTAGGATGGTGTCAGATATTGCCTGAAATGCATAGCAATGGCCAATGTAATTCCAAAGATTTCCTTTTGTTGTATCATTTTATTGACAAAGGAACGGCTTCAATCCTGCAGAAGCTGTGCACAGAAGCATGCATGCATGTGGAAAATCCTTACATCGCACACACATGTGGGTGTACTCATCCCTACACGGGTGTACAAACATAAATTTGTCATATCATGTACGTATGGTCGAGCCGAAGCCTTTCCGCATTGTTCCTCCTGTGCGGATCATATGACACGAGCCGTCGCATGGCGGAGGACGCAGTTGCTCCTGTTTGTCGTGCTAATAATATGCTATCATCAGGGTCGAGCCACAAATGCACGGCTCATGGCCATAATCTTGTTGTCAGCTGTCTCGCATTGTGGATGACGTACAGACACTCAGAGCCATTTGGCATGTCGGGGGCTGGGATCCCAGAGCCCCAGCTTAATTGGATTTTGAAATGCGGCGCGTTGCGCGCACGGATGTGGGTGTACGCACACACGCATCGGCATTTCGGCACATCTGACTGTTTTCGCGCGTGGTGCGTGCGTATGGGCGCTCACGTCTGACACATAAAACATCGCTGTCAGGGGAAACCCTCATAAATTACATCTTTTCAGAAGCAGAAGAGAAACAGCCTTGATCTTAAACAGCTTGTGTTTTGGGTTTGTGTAATTGGTTTTGAAAAGGTTTCATCAGCTCAGACCCGTGTGATTTTTTTTTTACCACTTCTAATGAAGGAAGAAGCACAAAATCCACAACGAGAGGAGAGAAGAAACAAACAGAATGAAGGTTTATTACAAGATGCACATCATTGTGTTTGCTTGTTTGCATGTTCTCCCTGTGCATGTGAGGGCTTTCTCCTGCAGTAACTTTCAAAAATCTACTGTTGCCTTCAGGGAACACCAAAAAAAGAAGCATTTTTGTGCTTTACCAACTCATTCTTGTTAAATGAAAGAATTCAACTTCATCAGGTGGTCCTGTGGAATTTATTGTTTCTTTTTTAAAAGACAAAACAGTTAAACACTTAGCATTTTTAAATGAAAATGCAAAACATTAAGTTGCGTTTTGGGTGTCTGTTGACACAAGAACGGTGCTGGGAGTCACTGAAAATGCTGCTTTTTGAAAATGTGTGTAGACAGAGGAAACTCTGCTCGTAAATAATTCTTCTGTAGATGAACGAAGGTATGGAACGAACAAGTAACTGTCTTTATGAATATCCATGAACTCATCATTAACGTTTGGAGTGTGTTGCATCTGTGGACATGTATGTTGCTACATTACAGAAACAAATAACAGCAGCTGCTTGTGGTCCCACGTGAAAATTACATTGTTTTCAGTGTTCCTGCCATTAAAAACTTTTGCCATTTAAAGGTGACGCTTTTGTCTAACAAAAATGGAAAAATGATGCAGTTTCAGTTGAAATTCTACAAATATCTACAAGCCAGTAGTTTTGGTGTGGTGTACCATTCATCTATCTTCAGGGGCCTCATCTGCGTTGCTTACGCTCAAAACATATCCTGAAAGTGGCGTACGCCACTTCCTACGAGAAGGTTGGTATTGGTATGCACAGATGGTGAGGTGGAGAGTTGAACTAAGCCAATTTAATTTTTTTGGACTTTTTTTTTTTTGGCTATGCCATTTTTATCTTTTAGTTTGTATCCTACGCCATGTTTTATAAATGAGGCCCCAGGTCTTTTTCTGTTGTATGTAGCCTAAAGCAGCAGACACACTGTGAACTGTTCAACATCATCTCTGTAGTTGCACGATCATGGCAACAGACATCTGCAAACCATTCCCACTGCACAAGATCAGACCTCAGATCGTTTGTTGCAAATGCGTTTTTAATGAAATAAAACACCAAGCAGTCGAAATAGTTAGACAAATGTTTCTTGTGGACTGCTGTGACGCACGGTCCTTCTGTCCCCAACTGTACAGGATATTCATATATTTTCAATTATTCAAAAACATTGGTTCAAGTAATTGATCTTCAAGGCGAACACTGAAACCAAACTTGGATTTGCTTGTTGTGAACACTGAGGCACTACTAATCTGTATTTTTGTCCCTTTAGTCAGAGTTGGGTGTTCAATTGAAAGGAAAAAAATAAAGAATAATTTGTGGTGCATTATTATTCAGATTGGACGAAGAAAAAGAAAAGGAATACAAACGCAAGATAGACTTTCAAAAACTCATATTTAAGATACATTGGTAAATAAAGCGGAAGAATATCAAATATGCACTTAAATACAACGCGCCAGGAAATGCACTCGCATATTTTCTCCCTCTGAAAGCAGAAAATCATCTAAATTGAAAACAGTCACTGCACCAATAGCAAGGTGTGTTTTCACTTTCCCATTTCCCATGTGCATGTGTTTGCTCTTGCATGCATGAGAGTTCATAAACCCTAAAATGAAAGGTATGAGATAGCTGGGTGGAAGCTTGCCAGCGTGTGAGATAGAAGTGGACGCTCCACTGCCTCTCGGAGAGACAAGGGAGCCGGCGTCGTGTCTGTATTCACCCAAACAGCGTAACCCAGTCTCTCAGGAATTCGCCGTCCCCTGTTGACTCCAAACCAGAGGAGTGTGCGGGTGAACCGACTGGAGCTGCACCGCTGACAGGTTTTCAGCCTGTGATCATTCACAGAGTGAGGGAAGCTGCTGTTTCACTCAGCGCTTTGACAGAGGATTGATCAGATCAAGGAAAGACTGAGGAGTGAGACAGAAGACAAAATAATGGACTGGTAATGGATTGAAAAATGCATTTTTACACCGGGGAGCTAAGAGTCGCATTTCCTCAGAATTTCAGTGATGTATGTAAATGTGGGAAAAATGAGAGACAGATTGGGAGTATGCTGCTTTTTTTTTTTTTTTTATCTGCACACCCATAGAAAAATGAAGAAAAACAGGCCGTTTCAATAGAATATTCACCGGGCTGTGGAAAGTGTTGGAGTGGCAGCAGATGTAAAAATTAATTCCCCACAAAGCTTTTCATTAACCTAACGAAAAAAAGTGACATTCACACATACCCAATGAAATGGCCTAGAAAGAAGTTTTTTCTCACAGCAGAGAGGAGACCATTGAAAAGTTTTCAATGTTTGATCCTCTGAAGTGAAAAGAAATTTACCGGTTAATAGAGAAGAATGAAAAACTAAGAATTATTAGAATTGAGCATGAGTTGTGAAACTTAATGTTCCTGAGAAAATAGTGACAATCCTTATATGTGATGTTCAAGAAGTCGTTAATCAACGATCTTTGAGAATTAGGAGATCGTGCCTGAGAGAGGATTGTATCATTCTCTGAATTTATCCATTATCTACATTGAGCTATTCAGCTTAGGGTGGCAGGAGGAAAGAGCAGACCACAGATGACTGTGGGAAAAGGCAAGATACACAATAGAGGAGTCATCAGTCCATCACATTTAAAATTAACTAGGTACCAACATAACTGCGGTTCAGATGGAAGGTCTCCAACCTCATCTGTTCCTGGACACTAAATCCAAGGCAGCCATTGGTGTTGCTGTATGAGTGTGAAAATACAACATAAGTGTAAAGTAAAGTTGTTTTCACACTGATAAACATTCTGTTGTCTACTTTTCAGGCAAGTAGATTTTTCAAACATACCTTTGACATGTTCTCGAAGATTTTCTTTTGTCTTCATCAGAGATGATTCTGATGAAGAACATCGTCGAAACACATAAAAACCAACTTCCCTGCAAAGAAGAGAGAAAAATACACGCGACATGTCTGCACAGCTGTTGTAAATACTCTCACTGCCAAGGAACTTATATTGAAAATGCAGCAAGAGTAAATCCTGATGAGGGACGTTCTCACAAACTGTGAAGTGGAAGAAATTTGTCAGGAAATTGACTTGAACTTTGTTTACTTCTCTGTGGTCTGTCAAATCAGTGACAATGTAACTGTGCAAGTCTGTGCAAGAGTTTGTTTGGGCGTGGGAGTGAATTCAGTCCATCTCCTGTAATCTGAAAGTTTCTGGAGAGAGATCATGTGTGGAGATGGAGAACATGCAAACTCAAAATAAGACATTGTCACAGACTGAGATAAAACAAAAAATAAAATGGTGATTCTTACTGTGAATGGATGTGTGATTATTATCTTCTGACATGCAACAGCCTCTGAAGCCACAGCGATAAGGACCGGACAGTGTGCAGAAATAGTTATTGCATCAGAGCAGTAGGTGGAGGTCAGGATTTGTTTTTAATCTCAACGCAGTAAACGCCTTCACTTCCTGTTTTAAATGCTCTTCTTTGTGTTCCAAAACAGTGTAAGTCTATCTTAAATATATCTCAACCGCTGGTAAGCTGATCTGTTCTGGGATGCGGTCTTGTATCCGGCTGTAGTGGTGGAGTGGGAGAAGTTGAGCGGTCGTCTGCGCTCGCAGTGCCAAACAGGGAGGCTAATTGGCGCAGCGTTGGTTGGTTGGTTCCCTAACTCTCTCTACATATCCACAGCAGTGAGAAACACTTCACCTGAAGGCTGTGCAGTCAGCAACCGGGAGAAAAACTGGAGTAGACTGTGGCTTTTTATATGATGTGCTTAACAAGTCCTGGGTTGCACTGCTGTTTTGGTTTTAGGAGTTTTTTTTTTTTTTTATTAATGCATGTCTTAAGGGTTGAAAATAATAGGGAGTGCATGTGAAGCTCACCTTATACTCAGCTTGTGATCTGATGGCGTCCACAGTGCTGTTAGCAGCCCGTCTGCAGTATCTGATTGTCAGGGAATCCTAAATGTTGTGAGATATTTCGAGGTTTTGCAAATCATGTTCATTCATGTGATGTGTTGCTCTCAGAGTAAGAATTTCTTATTAAAATGTTGCTCTTATTTTATATGGAATGATTCCCAAGCTGCATTTAGCTCATCATTATTCTTGGTTGTCTTAAACTTATATGTGAGGGAATACTTTATGCCAAATGAGCGTTTTATTGACAGTTGTCTCTTGTTTTCAGTATGATTTTCATTAAACAATTCTTACATGAAAAACACTTTTTTGAATGATTTGTTCTTCAGTAAAGAATATAAATTACTCTAGAAAATAGGTCATAATTGTTCAATATATTGCTGTCAATTTCTTCACATAAAAAAAAGCACTGAGTCTGTGGAGAAAGCAATGAAACATGAGTGAAGAAATGAGGATAGAGCTATAGATAGATTGAGGACTACAGGAAAGAGAGGGAGGCAGACTTTTCCTGACTTTCCCGGAAGCCATCTGTCTTTGTTTGAAGAGTATGACTGCTGTCAGGTTGCTGTGATAGAGACATAAACAAACAGGAGGATCACAGCTCCTTATCTCTGCTCATTTCTCCTCCCTAACAAGACAAACACCAGCAATCCTGTCATGTTGACTGTGTGCGCATGTGTCGGGACTGTGTGTGTGCCTGTGTGTGTGTGTGTGTGTGTGTGTGTGTGTGTGTGTGTGTGTGTGTGTGTGTGGTACATTAAGCCTTGACCAGGCAGATGTGCATATTTCATGTGTATTTCAAGAAGTATGATGCAAATCCAGAGAAATGCCACTGTGGGGCTGAAGGGTAAAGTTACTACACAAAGAATAATGTTGGATTTTCTGTGGAGGGAAAAAAAAAAAAGAAGAACTTGTAGATTTGTGCATTTTACTTTCATGCGAGTTGAAATGCAGTTGGTATGAAGCGTTGTCTGATCTCATCAGAAATCAAATTGATTGAACCAGTTTCAAGCGGCGGAGATGAAGGTAAACGCTGACCGTCACCGAGTGATGGGACAAACACTGTTTGTTTTTTTACACTTACAGATCTAACGATGCTCTTTTTCATCAATATGAAAAGGGTATAAAACACAGAAAATATCTATTAGCAAAGCCAATTAAAAAAAATTTGAGAAAATGTGTCACGGTTCACATTTAGTGTTATAATATTTTGAGCTTCTCACTCTCTCTCTTTAGTTTCCGGCTTCTTGGCTTCACCTACTGGTGTCTGACTGCCGTGCGGATGTCTTTCACCTGTGGCTGAGTGTGTGGTAGTCTTCACCTGGTGGCTCTGGTATATAATGGGCTTTTTTCTTTTCTTTCACCAGTTTGTGTTTCAGCGATGCTTGTGTATTTGTGATTTCTGTGTTCAGGATAGGATGTTCTCTGCATTAAGAGTTTTGTCTCGAAGACATGGCTTTGTTGCCCCCCCCCCCCCCCCCCCCCCCCCCCCCAGAGCTTCTAGTAAAAAGCTCCTAGAACTTAACCAGTGGTGTGTGGCCTGATGAGTCCTTCCACAATCAACGATCCTTGACCAAATGTCTCTTACCACACGACAGACAGCGTCTCTGCTAAAAACAGAGCCTTTTTTTTCAGTCTTCAATCCTTTAAAAACAGACACAATCATAAACAACGCCGACATTGTCAGGAATTATAAATAAATCAGTTTCATAAGCTTCTTCCAGTATTTCCCAATGTTCCATATTTATAAAGGACAATATGCTTCAGAGACTTTTATTCTCTTTCAGAGTCCATCTTCAGTTAGTAGATGCACATACACAGAAAGCAGGGTACACACAGGGAGAACATGCATACTACACAGAAAATCTCCCCGCAGGACACAAACTGGGGAACTGTCACTGTGCTGTGAGAGCACTAACCACTACATCACATGTGGCCTCAAGCTTTCTTTTCTAAATATGTTTCTCAATTACCCAGTGTGGAAATCTCAAACTTCCAGGCCGGTTCCTGGGGTTAGCAATAAAAATAACCATTTGTTTTGCAATTCAAACAATTCCTTTAGAAAAAAAAAAAAAAAAAAATGAATAAAACAGAAACAGACCAAAATACTAAAAAAAAGCAGCACACAAAACACAAAAAGTAATTCAAGCTGAAGAAGAAGCTGAATATGTCAATCAAGAATTTATTTGCCCTCGTGAAATACTCTTATAAATTAATGCATACTTTTTTAATTTCATGTATTATGTAGAAAATACACGAGCCATGCAGCTGAGAGGGCGAACTTCTTTATTAGTACTAAATTGCACTGCTTGAACACTGAAGTGGCTTTCCAATGAGATAACCGTGCCAACTCATTTGAGTTTGAAACCCAATGCTTCATGTATCAGACGTGCAGAAGGTGACAGGAGCCCCACATAATGAGGACATTTCAGAACTGAATGCATCTGTTTGAATCGGAGCGCGTAGCTGTGCGCCACACACAGCGGCATCCACTGTCTTTGAAGTCGGAGCAGGTCTTAGAAAAGCTGTCGGCTATACATCATCAGCCTCTTATGGCACGATGGCACTTCTTCTACCCTCTAAACAGACCTAAATGAGAGTGAGGACTCAAACCAGAGCCTTGATCATGCGGCGTTAACAAAGCAGACACAGCTACACTGTACAGGACATTAACCTAATGAAAGGAACTCTGCATATCAGGGTTTTTTTATGTGTGTGTGTGTGTGTGAGTCTGCATATGCATGTAAGCACCTGATTTGTGTGTGAGTGTGTGTGCATGTGTGTGTGGCTGTATGGACTGGAGTATAATGAGACCTTATCCAGCCTCGGGTCTGCTCACTCAGTGTAAAAGCTCACTGAGAGATGCCATCATCTGCAATTCAAATGAGCAATTCTCTGATTAGTTGACAGAGCCAAAAGGTCTTAATACAGTCAAGTAATGACTGAAATGCAATTTCCCTTCGATCAATGTTTTTGCTTTATAATGAGCGATATGGAACGCTGCGGCAGAGCAGAGGGCCGATGGAAGTTTTTTGCAAGTACTCTCTTAAGCAAACACATACAAATCTGCACACATTTTGCTCTGAGTGTGAGGTAATTGGCAAGATATGGTAAGGGGGGGAGAAAACTGTCTTTTTCTGCTGAGCCTAATTAGGCAGCGAACATTTTCATAGCTGCCAAACAACTGCAGACAAACCAAAGGTGCCCTATAAAAAAAAAAAAAAAAAAAAAAGGAAAACCCTCTGCTTCATTATAATGTGACAGAGTTCATCTGTTGCTGTGGAAGAGGAGGAACTGCGACAGCCCTGACAGCCAAAGATCATGAATGCTAATGAAAAAGTTCTTTTACAGATGAAAACTTGTAAATGTGTAAAAGCGATCCGACAGGAACAAGGCTGTGAGGCGAGCACCGGGGGAGATCAATACGCTCATGCTGGCTTCGATCTCTGGAAGGCGGTTTGCGGGAGATTTGATGAAGCACCCGGGGTCAAAGGCCACGTTTGGCATTGATCACCAACGACTGAAGATCACCGGAGATCCTCTCTTTCAGATCAATGATGAATTTCTGAAGATATGATTTATGGAGGACATTTTTCTTATCACAGCCTTGTATCACAACGACTAGACATGCTGGGAGAAGGCGGCAAGGAGAGAAAAAGGCACAATGTGTGTTCGTGAGAGAGGTGGAATAAAGTGTGTCGCTACACCCTCCTCTATCTGAAGATGCAGCTGGAAAGAGATTTTTCAGATACACCCTGACATGACCGTACCTGCTTGTGCTTCTCTTATCATTCACAATATTTCCATACTATGCCACAGGAAGCATCCAAAAAAAATAGAATAACAATACAATCAATCTTGAAATGTCAAGCATTTATTTGCTACAGATACCACACTTAGCTGCAGAGGCCCTGAATGGCCATAGAGACGAAAAGATAAGAAGAAGAAAAAAAACAACATGTGGCGACGAGACAGAAACTTCTTCCCATGTGTTAATTTGTCATGGTCACGAATTAAATGATCTCCTTCTCTCGCACTATTAAGCTGAAATAATGACTTATTGTCTCGTTTCTACACATTATATTTTTCTCACCAATGTCAGCCGTTCTCTCCAGCCAGACCCTTCACCCATCGCAACATGATGCATCCACCACAAACACGGACAGACAGTCTTTGGTGAAATTTGCCAAAACTTTAGACTCGGAATGAGTTGCAAGGCCACGCTCGCATTGCACAGTTTTATTGTCAACAAGAGGCAATTAACCAGGATGTCAAGATCGTGTGGACTGTATCATCAGCAATAGGCCAGCTTGGACGATGGAGTTTGTTATTGACCAATTGGAAGGACTTGAGAAACTGCACGGACACCAGTGGATGCAAACTGAATTTTAACTTCTGATTCACAGCTTCTGATTTGGGAGTTAAGGGGAAAAAATATTTCACACACAGAGTGGCTGTTTGTCAGTTTGTCAGAGATATGAATAAAAATCCAAAAAATGATGCGATGGAAAACCACAAACTCATGGCCTGGCTTGAAAACAACAGAATTTTTTAGCATTTCTGTGGAAAAAGGACTTTTATCTTTTTCAAAATGTTGTGATACGGAGGTCAAGCAGAAAGTCACGGCTTCCTTGTGGATAGAGTTTGCATGTTCTCCCTGTGTGTACATGGATTTTTTTTTTCCAGGTGCTCAGCTTTCTTCACTCAGTCCAAAAACCAAGTGGAGAAAACAAAGTGATGGATGACGCGCAGAGATGGGAAAAGTACTTACATTCTGTACTCAGTAAAAGTACAAGTACTTGTGAAAAAAAACGACTTTAGTAAAAGTAAAAGTACTCATTGAAAAAATTACTCAAGTAAAAAGTAAAAAGTACAGGCTCTGAAATGTACTTTTAGAGTAAAAGTAAAAAGTATTTCTTGTTTACCAGTCGTGTCTGTAAAATCAACTGTAACCTTGAGGTTACAATTTGTGAGGTTAAGAGCTTAACCTTACATCATACAATGGCTAATTTGAAGGCTATTAACCTGTTAGAACTTGATCTGTGTCATTTTTAAACACTTGTACCATTACACTTTCATAAGTAACAGATCTACAAGCTCATGGCACAGCAAGTGCAGCACTATGAGCTTGTAGATCTGCCATTTTTTGAGAAAAGAAATTGCAAATTGTTGAATATATCTTCAAACAGGTTTGTGCTGATACAGAAACCAATTTTTTTCATAAGACTGTTAGAATTTAGAGGACATTTATGTGATCAAACATTTGATCAGGTCCTCAGAGCTTAGTGTTAAACTCCAAACAGGTCTTAGTTAAAATTGGCCTTTGGCCAAAAAGTAGTTTCTAAATTGATGTCAGGTATCATGGAAAGTAGACCCACCTCCTCAAATCAAGTTTGTTTTTAATCAGGCAGCAGCACAAAGTACATGTGTACAGTAAATAAGTGTTTCAGCCATATATGCAGAATGCATTGAACTTAAGAGAAAATAAACAAAAAGAAAAATGAATGAAAATTAAAGTTAATATTCCGCGGGCATTAAAAAAACACCATAGTGGTCCTTTATTGTTGAATTTCTTCTGTGATCGATGACTTTGTTGCAACTTCTGCAGAATAGCTTTCCTTCATCCTCATGTTGCTGTTTAAGTTCTGCTCTTTCAGCTGCGGTAATATTCGCATGCTTACTGGTCGTTGCGGGGAGCAGGGAGCGGGGTGCGAGGGCGGCAGTGGCCTGTTCGTCCCGTTCACCTGGCTTGTCCTCCGGCGTGGCGTCGTCGTCAGGGTTTACCGCTGCCACTTTGCTGTCCTGCTCTCTGTGTCGGACATGTTGCTGCCAAGCTGGGCTCCATAGTCTCACATTAACAAATCTCTCATTGAAATTACTGAAGTGAGTTAGCGTGCTACCTGAAGTCTGCCGCCAGAGAAAGCTGTGTGTGTGGGTGTAGTCTCTGTAGCCAATGAAAAGAACGAACATGGACAGCGAGCCAATCACAAGTTGGGATGTATGGAACCGTGAGTAATGTTTCATATGATTGGCGGAGCCTGCGGAGACATTTTCAATTCTTTTTTTAATCGTTGTCGTGCATTAAAAGTAACGAGCCTGTTTTGAAAATGTACGGAGTAAAAAGTACAGATACTTGTGTTAAAATGTAGCGGATACAAGTAAAAAGTACTCAGAAAAATATATACTCAGTAAAGTACAGATACCAAAAAATGTACTTCGTTACAGTACTTCGTTACTTGTACGTCGTTACTTCCCATCTCTGATGACGCGGTGCAGTGGTTTTCACCTACGCCTCATAGCAATAAGACCCCATTTCAATGAGGTCCATCTCTGTGGAGTTTAGCTGTTCTTCCTTTGGTTTTGTTTTCCTCCCACTCTCTAAAATGATGCATTTTGAGGTTAACCGGTCACGAGAAATTTCCAGTCGGTACTTTCCAAGAAAGCAAGTTTTGACCCATGTGCCAAATATTTGAAACTCCTGCTGTAAAGAGAAAAAAACACTCGCTGTATCTTGTATTCTTAGACTTTACTTTATTCTGCAGTGAGTCACAAAAGAAACAGATGGCCAACAAGACAATGAACAGATGTCAGCTGTTTGAGATGAGGAGAAAATATAAAGTGGCATGAAGACTCATCACAAACCAGAGGTGGTAGGAATTCAGTAGAAGTGAAGCTGGCACTGGCATCTGAGGAGCGGATTCTGTCAAATATCTCGTTTTAATAAAACAAAAGTGAGAAGAGTGATCGCCTTTTATGGTTTGAAATGTGTTGCAAGTCTGTTGTCTTTGGTTCTGCCGTCGTTTCCCTGATTGCTGCTCTGATGTTGGAAAATGATGTAATATTTCCATCAATAAACCAGAGTCTCTCCTGTCTGTTTTCCAATACTTTTCATTTGGGATCTGTTCTCACCTTATGTTTCTTTAAAATGTTACTCGAGCTATCAGATGTTACGCCAAATGCATTATAGAGGATGTAAAAATGAAAGTGGAAACATGTCGTCTGTCAGCCAATAAGAGGGGAAAACCCCATGGAGGAGAATCACCTGCCGTCTCCGGGGTGGAGAGAAGTGTTCAGGTTCTAACGCCTCAGTGGACTGGACTTGACTTTTATAACTGTTAAAATTTTCATTATTATGATCCTTTTTCCTTGATTTGTCCTTTGATCATTTAAAAAAAAAAAAACCTTGTTTTTTTACAGCACGCGTGAAGTATTGATCATTTACACTGTCAATCAAATGACTTCTGGCAAAACAAGCTATTTTCAATAAATAGTTCGACGTTTGTATTTCCTCAGGGGAACACGGAAAAAAACAGCAAACTATGTGATTGGCTGACAGGCATTAGGGAGGAATTTAGCCCACTCTGATGTTTAAAACTATTTATCTACCTTAAATACTGATTAAAGCTCCTGCACGAGCAAATAGGACCAAAAAAAAAAAAAAAAAAAAAAAACATCTGATTTATCACCCCCGGCTCCAAAAACACCCTCACCACCCATTTTTGATTTTCCCAATTTGCACCCTGAGAAAGCTACAGAGCAGGCCAGTTAAAACAGCCACACTTTGATTCAAACAGAAGAGTCAGTGTGTTATAATACAGCAAAACGGAGCGACACGCTCACATAATAGCTGTTTTTTTCTTGCTATCTCTCAAATGACAAGAGTGAAATCCGTAACCATGGTTTGAACAACTGCAGCCTCAAAATGCTTTGAGGTCAATTAGTGATGGTTAATGAGACAGAGGGAGGAAAAAGAATGAATGTCGGTGTGACGGGGTTCTGCTTTTGCCCTCGTGAAGTCAGAAAAAGGTGTAGTCAGAGGTAAACTGATGATGAAGAGATGTTTATGGTCCTGAAAAAAGCTCCATTTTAAACCAAAGGAGAAAGAAAATGTTGTTTGGACAAAAGGCAGTCTTAAAGAGTGAATCAGCTCCTTTTTACTGAGTAAAAACACCTTTTTGTACACTTATGTAACCATCCTAACTCCCTCCAACACTCTTATGTGACTCCCTTTAAATTCTTTGGAGACCCTCCCTGCAGTGTGAGTCAATGCACTGTTATCAAATCACTTTTTTTTTTTTTTCTAATCATCATCTCATCACGTTATTTATATATGAAAAGACTGAATATTTCCCACAACTTCAACTCCCTTCAGCAAAAAGAAGAGAGAAAAATAACCTTTGTCACATGATTTAACAGGTAACTGGATGCTGATCAGGTTGGTTCCAGAGGCCGATGAAAACACAGCAAACTCACAGAACGTTACACAAATCTCTTGAGTAAATTATCAAGCGTGCACCCTCGACAGTCTACCAGACTGGCTGAAGCATCAGACATTAGCTTCAGTGAGAGAGCAGGACCCCTGTGAGAGGATGGAAACGAGTATGTGGACCGTTCAGTCTGCTGCAGACGATGAAGCTGAGATCTTATTATCCAGAGGTTCTGCTCACAAATCAAACTACCAGGGGCAGCTGTGTTTTTTCCATCCTCATCTCCACCTGGAAATGTGCCTAAGTGACGTTTGGTAATGCCCTGAACCCAGAGACGCTCCCACTGTGGGCAGGCAGACTTGGAGTACAAAAAAAAAAAAAAAAAAAAAAATGCTTTGTCACCACTGAAAGAAACGGAAGGATCATCTGCATAGGCTGATTACCAGACCCTGCCTGGATTTGAACCCAGAACCCCTCACCATGAAGCCAGATGAGCTTCAGGTGTTGTATATAACGATATTCTAAGATCTCATTTTTCCTCGTATCTAATGATTCCGAGGAGAAATGTCAAACACGCCATAATTACCTTTAAATTTAAACTTCAGTTGTCTTTTCTTGTTGTTGTGACGTAGAGTATATGTGCTGAAAAGTCTGATAAAATCAAATAATTGAAAATGACTACAATCTCATCATGAATCTCATTTTAATGATAGCTTTTGGGGTAAAATACAGCAAAATGTCCAAAAAAAAAGCTTCTTCTAAAGCTGCTGTATTATGCATGTTTTTATGAATTCATTCTGACAGCTTGACTTTGAGGCTGGTTTTTTAGCAATGAGGCAGCGATGGCAGCATCAGGAATATCTCGGCTCGAGTCTCAATGCTGTTTTGTCCTCAACCCGTCAGAAATTCAGAAAATGAATGTCCTCTTTGAAACATATGCCTTATGTTTGACACTCCTGATTTAGAGTGTTATCCAGTGATTTTAGGGTTAAGGTTTGGCTTTGGTTAAAGTTCAGGGTTAAAACGAATGCTTTATGAGAAGAGTTGGCCTTGTGTTTGTGCTGTTTCATACAGAACTACAGTGTAAAAACATTCTGCTCTTTTCCAGTTGACTGGCTTGAAAATCACTGATTTGAGCTCCTGCATGTGTCTATTATTATGTGTTCTGATGTTAACGAAGATTTAAACACACATTTTCAGATTATTTCGGGCTAAAAATACCCAGGGTTCACAAAAAATAATGAATGTCTTGACTTCTCCTTGTTTCCCCTGGCTTTGCTTAGAGGATCGTTTCCAAAACTGTGATTCCTGTATGTCTATTTACAGTATTTAACATGGGCAAGTCCCATTGTGACGAAGCACGGGAGGCCTGTCGTTGACAACAGCAGCAGCAGCAGCAGCAGATGTGCCAGCAGACACAAGAGCCGCCAATACAAATCACAGCGAGGAAACACAACAACAGACAGAGCTACAGGAGAAACAGATGAGGGGAGGGGGTGGGGAGGAGAAATTAGAACAGAACAACATACATAATTCACTTTTCCACAAGCTTGCACTGAGCAAACATGAAGCACAGGCTTCAGGTGCAGCAGCAGGCTTCTGATTGAAGGGTTGTTTTTTTTTTTTTATAGCTTGCATACTGTATAACATTGAGCAATGATAAAAGTGCATTAGCGAGACGGATCCGTCCTCAAAATGAAGATTAATTAGGCAAAGAAATGCTGTGGGAGATGAGCATCCTCTTGACGGGGTAGCTCATGGCGTTTTTCGTCTCTTCATTTATTTATTTATTTATTTTCCCCCCCCTCAGCCCACTTAAAATTCAACGTCAAACAGCAGTGCTATTGGCCTATAATTACAACATCAGTCATTATTGATCATTGTCACTTTAATAAACAGCTCTCAACATTTCGAGGAATCTGCCCGAGATAAAACACCAGGCAACAAAGCCGGCCACTTCGCATTTATCTTACGGACACGCGAAGAACAGAACTGACCAAAACAAGGACCGAAAAGCGTCGGAATCAACACTCAAATAGTGTTTTTAGAAAAAGAAAAAAAAAAAAAAAAAAACAGGAGGGGAGAGGTTTTCGTAGGCTCAGCCTACAAATAGCATTTCAAGGATACGCTGCTTTTGTTTGCATTGTTTTGTTGATACGTCTGTGTGAAATAGCTCGGGGGAAATGTCAGTGTCATTCCATTATGTATCAAGGCAAAACACTGAAGGATATGAATTCCAGTCAGCAGGGGAAAAAAAGAAAAACAGACAACCTGTGTGTGTGTGTGTGTGTGTGTGTGTGTGTGTGTGTGTGTGTGTGTGTGTGTGTGTGTGTGTGTGTGTTGTCGTGTTTTGGAGTACACAGAACATTATGTCTCTCAGAGCGAAGGATTTGTCTTCTGTCTTATGTCTATTGGCAATTATTGTATTAGTACATAAAGGAGCGGCTGTACAAAAGCCAACAAGACGAGCATGTGATAAGCACATGATAGGTTCAAAAACACTCTGAATGGGCGCGTTGAGAGATGTGTATTTACAGCAGAGAAATCCTGTTGTCCGGGTTCCATGGTTACTAAACTCTGCCGATTGTGGAGGGACAGAAAAGACATATTTGTGTGGATCTGTCAACCTCATCAGTCACAACAGACGTTTATGACTTTCTTTGGCTATGCTAATTTTGAAAATACTGAAAAACCCCACAGATAAAGGTTACTTTTAATGACAGCATTAATTTTCAATAAAAAGTAAAAATGCATGTGAAGTACAGATCAGTAAAGATCTAATTCAGCTTTATGTATGTATCATATATGGCTCACAGATGTCTCATGTCTCATTTTACATGTAAAAACCCAATAACACCAAATAAGGAAGCAAGGCAACAGTAGATAGGAAAAGTGTCCTTTCAACCTTGAGCAGATGGATATTCCAGCTTTACTGATTAAGATCCTGCATGAAGGCAAAGAGAAAGGAGAAAGTGTAACCTAAAAAAATATCAAGAAGGTTTGTAAACCCCTCGTCTTACAAGTAGGGACTCAACTGAATCTTGTTTTTTTTGTTGTTGTTTTGGATTGCAGAATGACTGATCAAACTGTTGCTGTGTTTTAATTGTTGGTGTTGAAATCAGAGTGCCAAAGTATTAAAACTTTGGATTTGCATTTGACCCTAAATTGGCTATCCGTCCTGTGATGGACTGGAGGTCTGTCCTCGGCCGTAGTGAACTGGGATTGGCTGCTGTGCTCCGCGATCCTGCAGGATAAAGAGGTAGAAGACAGGAGTAACTGGATGTCTAACAAGAGGTCTGCCCTGAACCTGTCATGTTCTCTATAATGAAAGAAATGTATTTCATTTATTTACCCTTTGGTGACTGATGTAATTTATGTTAATTAACTCACTGAGAAGGCAGAGGCTTTCTTGAACTTTCCGTGGTCATGTTGTGCACGCAGCTGTCTGATTTTATAACCTTTCATGTTTGTACTTGCACACCTGAAAGCTATTCTTACTGAGACTTGCCAACTGTGAAATGTATTAGTCTTACAGTAATTTGAAGGTTATGCTGAGAGGAAAGAGTCTTTGTAGAGAAGCTTAGTCATGAAAATGTGAAGTATTTTTCACGGTGGTTTGTTAAAAACCTTTCACTTTTGTCAAACGTGTCTGATTAATTTGAAGAGTATCTTATTGAACTTGACATGCAGGGACCAATCCTTCAGATATTGTCTTTTCAGCAAGAATGAAAAGAACAGAAACAATGAAAGTAATTTAAAAAGGGTTTTGATAATTGAGCCAGTTTCATGTCAGTTTCTAGGTGACCGAGCAAATATATATGATTCCTGCAGCACAGTTTTTGACGGAACATTAAAACTGCCGCTCAAACTCCACATCAATAATTCTGGCTATGAAATCCAGTTATTGGATGCATTCTGTTATAGTCTGATAGATTTTATTTATATGCAATACCTCCATAAATGCACGGAATCAGCCTGTCCTCAGACTTCCTGGGTCTAATCCTGCTTCCATGTACCAGTCCTGCAAACCTCTGCTGCTGAATAAACAGACTCACTGCTGCCAGCAGAGAGAAGAGAAACAGGCGAGAGGCTCCTCCTGATGAACGTAATTGGCACTAAGCCATCAATTAGTCCCAGACATATATCCTGCAGCCGCTGGTGGTGAGGAGTAGCAATGAGGCAGTAGTGGAGAGCCAGACGGAGGCGGGGTATCCAAGAAAACACAGCACGTCTGGTTAGGCATCTATTCTACATATGAGCCGACCACCGAAAAGAGATGATCATTTTCATGATCTTCGATTTTTCTACCTGAATATTTCAGTCATGTTTTGATAGAAGTGTCAAATTCTTTAAATCAAACAAGATTAATCAGCACCCTTGCAGGTTTTTGGGCCAGGGTTAGCAAACATAATCATTTCCATTGTAGACCCGGCTGCTCAGATGTTTTTGTTGTTTGGATCAATTTACTAGTCAAGAATAATGTGAAATTATATGTTCAATTAATCACTGATTTTTATTTGTTAGAGATCCATGGTTTGCTCAAAATGAAACAGAGTGCTCCCAAAAAAAAGTAATTATAATAATGTTTTCACATCCCGATTTAATAAAACAGATTGAACTTGATTGTATGTTCAAAATAGAAAGAATCCAGGAATCACACAATTAAGGCCTTATGTTTTCTTTTGAAGTACCTCAAATCTTTCAGATATTTCAGAAAGGCTTCAGTGTGTACTGAAACTTTCAAACATTGCACCGACTGAACTGTCTGATGACAGAGAAATGACACGATCTCCAAAAACCCTCGGAGGAACACGAGCATCGAAAGAGGAGTGATATTGTGTAAGAGGTCGTACATCACCGACTGTCCCAGTCCAGCTCACATATGTGTCAGTAAATCTTCCCTTGTGGTCACACACAGCCAGCAGTTGACCTCCTGGTAGCAGCGTGACAGTCTTTACTGCGGTTCAGCAGCCACTTATTGCCTCCTCCACTGATATTCCAAAAGCACGGGATCAAGCTAAGTGGGAAAATCCTGAACGTGAACCATGCAGGTTTTACTCGCATGGGAGGAAAATAATCCTGGCCTCCAGACTTTTTCATGGTTTTTATGCTGTCCTGTGAGTGATGTCAAAAGCTGGCCTCTAACTGTGTGTTAGGAGAGCGCTCTGAAATCACAGAGCTTTGTTTTCAGGGGCTGCGCTGGGCACACTCATCTCTGCTGCTTGAAGTCCTTACAGCCCTCTCTTGATTATAACTGCATCTCGGGTCATTTTCTGCTCTAAAGGGATTGGTTTTATTGTGACGGATGCTGGAAACTGGGAAAATTACCAGTTGGGAATGTCCCATTTCCCAGGTTACAGTTTTCACTCTGCGATAACAAACAAGCAGCCTGGGCGCCTCCATCAGCGACGCTTTGTTGCAAAAGAGACAAACACTGTGAACGCAATCATCACCTAAGAAAGAGATTAGATGGAGCTGAGAAGTTTCAGGTTTTTTTTTTTTCTCAATGCACTTATGTACACTTGCTGTGGTCGAAGCCACTGAAAAGGAACTTTTTGAAAACTACACTCAAGGTGGAATTTTCTGAAAATCATCTAACTCTGTGTAAAAAGAAAACCAACTTCAGTGGCTGTTGTTAATGTTTATAAAGTATTGTTCTGTGTGTTTGTGGTTTCACTACAAAAACACCAACAGGTATCCACAAGTGGCCGAACATGCTAACTACATCGTTTTCAGCGTTCCTGCCGGGCATAGTTTTCCAAGCGCTGCCACGTAAACTTTGAATTTTTGTGAAACGAAACGGCACAAGCGATGCGTTCTCAGCTGAGACCTTGTGACATAAACGAAGCTTCAGCTTGTTCGTGACTTCGTCACATCAAACTCAAGATCAGTCAAACAAAAGCATGCTTTGGCTTTTCATTTTCCTTTCGAATAAAGTTTACAGTGGTGGCCTCCATACTGAAATTCCACAAAACTGGCTCATTCCACCACTTTGGGGTCGCCCTTAAACCCGAACTGCTCCCTCAGCAGCTTCCTGTGGCAGCCCACTGCTCCCAGTTGGTTAGTTAAGATTAACTTAAAAAAATGGGATGAATGCTGAAGAAGTAATTTTCCAAAGGGGATCGACATAGTTTTCCCTGTATTTTGTAATCCTGAATGTTTAAAACAGCAAGCAGCTACAGTAGCTCCCTGTTTACTCATGCTTTACTCGCTACCACATCCCAAATATAGACAAAAGAATCAGCCCTCCAATTTATTAGTTGTTCTTTGATCGTGCCAATTCTTTTAAATTTGTAACAAATCAAAAACAGAGAACAAACACTTCATAATGAACTTGATCCTTTTGCTGTCTGTGCCAAGCCGAGTCTCTTGGATTTTGAAATAATACAGATTTGTTTGCTTTAATCAATGCTGTTGGCAAGTAGACTGGCATAATTTGAAATATGAAATCACTAAATGGGAATTCAGGAGATGATAATGTGTTCTGCCTTCCTCAAATAATATCGTGTGCGCTCAAATACTAGTAACGTGTCCTACATGTGGACAAAGTCGCCATTCCTGTGAGTCACTACAATAATATTCTCTAAAAAAAAAAAAACGCTGTGTTCATTTCTGCTGTACTTGGACAGTGAAGTGCAAATGATGATTATCACATTTGTTTCTCAAGCACTTTCGTGAAGGTCGAGAGCAAAGTGGGGTAGCGACTGGCAAGCAGAGAGTAAATGGAAATAGATGGTTGCACAGAGTGAGTGAGCCAATAACAGCATCATTATCCACCACAACAAATATAGAAGACCTCATCTGAGCTCAGCCTTGTTTGAATTATTTCCAAGTAGCAAAGTGCTTTGAGGCCTGAGATGTGAGACGCCTGCACCTCCTCCAGTCGACTGAGTTTACAAGAACGCCGGTGCTTTCTTTTCAGAATGAGGGGATTCGGTGCAGCGTGTTCAAAAATGAGTGAAGGCATGTCTTTGGTTCATATCACGGGCAGCTGAGGCCTCATCTGTACCATGTTTTCAAGTGAAAACGGAAAACTTTCATTGAATTTTGGGTGTCCGTTTGTTTGACAACGGTGCTTGGAGTGTAAAGATCACTTTGGAAAAGCAGCTCCAAAGGTGGAACTTTTTGATAATGCTCAGATTCCATCTCCAAGGAGCTCTGGGGGGGGACAATTCTTTGGAAATGCCTGGACTCTGAGTGTCGATGGCGGAAATGTTTCAAGTGCACATGCATACCACGGCCATGATGGAAAATTCCAAAAGTTATCTACTCAACAGCACCCACTCATGGCCCTACATGCGACATTCTATATTCTGTGTTTTTGCCGTTTTGATGCAAACCCAAAATTTTACTGAAACAAAAAACAAGTTTTTTTCACATGAAATGGGCCTCAGAGTCACTGTCACCAGCAAAAATCTCTGAAATGTTAAAAATGAAATGCAGAAATACAAAACTGCACATAAGGAGCAAGAAATGTCCAGGAAATTCACATTATTCAACATGATTGCTCCTGCTCAAAAAAGGTCGAAAAATCTATAAGCATGTGTAAAAAAAAAACAAACAATATATATATATATATTTTTTTTTTTCACATATATATATATGTGTGTGTACAATGTAGGATAATATATATATATACATATATATATATATATATATATATATATATATATATATATATATATATATATATATATATATATATATATATATATACAATGTAGGATAATACATACAACATGTACAATTTAACACAGTGTGGGGACTCCTACTATCAGATGGAAAATGGCATATTGCTGAGGACTGAGACCTCTGGATGTTGATTTGGGAATTAACTGTCCACTGCAGGGCTCTGATCAGAAAGCACGTGAGACATCAGATTGAGTTTGAAACATTTATGCAGGTCTATATTCATTTGGTGATGTATTCTACGTCTTCAACAATAAGAGTGAACACTTCAACATTAAAGCATATACACACAGTCATTCACAACTTGAAAAATTGTTGACAGTGTATCATTAACTTACCTTTTGGTACCTTTTGGCAGAAAGTCATTCAGTGTTGCAGGACTAATATTATTTTTCATTTCTCCTGCATGTTTTTCTCCTTTTGAATGCAAATCTGGATATTTTCTTGAAAAACTGAGTCCTAAAGGTATTGAATTAAACTCTCAATACCCTTGTACTGTTTTGTGCTTGTGCAGATGGCAATAAACATCTATTCTATGTCCAAACGGAATCAGGTCCTCTTGGGAATTGGCAGGTTTTTGCTGGCAACAAGTGTCAAAAAGTTAATTCAGTCAGTGAGAAAAAGAGACGGATGGTGAATCATGAGAACTGATGCAAGCTCCAACTGCAACATGATACCGAAGGTTTTGTGAGAACCTGCATATAGCGATTAATGACATGACAGATTCCAAAAAGAGAAGTCAAAATATCTTGATTGCCAAATGGTTGTTGCATATAAATATAGATCATAAATCCTGGTAACAGGAAATAACTTTTCCCACAGACGGTTTATGTCAATTTAAGTAGTGTTGACATCCTAATTGTTATTCATGTCTTTAAAAAAAATGCTAGATTTTAATCAGTCATTTTAGCTTAATAGAGAATATGTAATTTTATCATTTTCAGCTGCTCTGAATTTTATGGTCAAAACTCAGTCAGGCAGGAGAAACACTGCAAAATATGCAAACAGCTCAAGGTTAGAAATGGTTGACATGGGTTGGGTTTCTCAGGGTGGAAGGGATGCTGGAGCTTATTCTGGCTAACTGGATGGCATGCACTGATGATTGCATCTGACAGATGTTGACAAACACACTCTATTAGTGTTCCAGCAAGTGTGTGAAACATAAGGATCGTGGGCCAAAACCGACCCCAGAGAGGCTCCGATCCGGCCGACCAAGCCATCAAGCAAATGGGAAAAGTATTAAACAACATTAGGGGATGCAACATTGAAGCATGAGTTGAGTTATATGTGCAGTCATGAGCCTCAAAGTCTGCTGTCAGGATGAGTTCATAAAAACATGCATAATGCAACAACTATAGAAGAGGTTTATTGGACATTTCACTGTATTTGCACCAAAAGGGATGATTAAAATTGGCAATCTGTTGAGATTGGAGTCATTTTCAGCAGTAGTCATTTGGCAAAATTATAAATATTTTCATCATGTACACTCTGCCTGACAACAAAGAAAAGCTGTAAATTTTAAATTCAAGTTATTATTGTACCGTTTTACCGATCTGGCCTGCTGAAGATGAAACTAGTCTGTATGTGTTTCTTAAACTGAAGTGTTTTTCACACCCCTGGCCTACAATTTATGTTAAGAGGTTAATCTACAACGTGAAATTTTGAAGTAGGCAGAGGAAAGTGAAAGACACTTCCTCAGCTGGCCCCCCACGACTTCTCTCTGTGGACTTTATCATGAGATATTCTATCAGATCTTACAATCAACTCAGAATTGTTTCTTTTCGTCATAGTTTCCAGTCATTCCCCAATGTGTAATACGTCCAATTCCTTGTTTTCACTTTTTATTTCATGTTTGTGGCAGTTCACTGTTTCGTCCGATCACTCTATGACTAACATAAGAAAATAGCATGAAAACGATACTGTTTCCAGCGTAGTATTCAAAACCCAATGCATGCAAGATGATGATCAGCTTGTGCCTTTAGATTGAGAACCTGGAGAAAATTTTATCTCTTTTAGATCACAAGTCAGAGCACTACTTCATCATACTGCTGTCAGTTTTTTTTTGTTTTTTTTTTTTGTTTATTTAATGTCCTCATCAGGGAGTCACATGTCAGTGTTCAGGTGTTTTGTCACTCTCTCTCACAGACACACTTGCAGCTGAGCAAACACCTTGTGGCAACAGGTGAGTTTTGTCATGTGACAGCAGGATAAATCCACACTTTAAGTCCCGTGATATTTGTTCTTTGCAGACACAACACCAGAAAACTATACTCCAGAACTATGTTTTTCACAAAGGAGAAGAAGTGGTCCTTGCTCTGTGTCTATTGTACTCAGTCTTTTCTCATTCACTTCTGTAGCTTCGCAGGGATTCTCGCATTAAAGAAAATATATACTCAATTATGATAAAGGCAAAAAACTTGGTGTGCACACAGCGCCTTTATGATGAACACAGACATTGACGTCCATGGGAGTGATGGAAGTGGAGCCGCTCTGTGTGGGCAAAGATTGCGTCTGGCCAGATGCCAGTAAATAAAGGGGCTTTATAGAAAACTGGACCGACAGTTAAAGGACAAAAAAAGGATTTGTGGAATTAATTGGATTGGCAAAACTTCAATGGCGGAGTTGTGGAGAATTGGTCTTAAATCTCTTTATAGTTGTTCTATTCAGTAAACAGTGACCACTCATTTGGAAAGTTACAGTAACAATTTTCATTTTTTGGAGACTTCATATCAGAAGCGCATAACTTTTTGCAAACATCCTTTTTGGTTTTTGACTTTTTCCAACTCTTGTAAATGTGGAGACTGCACAAACTTGTTTTTCTAATCACAGGAGATGAAATCAATCCTCAGTCTTACATAAATTGTGATTAAACTTTGAGAATGTTATTCCTCTATTCCTCTATTCCTACTTATGTGTAACTGCACTTTTGCTTGTAATTCAATCATTCAGATCAATATTGACAGTCAGTAAACTGCTCACTCGATAATTATCAATATATTCAACGTTATCTTGATAAACTGTTTTAGAAAGATTTTCTGAATCTATCCTGCGTTGTTTAATGTTTATTCCACATCATTGTGGTAATTGAAGACAAGTCCTCCATGGTGACACACATCCTGAGTTTGCGTCTCGCCGGTGGCAGAAAGGCGATCTGGTGTAGAAACTAACATGCAATACTTGTTTGGTGACTCCTACTTTTTTCTGCAATTGTAATTTTCCACTGCTGCCCTTGTTCATTTCGACTTTGCAAAGTCATCTTTATCTCGGTGAGACGTCCTGTTAAAATAACTTGAATTTGGAGTAAAACCAGTAGCTAAGCCCTCTTTGTAAAGCCTGTACATGGGTTTGCTCATAGTGTTTGTGTTTCTTGAGCACGCGCAAGCACAAAACTTTGATATCATGGTGTTTGGCAAGTTGCTGCAGAGACTAATCGAACATAATGGAGCATTACAGCACATCAATGAAATCGCTATATATGTGATTTAGCTGGTCAGAAAGTCAAAACTTGAGATTCAATACAAAGAAAACATCTTATTGTAAAGTTCACAATTGAAAGTCGTGGGGAGCCAGCAGAATAAATAAATCTAAACATGACAAAGTCTGAAGCGATTTGCAACGCCTCATTAAAAAGAGACGCAGTCATAAATAATGTGAGCGTTTTCGGACGTGGGAAATTCAACTGCACATTTTATATTAATCTATTAGCATAAACTTCTTATATAAGATTCCAGATTTATGAAGGCAAGCCCACTAAATCATTAGTCTGAGTTATTTTGCATTCCGTCAGTGTTCCTGTTGGTAGATCAGTAGCTTGTGTGTGCACGTCATGTCACACTTGTACTCATTTCATAGTCTGTACATTACTTCATGGGAACAAATTAATAAAGAAATGCTCAAACCTGAAGGTTTTGGCAACAATACAGGAACTCCTGCACAAACCAGTCATGTCTAGACAGGATCTTGGCGAATACAGAATTGGTTCCACGATTATTAACACATTAATGATAATTACAAACGGTTTGTATATTTACAAAAAGGCTTTTTTCATTTCCCTGACAAACAAAGGAGAAAAAAAAAACCTGCTTCTGCTGATACTTTAGTAATTGCTGCAATTACATTAGTCCCTAAACCAACATATCATATTAAAAATGACAGTCATAGATCACGCTCAAAGCAAAATGAGGCTGGTCTTTTCAGCTGTGCAGGTATGGAGCTGTGCTTCGGTCCTCGTGCTTTGTCTCGCTCCTGGGTAAACTCTCCCTGGCTTTCTGGCTGATATCGCCCTCTTGGGTCTTGCATAACGCCCCACTCTGACTCCCTTCCAGTCCCTCACATTGCAGTGATTCGTCGCCAGGCCCTTCTTGATCCCTATCGCAAATAGTCCCCTTATCAGTCAAGAACCCCCTTTTTTTTTTTTTCCTTCTTCTTCTCTCATGCACGCCACTCACTCGTAAAGGAATTCCAATAAGGCGGCGTAAATCAAGGCTAACGCGATCCTGTTCTCAAGGCTCGGGCAGAATCAACATGAGCCTGGCGGTGAGCCTGAAAGCGGGACCGTGTTGTGAAGCGGCGCTTGTAAAAGGAGTTATTTGATTTGGCTGGCTAGGCACAACCGGTATGGTTATGTTCAACATTCTTTAGCTAATGGTCCATGTTACAGCCAGTCTGCACTCGGGGGGATTAGGAGGTGGTGGATCAAAAAAAATGGCAACATTTCCAAATTGCCCAATTCTGCTGTATCAACCTGCGTGTTGACCTGTGGAAAAATATAGTCCAGTATGCACACAGCGAGTCTGAATGAGCACCCGAAGTGCGAAGTGCTGCCGCTGACTGTATAGGCAGGGTGTTACTGAGTGGATCATTGAGCTCTCCTTAGGTTAACGCACTCGGATAACAGCTCGGTCTTATCTGAAAAATGTGAATTGACTTTCTCTATGTTTCATTAGTTTGTTCAGCTTTTTCCACTGTGTTCCAAATCGCACTGAAAAGCTGTGAAAATCACATTTTCTGTATGCGAGTATCTGAAGCAACGGTATGCGACAGATTGGACTTTTTGTTGCTACTCAGCTGTCGTGTGTGACAGATAGTGAACATGGCTTCTCAGTAAAACTATATTGTGTAAATGAAAGCTCAGGGATGTCTTTATTTGTATTGTTTTTTTGTTGTTTTTTTTTTGAAAAAGCAAAGGTAAACGGCAGACATGCAATCATATATACTTGACTACTAGTGACATTTGTAGAGAATCCGTCGATCCTAAACTAAGTTTTGGGAGAGAGTACAGTGAGACAGAGTATGTATGAACATGATATTCTCATTCTGGTGTGATGAACCGAAGCAGCAGAAAAGGCAGAGGAAGCTGTTTAAAAAAAAGAAGAAGAAAAGAAATACTGAATAAAAGTGCACTCAGAGCCACACAAATATGGCGCTCCTCATGTCTTCACAAAAACATAAAGCTTCACCAGTTGATGCAGTGATTGTATTAGTGTGGAAAAAATGCAGGAGTGAAAACCAACCAAAGTAATTCAAACGTGTCAAATTCACATTTTGGAATGAACCAAATGAAAACATGGTCAACAATAGGAATTTAAGTTCTAATTGGAAAAATGGGAAAAATGGAAATATTCAATAAAAATAAGACCTAAAACATTCATTTCAACCATTCAATCATAATCTAATAATTCACACTGATGCAGAGCTTGAATCGGATTGACCTATCTACTGTAACCACTCTGTTCAGCCACTGCTGAGTTTAGCTTTATTGGGAAACTTCAAGCCTCTGAGGTGAGGTGAGCGGTATCAAATATAACCATCACTTTAGTGTTTTTTTTTTTCCCTCTGTTGCTTGTCTGCCAACAGCAATCTGACTTGTGTCACTTTCAGACATCATCCATTACTGCTTGCAGTGGCAGTATTAGACAGATTCCCTCAGTCCCACACTGACAGTCTGAATGCAGGTCTTGGCAGCTGGCCAGCATCACTCACTGAGAGTGTAAGGTTTGTGAAACACACCCATGCTTTTTTTTTTTTTTTTTTTCTCACATGTAGTTCTCTTGTAACCATCGTTTATCATTCAGACCAGTTTTTCAGCACTCATTCGTGCAGCAGAACTCAGACAGGAGTCAGGATGCGGGCTGTTACACCACTTCGCCTGTGCACTCAAACTGTCCGCTCAAGTTGATATAATAACACTTTTTGGACAACCACCAAATAAAGTGTCAATTCCTAACAAGTACTGCAGAGGCTCCGCTGGGGAAAGCATCCAATCTACTACAGTGGCCGGTGGTGACAGCGACTGAAACTGGTTCCAAGTGGCCAAAATGTTGGCACTCACCTTCAATCATCTATGCATTTATCACCTATCAGTCAACTAATGCTGCATATTGGTGAGGTTGATCCCGGCTGATATTGGGACAGGATCCACTCTGGAGGAGTCGCCAGTCTGCATATATGCACATTCACATCCCCAATCTACAGCCACCAATTAAAATGTCATGCTATCCTGGGACCAGGATGCCATACAAACAGCTGAAGTTGTTACAAAAATGACCCGACATCAGTGTCATCTATCATTTTCTTGAGGAATAAAACTAGTCTGAGAACCCCGTCCGGACGTAAATTCCTAACTCTTCAGCATGAGATGGTAAAAGTTTTGAGCAGAAGCTTTTAGCAGGGCGTGAATCATTGCTGCCCAGGACGTATGGCTTTTATCTCTGTCACGTGAAATGGCTGCACAAGTCCTATCAGTTATGTCAGTCGGCAACTCACGTACTTTTGTTGCCAACCCCAGGAACCAATTCGAAAAGCTCTTTCTAATGAAGACTTCTGGGAACCAGTCAGAGTAAACTGCCAAAAAGTTATGTACTTTCACTCAACATTGTTCCACAGTGGAAGGTACAAGTTACCAAAAACCAGATACGCAAAATCTTTTGGCTCAGTGCTTGGAAGGGAGCATGTTGTATACTTCCCTCTGAAGTTTCTCAGTTTACTATTTTTCAAAGGGGTCACATTTTTGGGGGATGTATTCTTATTATTTTATTTGCCAATCAATTCAAAGTGATTAACTGTTGGATTGAACTGTATGTCGATAATAAATGTCATAATCGCTGTCCAGGGTGCTGAATCTGGGACTGGTCAGGAATCGCACTCAAACTGACTGATAGATAACGGTTTGCTTGATGAGTGTAATTTGCTTAACTTACTTACTAAATTGAATGCATATTGTTGCTGTTGATGACAGTTTATCTTTTTCCCCTCTCTATCTTTAAAATAAATGGACAAGTGAATTAGTAAAAATGCCAAGAAACATGTTGTATTTAGAGTAAGACAAAAAAAAAAAAGTCTATATTAATGCCTCATATGTAAAAATAATGATTTGTTTTCCACTGAGCAGGCCACCGTGAAGTGAAGTCCACATTATTTCCAGAGTTCGTTTAGCAAAGCAAAGTTTGGAGTGAAAATTTCTCCCATCAAACGTGGGCAACCACTTTAAAAACCACGGGCCAGTCCTCACCGAGGCCTGTGTTTACCCAACACCTCACTAAAGCAACTTTTCTTTCCACACAATTGTACAAATTGTAGTCATGCTGCCAGCTCATTGCTTCATCCCTTTTTACTCAAATCCCACATGGCTAATGTTTGATGAAATGTCTCAACCTCCTCTGTATTTCAGTGTAAAATTGCCTGGTCTGCAACTCTACACCCAAACACAAACAAGCACTCCAAAAGCAAGTTTGTCGTCCTCTGCCAAACATTATATATTACCAGTTTCACAGCCCAAACCTTCTCACTGGCCTGTTAATGCTTGGAGAGGCAATACTGATGATCCATGGCTAGCTCTTAACAAAAAGACAGAGAGAGAGATTGGCCTGTGTTTTATCGCAGATTAAAAATCGTATCATATCACAACAAACCAAAAACTCAATGTGACTTGTTAATTTTAGAGAGACAGTGTAAAAAATGTGGCTCTCAGAAGAAGAAGAAGAAGAAGAAGTAGAAGAAAAAAAATTCACTTTTTCAAGAATTATTCAGGCATCTTATCTTCTCACCAGTCCACACGTATCTTTGATATAGAAGAGGGTTTTTAATCTTCTCTGGAAAAACTCAAGGGTCACAAAACCCACTCTGCACATTAACCACCACATATCTTTTCATTTAACGCAAGAAGCTTCATTCAAAGCTTGATAACAGCGGGCCGCACACTCCTGCCCAAGTGTCCTTGAACACAACGCTGGCAACTACAAAGGTAACCCCTGCCCGAGCTTCTCCCTCTGGAATCAATGGAGTATTACGGCACAATGAGAGGAGGAACGCCACTACCAGCAGATAAGGGAGCCCTTCCAACCACAGACAATACTACGTGGAAACTCAACTTGACATTTGGTTAACCCCCGTATCAGAGAGGTCTCAAACATTACCAGTACACAGAGGAGGTTGGTGCAGGTGGATAGGTCAAGAAAACATCCAACTTTGCCATTATAGATACTTGTGTGGATCGCTATCAAAGAGACTGAATGCAACCAAAAGGATTCATTCATTCTGCATAACAGTTAAGCTGAGGTGATTGCAGTCGTCTTTTTTTTAAGTCAAAATAATCTATGTATATGGGCAAAGACTGCCGCGCCATGCTATCTGGTTGAGTTTCATATTGGCACCAAACAGTAGACATTATCTGTGTCAACTGGTTCATTAGATTATATAACAAAACTAAGCTCTAATTGAACCTCATGTTAAACATAAGTAAGATTTAATATTACGTTTGATTATTGAAAATGGTAATGTCACAGAGTTGGATGATTAATATGATGATGATGATATATATATATATATATATATATATATATATATATATATATATATATATATATATATATATATATATATATAAAATCAACCTATAAAAAGTGTAATCTGGCCTTGTCAAAGGGGAAAAATGCTATTATTTTTGGTCACTCTCCAAGAAGTCTGTGTCATTTGGGTGTCTGCACTGTGAAAATAATTAATCTTACACGAAGGAATAATGGGGTTGTTTTGGACAGTCTGTCCCCAGAAACACTCAGAGTGCTGCCCTCATTTGTAGACATGAAAAGTCATGAGATTGGATTCAGGAAAGACAAAAAGTAACAACCGGGGAGAAAGTTTAATTCTGATACAGACATGAAAAATTTAAATCTGATGAAATGCAGACTCCAAACCAAATTCCCACGAGTCTGAAAGCAGTAAGTTGTTATTTAATATACATTCCTAACACTTGAAAGCTATTTCTGTGTATTGTGTGGGCAGTGTTGGATAAAAGCAACCAGTGGTACTTTAAACTGTGACCATGGGCAATCGCTGTCTAAATACCACATAGCGTCACTGGCTTGGTAAACTGCCTTTGAGAGACTTGTAAGAGGGGTCGAGCGTGGTTCAAATGAATTTCCTCCCAGGCGTTTTGGATGTTGCAGTTTGATTGATGGCATTTTTCGACTCTGTGAGGACCAGGAAATTGCATCACAAAGTGACTGAATGGAGTCACCGTGACGGCCGGCGTCTTATCTCTGCCTTTAGTGTCATCTGTCTTTTGTGGGTGAGTGCGTGGGTGGGTTCACGCGCATCTGCAATCCAACACACATGCCTGTAATGCGTGTAACGTTTGTGCGTCTTGCACTTGGTGTCGTTAAAAGCTGGAAACATACCGCACTTTGGGAGTTCATCCAAGAATTGTTTATTTGCATTTGAAGGTTAAGATTCGGTTTGAGGACTAGTGTTACAAAATGTTAAGACTGTTGGGAATGCATTATGTGAATGAGCCCGATTTACTGATCTCCTGCATAAAATGTGCCAAACTGCATGCTCACACAAGTGTATTGTGGTTTGCATGCATTTTGCAGGCTATTCCTATTTATTCAGGATTGAGATCAAGAACACACAGTATCAAAATAAAGGTTTACTTTAGACCCTGTATGAGAACATGCTGGAAACCATATCACGTCAGTGTGCAATGCTTACATTCGTCGTGTAGTGACTTGCAGCACTGAGCAGACAAAAATGTGCAGTTGGACATGGAAATATCAGATCTGAATTTGACCCAATTAAAAAAAAAAAAAGCTTAATCTTGAAGATGATCTGTCACAAAGTCTAAATTTGAGGTACAACAAAACACTAACGCTAACATTTTATGATGATGATAACTCAAACTACATATTCTGCACTCATCAAGTTCCATATAGTCCTTGTTAGGTATTTTGCATGTTATGCATGTGATGTTCCATCATGAAGATAAAGCGATGTGAGTTGTTTTGTACCTTTTTGGCGTATGGTCGTCACTGCCTCTGTCAGGTTCCACGCAATGCGTGCACACTTTTACATTTTTGTTTGAGATGAATACATAGTAAATTTAGTTTAGGGGAGTCAAACAACAGCTGTGGGCTGAAATCAGTTTGTTAAGAGTCCATCAAGTCAAATTGAGATCCGAGTTGAGACATCAGTGATCCTACCATGAAAGACACCTACCACATTGCTAACGAACTCGACTCAAAGCCATGCTGATAGGGTGAGTTTGCAAAAACCTGCATAATGCAACACCTGTAAAAGTTTTTTGGACATTTGACTACATTTTTTCCACCAGAACATTTCATTAAATTTGACATTTCAGTAGTAATTGTTTGACTTTCCCAACATACAGACATTTTCATCACATATAGCTACAGTACTCTGTACCACAACAAAGAAAAACTAAAACTTCATTATAAATCATATGGCATTTTTTTTACAGGTCTGGCCAAATCCATTGAGGATGTATGTATATGGCCCGTGAAACTAAAATATATTTGACACCCCTAAGAAGGACTTCAGTTTTGAAATGAATATGAATGAAATAAGACAACTTGTCTGCCAAGCATGAAAACACAACATGTGTGTGTGTGCATGCTTGACTAATGTGCGTGAATGTGTCGGAATGTATTTGCCTTCATGCGCGCTGTGTGGGTTTGTGAGAGTGAACGTGTCTATGTGAGTGTACATTGTACACAAACATGCATGTGGGTGCTGGAAGGTGGGGGGGGGGGCGGGGGCGGGGGGGGGGGGGGGGGTAAATGGGTCACGCCTAATCAAGAGGAAAGACAACTCTATCAATGTCTGCGCTTGACAGATGATTAACTAAACAATGATCGCGCCTGACGACTTCTCATCCATTCGTAATGCTGTTTGCTCACTGACTGAAGAGAAGACGGGCGGAGTCTGATCTGATCTAGAGATAAATCACAGCTGATTTTTTTTTTTTTTTTTTCCACAATATTCTCTCCAGGGTGAAGATTCCACATGCTCCACAAACCCAGCTAAAGGCAGTTTACATTTGCATTTCAGGGATTTATATGAGGCTCTTTTGCCGCCAATGCTTTATGAGAATGAGCACAAATTAGTGGAAATGTGCAGGTCACGGGGTCAAATGTAAGGGTCAAGGCCTTGATGTGCACAGATTACAACCAAAGGGTAATCACTTGGGAAGGCCTTCAGATAAATAAGGAAAGGTTATGGGCAATAATGACTCCAGTCAAAATACCTAAATAAAAATTATAGAATTTATCATACATATTTTCAATTTGCAATTATTAGGTTGCATGCTAATTTTTTGCATTTTTTTTAATTAATTAAAGTGTCTGCTGATGTTATTCATCATGACTCTGTTAAATTTAATATGTTCTCTCAGATGGATTTTTTTCTGGATTTCAAGTTTATTCATGCTTTGAGTAATGTTGTGTTTTATCGAGATCACTCAAGCAAATCAGGAGGAAATTATCATGTCATTTATGTCTTAGCAAAGTTTTTTTCATCTTTCTTAGATTTTTGTCCCTTTTAGGGTTCAACCCATCAAAAACAACATAAGTCTCTAATACAAGTATTTGCTATGTTGTTCTTCCATGTCAGTTTGTAATATAATTGATTCAGCAAATAATAAACTAAATAAGTGAATAAAAAGGAAAACCTGTTCCTTTTCGGCCGGTGTACTTAAGCAGTTGAACCCTAAACATTAACAATGTCACGTGTAATCTATTCGTCAAACAACTGCTTTTCTGAAATGGTTCAGGTTCAAACCTCGGTGGCCAGTCAGGGTTAAAATGAATCCGTAGGTGATCAGGATAATTCAATATTTTTTTCTAAATTCCCCCCACCAAACGAGCCTGAAAGAAGTGGGCGCAAGAGGAGGATGGATGGATTGAGAGATCCACTTTTCCCGAGTCGTAGCCTGTACTCAATAAGCTTTTATCACCCACAGCATCAAATAAAACAACAGACTGTAAACAGTGATGAATGGAGGTCCCATCAGAAAGCCTTTAAACTTAATCTATCAAGAGAAAATTAAAAGAACAGATCAGCACTTTCCTTCCCCCGTCCCGACTTTCCCAATGTCGTGTCAGCAAAGCGGCGCTAACTGTGTCAGGGATTACACGCTGCGTGTGGCGACCCAGCGCCACAAATTTCTTGACTGGCACTATTAGACCACCGTTATATTAGGGCCTTAAACCCCTCCTCCCCCACCTCAGATTTGACGCCTCCGCCGCGGCTTCCCCCCCCCCCCCCCCGGCAGAGCGAGCGGCGCTATTTTCAGCCTGTGGGCCCAATGCTTGACATACTAATTATATAACAGCATAGCAAGCTCGCTTTTTGCTGCTCCATTTCTTTTCTGTGCCATAGTTTAGTGTTACAGTCGCTCTTTCTTGGTCAGCACATAGCCCCGCAGAGCTCGTTTACACACACGCCGCAGCCTTCCAGCATCTGTACAGTAGTGTATTTCAGCTTGTTACTGTTTTAGAAGAGGATCATAGGAGGAATGTCTACCATTGATTCCTCACCAAAACATTTCAGAACTGCTCTCAACGCGCACAAAAACCTTTCAAATAAACAGGCAGGAATATATTCTAATCCTCCCATGATCTTGAAATGTTTTTTGCACGCAGTCTTAGCTTTGTATATTTACCAGATAAACACCTGAGATGATGTATAGCAGCGCCAAAGAGCTGTGGATGGTTTTCAGTAGCGGCTCTGATGTGGAAAGTAGAAAATTGGGCCATTTTACACTCAGAAAAAGATGGGAGATTTGGAGGCAAATTGCAGCACTTTTATCACTTGAGATAAGTGTGCCTGTGTGGAGGAGCTAGCCAGTGTCCTTGCATTTGTGTGTATACTGTACGGCTGAAAAGATCTTCATGTGGATATACTGCAGGATGTCGCTGCGACTGTGTGCTTTACATTGCATTTGTTTGCGCACTTTTTTTTTCTGTACATACAAATGCTTCTTTTTGTCAGATGTCCAGCCTGTGTGGTTTTCATGTATGTGAGAAAATTTCCTTGAAAAATATTTGTGTAATCAAGTCCTACAGAAAAATAATACGCTTTTTTTTTCTCCCCTTTAATTAAATTTCAAAAAAATGTTATTACCAAGGTCGACAGCTTCAGGCCTGCATATAGCAGCCTGATCCTCACAACCCCGCATCCAGAACCCAGGGTAAAGAATGTATGGTAAATATAATCATTACCCAGAAATGTGTATGTTCAACCATATATTTGCTGCACTTTGAGTGTGTGTGTGTGTGTGTGTGTGTGTGTGTGTGTGTGTGTGCCTGCCAGATTACATTTACATGTCAGTGTCTCTATGCAGTATCTGCACCTGACTGAGCGTGTTTTGTGTGCACGCATGCAAGTGCATGTGTGTGTGTGTGTGTGTGTGTGTGTGTGTGTGTGTGTAAATACGTGTAGCTAACAAGCAGGGCAGCAGCTGACAGAAAACATTATTCAAATCATGTCGATCCCCCTCTGACTGCTAAAACCTGACATTTAGCTGCAACACGAGCCACGGCTGGAAGGAGTCGCGCACACACACACACACACACACACACACACACACACACACACACACACACACACACACACACACACACACACACATGCGCGGGCATTCAAACACACACACATACCTGCACAGAGGATTTAGACCACTGTTTGTGCTCATTCCCAGGAGCTCCTGTGGGATTTGACTCTGGACTCTTGCAAGGTGTTGTTATTGTTCTTCCCTTATCAAATATTTAATTTGGACTGTTGCCAGATTATTGAGAGAGACAATGAAAAGAGACAGGGTTTTTTTTTTTCCCCCTTTAAGCTTCCTGTGGAGGAGTGTCCTCTGTCCTTCCTCTGTGTAGTCTGTTGTTACTTCAGGGAGTGCACTCAAGGATTGCAGAGTATTTGTTTCGCACCCTTTCCACCCCCCCCCCCCCCCCCCCCCCCCCGCCTCACATGCCTCTTGCTTTCACACAGCGGAGCCACAAGGACAAATGGATCCAAATTGAAGAAAAATTGAAGCAGTAGTTCATATCAGCTCCTGGGGGATTATTCAGCGTGTCTGTGTGCGCGCGAGAGAAAAGGCAGAAATGTGTGTTTACTGTGGGCTGACTTGATATCATAAAAGATAAGCTGTTGTTGTGTTATAATAGTGAATGCTCCGAGTGTAAAATGTTTTAGTTTTGATTTTTTTTTTACACACAACCTGAATATACAACCGTTAAAGAAGTGCACTCACACAAGACACATTTATCATGTGGAGGATAAAAACACCTGATTCCAAACTCAAAGATCCCATCATGAGATAAATGAATGAAAATTACATTCCAGCTGCAAGTCACAAAAAAATCCAAAATGAACTTAAAAAGAATAGCTCCTGCATCACTTTCAATCATACAGTCATTTTTGTGGTCATAAATGTGTTATTGTGCTGTTGTGACGCATTAACTGACCAAAGTTTTGATTTATCGTTTGAATTCCTTGCGTTGGGTCCTGTGGTGCCTTGAAGGTGATTCAGGCTTCAGACTCTGACCAGACAGAAGAAAAACACGCCGCACGTCGTGACTTTGATACTGCAACAGAAGTGCAACGCCAAAACTGGTGCAGCGCTGATTTACTGGTGCTTAATTAATGTTGGTTCAATCTTTTGAAGTCCAATAATCCTATTAAATCTCCCTTGGAGCGTATTTCTGTATCTGCATGCTCTGCTGAAGTCATATCACTCTTAGATTTAACATCATCCCCACGTTAAATTAAATACAGATGTTTAGAACAGAAAAAAAGGCATGAGTCTCCCCAAATCTCACCTGTGTGTTGGAGAATTATTTATTTTTTTCAATAACAATCACAATAATTACAGAGTATTTAGTTATATGAAATTGTAAAGGTACATTGGAAACAGGGCATTCAAAGGCAGTAAACAGTGGCTGCATCATTTAATAGATGTTTTTTTTTTTTAAGTATTGAAATGAATGTATTAGTGCTGAGAAGGTGCTGATGGCACTGAAAAGTTGATCTGATGTGGACAAACAGTGAACAGAAAAGATATCACTGCTGTTGTGACAGTGAAATTGATGCTGTTGGAGCACCTGTTTAATTTCTCTTTCAGTTTGCACATAGAGTATGTTCCTTGTATTTTTACACATCAGGTCAAAATTGGCCGATTGACAGGCGAAAATTATCCTTCACTGAGGGTTAAGTTAAGAGAAATGGTCCACAAACTTCACGGTTCTGTCTAGTAGTGTAACTGGACACAGTATTCCCTGAAAGTTGGTGTTTTTTACCCAAAACAAACTGGAAAATACACTCATTTGTGAAATCAGTTGTTTAAAAGCTTATATCTTTGTTTCTTTACATTTTTTCATACAATCCAAAACTGCATGAAAAAAAATGTTTACAATCCACAGAAAGAGCTCTGACACTCATCCCACAAATGCATGTCACAAAATAGCAGAAACTGATTTTTTTAAGCTCTTCTCTCTTTTTTTTCAACCATTTGATTTATGTCACATTTCATCCACCATTGTATATAGTTCCAGTCGGGACTCAGAAAAATAAAAATGCTTTTGGTGCAGCTGATTCAGAAATGATGCCTGTGACAAGACCACACACAATCTGCTGATGCTGTGCCCGACACTGTTCAATACCCGTGAAGAATGTTATCTATTCTTATCTATTCATAACTGAAAGGCAACGCTGAGGCGCCCGGTCAAGGTTGAGGGGGCTCCCCCTCCCCGCACGCACCCAGACGAACCGGCCCAAACAAAAGATTCTGCTTGTAAACAGATTGGAAGCGGCTCACTGTGAGAGGCTGCTTGTGTGTGTTTCCTTTTGAAATCAATCAATCAATCAATCAATTTATTTTTGTATAGCCCAGTATCACAACAACAGTTGCCTCAGAGGGCTTCAAGATGTTACATTTGTCGGTAAAAGTAAAAACAGTGAATAAGCATAATGGTAATATGTCAATATTTACAGTAACGAGACAGAACGAAGCAACCACCGCCTTCGACCCTCACATCCGGCAAGAAAAAACTCCAAAAACCCAGTGGGAAAAGAAGAAATCTTGGGGAGAACCACAGTATGGAGGGATCCCTCTCCCAGGGACGGACAGCTTTGGCAACAGCTAGCATGAGACAATAAGAAGTAAAGCCTAGGACAATGTTGAGGACAGTTCGTTGGACGGTCCAGCACAAGAACCACGGATCCCAGCAGTAGAACCGAAGCCAGTCCACGGGCAGGACCGACAGGGGTGTCCTCCCGGTCCGGACGGAGCTTGTTCATAGGCCTTCGTAATAGTGGAGTCAGCAACTGAAACTGGAGAAGACTCCCCCTCGAAGGGGGGGACAGCAGGTGAAAAGCAATGAACGGACTAAAGGGAATAACATTCAGACATTAGAGGACAGGGCTCAGTGCACCGTACTTCCCACAGCATTCTAGCTCCTGGGGCAGCTTTGTGGACACTTAACTGTTTAAACTAGTATTTAGTTAGTATAGTTTAGTTTAGTTTAATTTAGTTTGGTTTAGTTTAATTTTGTTTAGTGTAATTTGGTTTGATTTAGTTTAATTTAATTTAGTTTAGTTTAGTTTAGTTTAGTTTGGTTTGGTTTAGTTTGGTTTAGTTTGGTTTACTGTAGTTTGGTTTACTGTAGTTTGGTTTGGTTTACTTTAGTTTGGTTTGTTTTAGTTTAGTTTAGTTTAGTTTAGTTTGGTTTACTGTAGTTTGGTTTGGTTTGTTTTAGTTTAGTTTAGTTTAGTTTAGTTTAGTTTAGTTTAGTTTAGTTTAGTTTAGTTTGGTTTGGTTTGTTTTAGTTTAGTTTAGTTTAGTTTAGTTTAGTTTAGTTTAGAATCCCTAGCTGACCTGATCATAGGCTGCATCGAAGAGAAACGTCTTGAGCCTAACCTTAAATGTGGAGACTGTGTCTGCCTCTTTGACACCACTTGGAAGCTGGTTCCATAAAAATGGTGCCTGATAGCTAAAGGCTCTTCCACCTAGTGTCCATTTAGAGACTCTAGGAGTCACCAGTAACCCTGCATTTTGAGAGCGAAGTGCTCTGATTGGTTGATAAGGCGTTAAAGCATCTTGGAGATAGGTTGGAGCCATCCCATTTAGGATTTTGTAAGTGAGGAGAAGGATTTTAAATCTAACTCTAAACTCGACTGGAAGCCAGTGAAGAGATTTTAGAACGGGAGTAATGTGTTCACGTCTTCTAGTTCCAGTTAATAATCTGGCGGCTGCATTTTGAACCAACTGAAAGTTTTTTAATACACTTTTTGGGCAGGCTGCGAGAAGGGAGTTGCAGTAGTCCAATCTCGCAGAAACAAATGCATGGATGAGTTTTTCTGCATCGCTTCTAGGTAGAATGTTTCTTATTTTAGCTATGTTGCGCAAGTGGAAATATGCTGTTTTACAAGCCAGGTTGATGTGTGCTTTAAATGAGATATCCTGATCAAATAAGACCCCGAGGTTCCTCACAGTAGAGGAGGAGGATACACTGACGTTATCTAAGGTAATAATCTGTTTGGATAGACACTCTCTCAGTTTATGGGGGCCTAGTATAATGACCTCTGTTTTGCCAGGATTCAGACGGAGATAGTTCGTAGTCATCCAGGTTTTAATTTCTCTGATACAGTCACTGAGTCTGTCTATTTGATTAGTTTGATCAGGTTTCATAGATAAATACAGTTGTGTGTCATCTGCATAGCAATGAAAATTGATATCGTGACATCTAATTATGTTCCCTAAAGGAAGCATATATAACAGAAATAAAATTGGCCCGAGCACTGACCCTTGAGGAACCCCATAACTGACCTGGGAGCACGGTGAGGACTGTTGGTTAACGTGAACAAATTGGTACCTATTAGATAAATAGGATTTGAACCAGCAGAGGGCTTTTCCTCTGATGCCAACCTCACATTCTAACCTCTGCAGGAGAATATTGTGGTCGATTGTATCAAAAGCTGCACTGAGGTCTAGGAGAACCAGGATTGAGACTAGACCTGCGTCAGCCGCCAATAGCAAGTCATTAGTGACTTTAACTAACGCAGTCTCAGTGCTGTGATAAGCTCTATATCCTGACTGAAATTTCTCAAATAAACTATTGTCCTGTAGGTGGCGGTAAAGCTGTTTAACCACAACTTTTTCCAGGACTTTTGAAATAAAAGGCAGATTTGATATCGGTCTGTAGTTAGCTAGAATATCAGGATCGAGATTAGGTTTTTTCAGCAGTGGTTTGATTACTGCGAATTTAAATGACTGTGGCACATAGCCATTTTCTAGAGAGGTATTTATTATAGTTATGATCGTATTTAATATAACTGGAAGGATATCTTTGAAAAGCTTAGTTGGAATTGGATCTAGGAGACAGGTTGAGGTTTTAGAAGACATCACAATTGAAGTAATCTCAGCCCCATTTACTAATGAGAAACTATCTAGTATTTCAGGTATTTCAGGTGGAGGCAGTGGCTGGATTCCCTGAGCTTGATCTGAGGAAAGCGCTTCACTGATTTTACCTCTAATGGTTATGATTTTATCATTAAAGAATTTAAGAAAGTCATGGCAGTTTAAAGATTCTGGGATTACTGGTTCCACTACAGTATGACTGGTTGTCAGTCTGGCTACAGTGTTGAATAGAAACCGAGGGTTATTTTTGTTTATTTCTATTAAACGAGAGTAATATAATGTCTTGGCTTTAAAAAGAATTTGTTTATAGCTTAGCAAGCTACATTTCCAGGCCTTCAGAGATTGTTCTGATTTAGATTTACGCCACAGTCTTTCTAATTGCCGAGTTTTTTGTTTGAGAACACGGGTTTCAGAATTAAACCATGGAGCAACGCGCCTGGGTCGATTGGTTTTCAGCTGCAACGGGGCCACTACGTCAAGGGCAGATTTTAGTGAGTGCATAGCACTGTCAACAAACTGATCACTATTATCACCACTGGTCAATAAGCTCATTTCTGTGAATTCACAAGATAATGCAGCAAATGCAGGCTGGATCAATTCTTTGTACCGAGCCACAGATTTTTCAGATAATGTCCGTATCAGCTGAATTTTATCTTTTTGAGCACAGTAGTCTTCAATCAAAACCTGAAAAGTAATTAAAAAATGGTCTGAGAGTATGGGGTTCTGAGGGAGAACATTTAGGTCACTGACTTCTATCCCATATGTTAAGACCAGATCCAGGGTGTGCTTGTGACTATGAGTGGATTCATCAACATTTTGAGTGAAACCGATACTATCTAATACTGCAATAAACGCATTACTCAAACTATCACCAGAATCATCCACATGGATGTTAAAGTCACCTATTATAAGGATCTTGTTATGAGTCAATACTATATTGCTTAAAAACTCTGAGAACTCAGTTAAAAAGTCAGAGTAAGGACCAGGAGGTCGATACACAATAATTAATAGCACAGCTTTTTGATTCTTCCAATTTGGACAAGTAAGCGTTAGTATTAAGCTTTCAAAAGAGTTGAATTTAACATTAGTTTTGGGTTTAAGAAGAAGACTGGAGTGGGAAATCACTGCCACACCTCCACCTCGACCTGTTGATCTAGCTGTTTGGAAATTAACATAGGTTGGAGGGGTACATTCATTGAGCCTCACATAATCATCTTGCTGGAGCCAAGTTTCTGTTAGAGCAAGGAGATCAATGTTATTGTCACCGATAAGGTCATTAACTAACAGAGATTTAGTGGAGATTGCTCTAATGTTTAGTAGACCACATTTTATGTATTTCCTACTGGAAAAGTTATTTTGTCTTGTACAGATGTTAAGCTTTTTACCCATTGACTTTTTTTTAATGCTTTGAGCACTTTGGACAGACTCAGTCTCTGTTAGCCTAGGTAAACCTCCATGCTTGACTTGTAAAAATCCGGGAGCAGGATTAGTGACGAGATCAACAAGATCAACAGAGGAGTGTTCTACACGACTGCTCTGCGCCCGGGGCTCATAGCTGGATTGTCAATGAATGCATGAATGAATGAATGAATGAATGAAAGTGGAAATGGACCGTGCGTTTTGTCAGTGTGTTCACAGGAGAGTGCCGAATAATTGGTGCCACCACAAAAACAGAGCTGACAAGAAAATGAGTGTTTTTGAGCAAATGGTAAATACGGTGCATATATGCACCATTAACCTGCGTTTATATCATTATCTTTTCATGGCAACGACTGAAAAGCACATTTTGACTGGTGGCCTTTCAATGCACAGAGGCTCCTGCATACGATCGGAAATGTAATGACAGTACAGTGATGGGCGGAGTAGTGGTTAGCACTGCAGCCTTACATCAAGCATATAATCTGCCATTGAGTTCGGCTCTGTGTTTCAGAACTTCAGCTAAAAGATAAAATATATATATACAGAAGAAAACAAAGACTGATGCGAAACAAACTGGAACAGCAGCTGTGAGCTGGCAGAGCAGTGACATCTGGATGTGGAGAAGTTAATGCAACTTATACATCAGTGTGACCCAAAAGAATATTACCTGCTTCCTGAGGGATTTTTGACCTATCATCCTAAGTATACGGTAGATCGAGATCTGTTGCATTTCCTCAGTGGAGAATAATGATCACTGTAGAAGACGTCCCCAGATAACATGCTTCCGCTGAAAACCAAACAGTATTTTTCCTTTTTTGACAGCTTCTTTTATGAACTCATGCACTTAAATTGTCACACTAGGAAGTGAGAGGTTGCAAGGCAGGTGTGCATATGAAGATCATTACATCATGCAGGTACCTGTAGGCCTGATATAGACGCATGTTTGCATGTGTTCACAGGAGACAATCCATGTACAAATAGCAGGGAATGAGAGCATGTATGTGCTCGTACACCCGCCCCTGTGTGTGTCTGTATGTGTGTGTGTGTGTGTGTGTGTGTATGTGTGTGTGTGCGCGCCTCAGTCAAAAACCTCTGGGCTTTAGAGCGTCCACAGTCAATATTGACATCTCTCCATGGAGCTGCACGCTGACCTGAGCCTCACACTGTTTGCTCCCATGGTCAGCGGCACACTCTTCTGTAGCGACAGTTCGAATTCTGGACTCTGACTGGTTTTTCGCTCAACCTGAACACGTTTATTCCAAAGCAAAGCCAGAAAGCGACTTTAATTCAAGGCAAGACTTTACTTTACTTGTCTTGCTGTGTTTTGTCCTGGCGATGCCTGTTCTCAGCACAATCTTTAACGCGTGAGAGCGAAACCCTCAATCATTTCATCAAGCTCTCATTTTCAGGCTCTGATCTTTTGGAAATAAGTTATCGCTTTTGGAGACTTCAGATAAAGAAAAATATTTCATTAAAAGCATCTAAATGTCAGGATTGCAGTTTATTTTATTGCTTATGGATCCCAACTGCTATTAAGAACAATAATGTGAAAAAAATTAGGAAGTCCAGCGACTTAAGATGCTTTTATGCACTTGAGTTCGATGTTATATCTTATTCATTACATTTTCCACTGTTGTTCTTGGTATTATTTCTGTTGTTATTTTTTGCTCATTTGATTGTTGTTGTTTCTACTTTACTAATGCTGTTGTTTTATTTATCTCAAAGCACTTTGTTTTAACTCTTTATAGGGCATTCGTTGAAATTAAAAAAAAAATAAATAAAAGCAAAAAGAAAATCAACCCTGTGGACTTTGAAACAGTATTTAATGGTTCGGTGTTTACCCAGAAAGTCCCAAAAGTACCAAAATAACAATACTGCATGCTATTTATTTATTATAAGAGTTTTAACGTTACCAAATTAGTCCATAATTTACTATTTATAGACAAATGAAAAAAAACGATTAGTATTACTGTTATGTTTTTTACTGTAAAAGTTGCTGAATTCAATCCCAAAAGTCTCATTTTATGGCTTCTGTGATTCAATATTATGCAACATTTAGCATTTTCAAACTACAGGAAGTAAAGTGGTGACCTTGCACAATAACTGTTAGAGGAGCTTAGTGAAGTAACAAAACATGTTCGTGTCAATATTTGAGAAGTTTGAAACAGAAGTGTTGAATTCTGGAAATCTTTCGCATGCAGCACATATTTCAGTGTGTCTTTTCATCTGTGGTTGTCATCAGTTTGAAAGAAAGGAGAAAGAGGACTTGTTTGGACATCATTCTTCACATGCTCAAGGTGAGTGATTTCCAAAGTGTGGACCACGGCCCACTCATGGGACCTGAGGGGACTGAAAGAGGGGCATAGAGGTAAAAATACATCAAAGGCCATCCAAAAAAAAAAAAAAAAAAATCAATATTGAATTATGTAATTGTTTCTGGAATTAACAAAAAGTTATGCAGAAATTGAAAGAAAGAAGGCTGAAATCATAAAAAATGAAAACAGGTGGGTGTGAGTCTCAGTAATCAGCTGATTGGACTCACCTGCAGCAGGGAGAGACTCTCCTGGATTCAGTCTCCATGTGAGACAGGCCAGACGCCGGATCGTAGACTTGTGTCACCATCCTGCAGCTAAGTTCCCTGCCTTCCTCTTGAGGGCTGTTTGTTTTAGTCTTTAGGTTAGTTTTTCAGTCATTGTTCTGCCTTTTCAGTCTTTGTTTATTTCTGCAGTGCAGGTTAGGAATTTGTATTAGATTCGGCCAGTTCTGTGCTTGCTTGTGTATTTTCTTGTATGAGGTGTTTTTTTTTTTTTTTTGGACTTCCTGTGTTTTCTTAGTTTTGTAATGGTGAATTCAATATTCATCTCTATTTTGAAACCTATCTTGGTTTTGTTTATGGTTAGTTGTGTGTCATGTCATGTGTCATGTCTCACAGCATAATAATATGGCTGAAATGTGCACAAGGCAATTTCCCGAATATCTATTAACATGTAATTTGTTGCCATTAGCCCATGCTGATGTAGAATTATTGATTTGGGATGTTAAAGTTTGGATGAACCAGATGTCTTTATGACTTTAAAGTGGACTGAGCCTCTCCTGAGTTTATAGGTCTCCGGAGTTGCAGAATATCTCTGCCTTTCACTTAGACGACGGCATCGTCTCATATTCAGGGATGCATTTCTTCTCTTTCCAACTTTTATTAATATTTTGTTTGTTTGCATTTATCCGTCTGTGCAGAAAGCTGGAGGATGCCCCAGAGGATGCTTACATCTATTTTTCTCTCACTGTTTCAGGTGGATGTTTGAGCATTTCTCACTTGTCTTGATGTTATAACTGCTGTATATCTTCCATTGCGCGTGTGCTGCTGCCTTCTAGAGTGGGTGATCAATCGTCTCCACATTCTTTCTGCAGATCCTGGATTGAGGGTCAGTCATATCGTAAAGGGTGACAAGATGTAGATTCCAATATCTGCTACGTTTAGACCCTCTTGTTCTCCCTTTAGTTTCTCATTCTTATTATTAGCAGTGAACAAAGCAGAGATGGAACTCCCCTGCTCTAATCAATTGCGTTTTTCAGATACCATCAGTCAAAAAGCATCATATCTGATTTATCAATATAAAAAAGTCATACCTGCCCCGGTCTCCGTGTATAATGGCACAAATGACTTGAAGTGCACTTGATTTACAGCTATCTCTTCCTGCCGAGCGCCTAAACATCCTGAAAGGTGGACACATCACTGTCAGGATAAGAAAAATTAGGCAGCGTGTTCTGGAGAGCCCACTGATACCTCTCTGTCCATATATATATATACTTTATCATTCAGTCTGTCCATCCTCCTCTCTCTCTCTCTCTTTATTCCATTCTGTCACAGTCTGTCTTCCTCTGTTTCCTTCCTTCCACATTCTCTGAGTATGCCTCACTCTCACTCCCCCCCATCCCCCTTGTATTTCCCGTCCTCTCTCTTTCAACCCACTCCATTTATCTCCTCCTCACAGGTACTGTCCATTCATCCTGAATCACCGTCTAAGCATGGTGTACAGGAACAGCAGCAAACTAAGGGTGAAAAAGAAAAAAAAAAAAAAAGGAGACAGGAAACAACACAGGATGAAAAAAGCCGCCATCACAACACCTCTCCGCATGATACCAGCTTTTATCTGTGAAAGGAAAAGCATTAAAAATCTACTAACTCCTCACCCCTCGCTCTGCCCTCGCCGCATCCCGCCGACTCTCCCTCTAAAAATGCTCCTTTCTATTATGAGACTTTCCCGTTCCTCGATGAGTGAGAGGTAATCACATATTATACTTCCTGCTCGCATTCTTCTGCTGGAGTTTATTTTGGGCTGCATTACCCCTGCTGCTGTCTCCTTTTCTCATTTCCACTTTTACATTTCTTCAAAAAAAAAAAAAAAAAAAAAGTTTGATTACTTTTCAATTTAAAAAAAAAAAAGCATAAGATTCTAAAAAAGCAGTCAGGGAAATCATATTTCGTGAGCAGTCAATTATTTGTTCCAAACAGCGGAAATGGGGATTGCATATGACAGCTAACTCATGTTAAACTCAGCACAACCCGTATATTTCTGAAGCTCTTCTTTTCTTTAAGAAAATCGACTGAAAAGTTCATTTGCATGGATGTAAATTTAGGCATCTTTGTGTAAACATAGTACTGATGCAAGAGTATATTGACGTAAAACCAAAACCTGATCTTTCACTCTAGACTAAGGACTGAGGTGCTCAGATGGTTCAGTGTCTCGTTGGCTCCGCCCCTGATGAAGCTGTCTCCGCTCTGCTCAGAGCCTTCAGACGGGGCTTCATGGCTGACCTCAGTGGCTGTTGGTTGAGAGAGAGAAAGAGAGAGAGTCTCTTTAGACTGTTGCTGCTTGCCACCAAAGAATTGACCGAGTATTTGATGCGTACAATGCAGTCAACGATAAACGGGAGCCAATTACTGTCTTTGTTTCTCCGCCACAGGGGCCCCGGTGGGCTGGCCCCGACCTGGGAGCTGCCAACTGCCCGGAGGTGGGGGGGGGGTGAGGGGGTGCGTGTATGTCTATGTGCGCACGTCATGGAGGGGCTGTTGAGTGTGCACAGAGCAGCGAATCAAACTCCCCTGGGAAAGAAAAATAGAAAAAAAAAAAAAAAAAAAAAAGTCATGCGCTCACTGCTCCAGTCACCATAAAAACATCATGAAGCAAGGCCTTGTCTCGTACTTCTTTTTTTTTTTTCAGCTTCAGCCAACTATTAACTATTAAGAGGCCAATCCACCGTGCAGACCGTTGTCATGGTAACGAGCAATAAAGGAGTCTGGGAGAATGAGTCCTCTGGGGTGGGGTGGGGGCGACTGTTGGTGCAAGCGAGGTTGTGCTCAAGGTCGTGTTTGCGCTGACCCCCGCGGCCTTGTTACAATATATATGACCCATTTATGTCTCCATCCACTGTTGCGACTGACCTTGGTGTTTACGAGGCCGCGGCAGCAGAAAAGGCCATCATACAATTGGCCTGATTCATGTGACATGTCGGCTAAACAACAGGCTTGTTACCCCCAACACACCCGCCTTGCTAGCTCCTAGCGGTTGCTATATATCTGCTCAGCAAGATATATTAGCTCTAAGCTCAAGGCGTTATTTTGACAGGTAGATTTAGTTACCTGTTAGGATCGATACAAGCTGCTGTACCGGTTAACAGATGCAGTGCTTCATGGTATATGTTGGTGACATTTTCCAAAATGACATTATGGATTTTGTGGAGCTCAAGCTGCATTATGAAAGTTTTTCATATTGAAAGTCTATTAAATGAATGAAAAATACCATAAATCATCTGTCTGGGTTTATCTGCGACCTGTTGTCTTGATGCCTAAATCCCGTCTCATCTTTTCGTGACTGGTGCCTCGGTGGTATTTGAAGCGCCGGCTTGTGTATAAACTATTCCCCGGGACTAAAAGGAGCAAGAGATGAAAGGCCAACAATGCCAAATGTTCAAAAGCAGTAAACATCAGCGTTGCCTTTTGTTACGGCTCATGGTTTCAGCTGAGCGTCTGCTTCCTCGACGCCTGCGGAGGCTCGGCAGACGCCGGTTACCTCAGCCTCGGGCGGGATGACAGCTCGTCAAGATGACTGACGGCTGTGTGAAAGTGTGGGAATAACGATATACTCCTTATCTTAAGCAGAAAAAGTTGAATATTGTAGTTTTGGGAGTGAGAAACACACTGTGCTGCAGCAGAGCGACTGCGCTGCATTTGGTTGTTTTTTTTTTGTCTTACTTCTCATCATGTGTTGAACAGCTGCGATTAACCTTCGGGCGCTTGTGAAGTATTCTGCAAATATTGATAAAGATATTCATAATTTTTCTCATTGAAAATACAGTTAGTTGAGTCGTCTTTTGAAGGGTAAGTCAGGTTGTTAAATAGATCAGTAACTTAGAATTGATGTTTTAATCATAAATCCAGACTGCTGAGACTTTTTACTTTCTCCTCAAGGTGTGTTTGAGATGGCTAAGAGGATGTTTGGAGTCCAAATTTATCTTGTTTTGTTTGTTTAAGTTTTTCTCTCATAAGGTCCAGTAAATTGTCCATATTGACCAACAATACTGAGCCCTTTTTAAATAAAAAAAAAAAAAAAGAAATCACTCTGAAAACGTTCATAACTTAGTCAAGTAGTCTACTTTTCACTTGTTTCACTAAACTTTTTCAGTCACTCTGCAGTTTTCCCAGCATCCCTCAGCTCAGTTAGTGCTGCTGCTTCTTCTTCGCTGCCTTGGTTCCGCGTCTCAGACATATCCTGTCAGTCACGTCGTGTGGGCGGCGCTGTGACATTTACACACTGTGTCAGAATAGATGCGGCATAATTAGCATCAGTGCCATCTGGGAGGAAATTGCGGTTTACTTTTGAGTCTTCCCGAAGTACAAAATATAGGTCGCTTCTCTTCGACTGCGAAATGATTCTGATCCATTTTTTGTCAAAAAAAACTTCAAAAATCGTCACTGTTGTCAAAGGCTACGTCTTTTTCTCTGACAATTATCAGTTTTTGCAGTTGGTTTAACAGGTAAAACAACAGTTTGATTGTCTCTCATTCTGAAAATACAGTGTGTTTCATGATTCAGCATTAAATTTTCCCGATTTAAGTTTCCACAATGGCCACACTGGCCACACTGGCAATGGCGATGGTTCATTTTACTGCACGTGGATCAGTGGAAGTGTGTCAAAGTGCAAACACAGCTTCATTGTAAAGATTCTTTTTAGAGGAGAGATCTCTCTTTTTTCATTTTTGAATGTCAAAACAGTAAGGTACATCAACAATTGTAAGCAGAGTCCATTTTCTTCACCTCATTATGTTGCTATTGAATCTTCTGAAGGCAGCAGCCATAGAAACAGCCCCGGTATTCAGAAATACCAGACGTGGTGTTTTGTTCTCATACTGAAATGTTTTCAGATTTTTAAATGACTTTTGATCCCGTGGGAGAGCAGACATGGACAGGCTGAGATCTTGAAGACGGAGGAGAAGCAAGGCGTCATTTCGAAGGAAATCTTTCTCCCAGTGTTTCTGGAGGACCTCGCATGCCACCGGTAGAAACAGCATTTCTGTTCATGACTTCCACAATAACATTGTCTTTCGATATTTTTCACGCAACTCAAAGTTATTAACATCGTATCATCATCTTTGCAGAGAAACTGTGGTTGAGTCTGAACTCGAACTGAGGTCAAGGTCTTTGCAGCGCTTGTTTCATGTGGAACTGTTTCCATGGATCCAAAGTTGCAAAGAAAAGTTACAGAAGAAGAAACTACAATAGTGTCAAAAAGTCATACGAGTACATCAGAGTACTGGAGGATGCAATACCACATTGAATGTAGGCAAGGAAATTGGATGCCCCATTCAAAGATGGCCACCCATGCGTTTCACTAAAAGCTCCTCACTGGGTGCATTTGCTGAAAAAGCAGACTTCTTTGCTGTTCTGTATTTTTTTTTGATGCCCAAAGGGCATGAATACTCAAGTCTTTCTCCAGCTGAGCTGTTAGGGCACAGCAGGTCTGGGACTCTCGTGGGCCGAGCTAGCTGGCTCTCTGCTGCTTTGTTGCGCTCATGTATAAGATAGATTCATTTAATCGTACTGATCTTCTGGACTCCCAGGATGTTACTTCAAAAGTTTAGGAATCAAGATAGTTTGGGATTTACTAACTGTGTTCTTTATTTTATCGTACCTTTTTTAAAGATTATGAATGTAAAAACACAGTTTTATTATAAATATGCACAACAATAATGACTAGTTAGTTAAGTAATTAGTTAAGGAAAGGAGAAGGATGTGGTGTTATTGCCATAATAATACATGCTAAAGTAAAGAATATGAACTATGAAATAATTTCTATTGCAGGAAAATTCAAGAAAGCTTCAGAAGTTTTGCCAATAAACTCAGAGTAAAAAGTTTAATTTTGAAATGACACAAAGCTTTGAGTCCAGGTGATTGCAGTCCGTTAAATGCGATATATGCCTTTTCAATTTGCCCTTCAGGAAGTTAGCTGGCCGCCCCTGCTGTAACATACACCCAATAAGTTGAATAAATCCTATTTAGTGTACTTTTTTTGTGCATAACACACTACTTTGCTGTACAGTAAGAGCCAATAACATCAAGGCAAGTGAGGTATAAATCTCAGTTTGAACATGTTTTGACTACAAATGGAGAAACGTTTGTGATTTTGGTCAGTTTTATGGCACTTTTCAAGTCATCATATTGTTGAACTGAATTTGATGCATCTTAAGGCTAAAAACTAAACAAAAAGAAGGGTTTAATCTGTGCAATGTACGTCATTAAATGTAAGGATTACAATTTTTTATACAGTACTTACAGTATTTTTTCTCATGTTTTTAATGATTTTAACAGATTATTCCCTAATCTTCCTTTCATATTTAATTTTAATGTATATTAACGTTTGAAAGCACATTTTATCACCTTTTGTTTAACTGCACTGCATTTGCTCCCACGTAAAATCCTTGGCCTCGCCTTCACTCATGGTTTTTTTATTCATTTATTTCAGCGTATACATTGCAGAATCACACTTTAGATGGAAAAAAAACAGCTTTCGCCAAATTGCTGCTGCTGCCGCCGTTCGACACCCCTCACATCAGGATGAAAGAAATTTGTGGCATGTTTTGAGGTTTGCACCAGCAATTTGAATATCATCATAAAAATGATTTTGGGTGTGGAAATATTCCCCACAATATCAGAGCCTGCGTATTGGAGGAATATTTTTTTCAGCCACTGATGTGGAAAGTGTGGTTTACAGCTCTGTGTTTGGTGATAAAACTGAGGGGGTAAAAAAAATAAATAAATAAATAAATAAAACCTGTTCCCCGAACATATCAGGGAAGTAGTTTTGATTCAATATTTCTTGACAGGTTTTAGAAGCTGTTTCCTCAGTAGTTTGGCACATAAATTTTCCCTCTCATGGCATCGTTATATAGCGCTTTCTTGTGTGTTTCTTTGAACACACACGAACTCACCGTCCCTTTCACTGCTACACAAACTTAATTTTCTCCATCATCATACTGCAATTCGCTTTATTTCCACAAGGATTTCCCATATTGATCACTTCGTTTCCTGTTGTTGATTCGCTTTTGATCATTTTCCTTTGTTTTGTTTGACAAATTCAGTTTTCATCAGTCACATATCTGATCTTTCACCAAGAAAATTGAACTCCTCCAAAAGAAACCCTGTCTCAAAAAGATACAAAGAAAAAAAAAAAAAAAAAAAACACATATCAAAGATGCATCCTGGTAAGGCTGCTGAAGGCTGACAGTTGATTCAATATAATTAATCCCAAGTTTACATCCTCCCAGCCCTGACCCTCCACTCCACTTTCCCAGCATTCCCCCTGAGGTTGCAGCACAGCATGGGTCCCAGCTGCATGGAAGCAAGCCTGAGTGCATCTCCCCGTTACCATCGCAACCTCGTGAGCCACGGGCGTCTCTGGCTGCCGAGCATGAGGATATATGTTGTGTTTGCACAGAGAAAGAGCAATATGGTGATTAAAAAGACCCCCAAACACACACACACACACACACACACACACACACACACACCCTGGTAACCGCACAGACACACATACACACACAAGATGACAACGCTTCATTTGGAAATTCAAAAGCAACATTCAGAGCCGGGAGATGTTGGAGCCCGAGTGTCATTTTGTATGAATAATTCCTTTTATTTGATTATGCACTTTCAAAAGTTGGTTCTTTTGATCAAATCGATGTCAGGCTGTTCGCAGGTGCGGCTGCGTCCTTGTATTTTATCCGGTGCTCTTTTTGAAAAGTTTCTCTTCCAAAAACGCTTTAAATTCACTCCAGGGAGACATACATAAAAGTTAAAATTCAACATTTTCTAAAGCGCGGCGAATGTGATTCGCTAAAGTGTAAAAGTGCCAGGGTCGCACTCCTCCACAAACAAACCCTGCGCATATGGCTGCTGCAGCTCAGCGAGAGGCAGGTGTTAACCACAAGCTCACAGGTCGGATCATTAGGCTGGCTGAGAAGCGTCCGCTTAAGTCGAGTGAAGGACGGGCGTCGTCCTTGCATGCTGTCAAAGTGCCCTTCAGCAAGATATGAGCGAAGACCCTCGCTGTTCAGCAGCAGAAGACTCCAGGTGTGAACTGCATGAATACTCAGACCGGTTTTTCCTTGCTTCCGTTAGATTATTCGATGCCACTGATAATGTACCGCAGGATAAGTGGTTCATCCTCCTTGTCGTGGTTCAACTCAAGGCTTGGAGACGATCTATATGGAGTTTGCATGTTCTTCCCATGTGACCGTGGTGTGGTGTGAAATAAAAAGGTTCAGGTGGATAAAGCAGTACAGAAGAGGCATGGTCCAACTAAATTTTACATTCGCTGTTGGGGATTTATTTTCATTTCTTTTTCTCTGTTTTGATGTCAGTGACACAGATTGAAATATAAAAAAAAGAATTTTCCCATCAAGACAGATAGTCTCAGTCTGCTAATGACAAATTTAAAACAATAAACCCACTTTCAAGGCAATTTTTTATCATCATTGATGGAATTGTTTTTTTATTGATCCTCCACAGAGTCACTGTATTCCTGTCAACACAAACCCGGAGGAAGAAAGGGAACATGTTGCAATTATCAGTCAACGAGCATGTAGATGATAAGCTACTTAGCAATTGGGGCCTCTTAATAAGTATTTATTGGAAGCTAATAGGCTGTGGGCTCATGAATATGCAACCATTAGCAGGTAATTGCTAATTAATTAGCTTTGCACACTCATCCAATTAGAGAAATATGAAGCCATTAAGGAATAACAGATCGGTCGTTAGTGTCAAATATGCAAATAAATGTTTACTCATTAGGGGAAAATCTATCCAAGTAAAATTCTGGGGTGGCGTTGGGTTTTTTTTTTTTTTTGTCCAACTTGGCAGACTGAATAAAAGATCGATTGCCTCCAAGCCAAAACAAAACTGTGACGCATTCACTTTGGAGAAAAAAAAATTTGCCTCCTGAGTTCTTTCATTGGCGTTTCAAAACAAACACTCGTCCCTTTGTGGGGGAACAGTTTTCAGCACTAATTCTTAGCTTGACTCCTGACTTGGGTTAATCATTATTCTGCTTTAATTTCATGCCAGAGCCTTTTGTTTGGTTTCCTTCCAGTGAAGAATATCTCAACGTACAGTGCAGCTCTTGTTGGGCTCTCGCAGGCGCTGTCACAGCAGTCAGCTTCTGCTCAGCGCGGCTCTGAACTTTGAACAAAAAAAAAAAAAAAAAAAAACCTGAGCAGGGCCTCTCTTTCATTCAGCGCAAGCTGAGACAAAAATACTACTAAGCTCATGGCTGTAGCGGCGGAGACGGAAGACACTGGGAGGGGAGTAAAAGCAGGGCTTGGTTCGGTGGAAGTGTGACAAGAGACGTCAGGCTGAAAAGTTTTCCTTCCACTGATCTACTTCGGTACAGTTTTAAGGCTCTGCAGCGGCAGACGTACTGTATGTCATCGGAAAAACAAAAAGTGAAAGCGTCGTCTCACTGTTATTCATTTCAAGCGCTTTGATTGTTCATGCACGGTTCTTTGAGACAAACTCGAATTTAAAGTGTTCAATAATACATACAGTTCCATGAAATGAGTCCAAAGTCTTCACAAAGTCTCTCTAGAAGTTCGGATTAGACCTGTTTTACTGTCGACTACAAATTAATTCTGGAGAACTGTGAGCCGTTTCCAACATCTTCCTGTAAACACGTGATGTCTGTGAGGAGAAAACCATTTCCCAGCTAAAAGGGCAAGCTCTGACCGGAGGCCCCCCCACCCGCCCCCGCCCCCCCCCCCCCCCCCCCCCCCTCCACCCAGACCGTGCAGGTCATTCTCACTCCACTGACCTTCCCTCCATGCAGAAAGATGTGTGCTCACAGTTTGGCATTGGAAGGCTGCTTTCAGCAGAAAGTGGGGAGTTTCAGTGACCTTGCCTCATGCCTGCATTGAAAGGGTTTACCCACAAGCCCACTTTGTGACGGTCGGCGTTGCATTTGCAGTGAGAAGGGTCTTTCAGTGGTGTCACTGCCAGCTCTCTGTAGGTCTGCTCTACTTAAAAAAAAAAAAAAAATGTCTATTTCACAGGCATGTGCCAATCTAATTTTGCCAAAGTGCAGGCAAAAGTGTAATCCCCCCCTTGACCTCTGGTGCCCCCTGATTGACCCCGAGACTGGGAACTTGTAGTGTAAGGACTGCTGTGCATTTTGGAGGTGTGTTTTAATGAAGGATGCATGATAAATGTTGTATTCTAAGCACATTATCAGTCTATATGTTGAACAACAAGTTGACAAGCTTAGTTAATTGTTCTTCAGAAAGACTTTGACTGAAAACAGCCTGTAAGCAACGTTTACATGATGGCGTTTTTTCAACTTCCATCGCATTTTTTTGGTTGCCTGTTTACACCTAGTCCTAGTCCTTATTCTCCTGTAACTTGGTCGTTTTGTAGTTGACAGTCATCATAATAGCGATCCAACTCCATCTTCTGCTCCATACAAATGTCTGCTTTCCCTTGATTTGTGTAAATGTTATAACAATTAACCTCGCCCGTCAAAGCCTACATCAGGTCTAAAGCTGAGCGTCTATGTTGAGGTGTCTAACATAAAGCACTGACTCCTTGACGCACAAAAGACAGAAGTCATGCTGTTCATTCAATTGCAAACCGTGTTGCCGAGTGCGTCGAGCCTTTTATTGAGGAGACGACTGTTCTTGTTCAATCGTAATGAAGTTGCCTCGTAGTGAAGGACAGGAAAACGGGCTCATTAAATTAATGACAATGAAAGTTTTTGGGTCAAGGCCAAAGCTCCTCAGACAGTCGACAACACCTATTTGTGTTTACGCGGTTGAAAGGCAAAAAAAGGACAAATGGGAAGTGTTGCGAAGGAGGTTGGGTGTGTGGCAGAGATTGTTCAAGTCCCTTGTGAGCGTGATTAATTAAAATCATTGTACCAGTGCATCCAGGCCGAGCTCAATAATAATAATGAAAATAATGACTTTAACAGATTTTTTTTTATCGTAAATAACGATGAGTGTTAAAAAAAAAAACAAAACAAACCTGGGTCACTGGCAATCAAGTGCAAAACGGGTTTAATTTACGGAGTTTTATAACTACGGCTGTGTAACCAATAATCTAAATCAGAGTCAGGTAACACAGCGTGCGACCTGTAATTGCTATCGGGGAACACATGTGTAAAGCTTTGTGTGATTTGAGCGGTACTGCGCTGAGGAAAGGTGTGCGTTAGTGATCCGTGTTATCAGTGGGCTGATTGTCCGTGTCAGGCCTTCTGCCACGGGAGCAGCTGCTGGAGCTGGAATCCCCTGTTCGCCATCTGGGTCACTTTAACTGCAGCTAATTGACAGTACCGTGCATGTGGCAATGTTTTGGCACTCCGCGGACCCGGGTGAGATCTCTACCTGGTCCTGGTTTTGGCGAGGGTTCTGATGCAACTGGTCACGACTTAGGAGCAAAGCGTTTAGGCTCCAGATCTTACTTTTTTGTACTTGCATGTACTCGTATACGTGACGTGATTTCAGCACATCTCAATCAGCGAGTGTATTATTTTCTCAATTTAAAGAGTACATACTTTGTTGATCTCCTTTGGGAAATTGTTTCAATGCATTTAAACCAGGGGTGTCAAACATGAGGCCCGTGGGCCAAACCCAGCCAGCAGCAGGCTCCGGTCTGGTCCACTCAGTTATTAAGCAAATGGTTAAAACTTGGTAGGAATGTCTTCATAAACACAAAAACCGGGAATAATAAAGTGATAAATTAAGCTGTTTTTCTTCAAAAATTGCCACAGAGTTGTGATAATAGATAGAATGAAACAGAGAAACATCTACACACACACACACACACACCTCTCAATTAACCCTGGAAGTTCACTGTAAACATTTGTCTCCTTTTTTACTACTTTTTCCTAGTGAGGACCTGAATACTGCAGAGGAGAAATAAAGACTTCCTCTCCCCACTGATACAAATAAAAACCAAATAAATGTATTCTCTCATCAAAGCAATATGTAAATGACGGCACTCTCAGGATCGGGTTCCTTGAGGACTCTCTACAGCAGCTGAGTCGCTGAGGGTTTGCCGTTATTTATTTCTTTCTCTCCATCGCTGTTGTCTTCATGGGGGCTTAGCTGCGGCAGCCCAAAAAAAAAAAAAAAAAAAAAGAAGAAGAAGAAGAAGAGGGAAAAACGCCCTGTAGTTCTCCAGTGGAAAAAAAGCAGGAGAAGAAATTTATGCCTTTAATTAAGAAAGTTGCGTGGCCTTGGAGGGATGTTACTCCATTCGCTTCAGCCCGGGAGCGAGCGAGTAGTGCCCCGTATAGATGTGTGTGCTGGTTGGATGAGCGCATTCATTGTGATCCTGGGTGTTTTCTCAAGAAGAGGAAAATGGGAGATGGAAAAACGAGAGACCTCGTAAAGTGGTGATGCAGAGTGAGAACCGCAGAAGAATAAAAAAGCTGCTTTTTAACAGAGCAACTGGAGTATTTCAAGGTATCTGGTTGGCAGGAAAAATGCTTTGTGAATCATGTCACTGACTCAAAACAAGGACAATTCTATTTTTTTTTAAACTCGTGTTTAATTTGTATTAGGTAACAACCAGAGGGAGGGATGTTTGTCTCAACATGCCTCGTTCTCCTTGAGATTTTTTAATCATTTATGTTTTATTAGAATGATAACAAGTTGACATTCTCAGTTTCCTTTTGACAAAATGTCCTTCAAGTCAGATACAGGATTTGTCCACGTCGACGTGCTTGTTGTCGAGACGTCAGAAAAGCTCCTCAGCCAATGAGCTTTTCAGATGTCATGTTGAGGCTTCCACCCTGGAGTACAGTCTTCTTGGCTGCAGTTAGACCTGCCAGGTTTTTCGTGCATTTTCCATGAGGGAAAAATGAGAATTATCATTTACCACAGGATGAAATGATCATCAGCTTCCAATTAGACCTGAAAAGGCATCAACCATTCTCCTCCAGAAATCTGAGATTCCATGGCATTCCTACTCTATATGAATATTCCTTTTACTCCATGGTGGTAAAAAATAACAATATAAATGGTGAACTATAGTCTCATTCGATGTCCAGTTCTCATGCCTAATGGCAAAAGCTCAAATGTGTACATTGATGATCATTCTCCTTAAGTTCAAAACTGGTCATTATTTTATTAGAACACACACTTCAGCTTGGGATGCGATACAAGTTTGATTAAAACAAGTGCAGAAATAAGTTCTGCAACAAAAGCACCAATGTAGAGCTTCATGTAAAAGTGAATCTGCCACTTTCTATACATAAGTCTTCAAGCAGGCTTCCTACAGTTCAGCTTTATTTATAAAGTGCATTTCAGTAACGAGGAAATTCAAATTAAAGCAGGCAAAAGAAAAGAAAAAAGTGAATAAGGACAAAGAAAAAGAAAAATATTGAAGCAATTAACTTGAGTAAATTTCAAGCATTTAATTGAGTAAAACACAGTAAGTCTGGCACATAAATGGCTTCTGACGTGAGCGTGTCTGAGCTGCAGTGATAACCAGGGAGCGCTGGCAGCCCTGCTTTATTTAAAGTTGATCGGTCTGCTGGTAGCTTTAATCATGATGAAGATGCGATACATTTTATTACCCCTGCAGTAAAAAGGTTGAGGGACGTGTAGACCAAAGGTAAAGTATATTGCCCCCATCTCACCCAACAGTCTGCGTCTCCTGAATCTCCTGAATCAAGCTAATGGTTTTTAAGGAGCGTTTTGTCTGCATGCATGTATACACAACCATGCTGACCACAGATCAGATGCAATGCTTTACTTGACTCCTCTATATTCCCCTTTGTTTTGCTTCATTTATGAGAATAATATTGAGAAAAATCAGTCTATTTTTTAGTATAGGTTTTGGATATTTCAATGTATTTTGCACCAGAGGGTTTAATTAAAAGTGGTTTTATGTTGAGTTTTATCCTGTGCTATAAAAAAAAGAAAAGCATTAAATTTTAAGTTTAAAAGGTTTTTTAGCACTATTTTACTTGTTCGGCCGACTCAAAATGAAATTGAACTGAACTAAAATGTGTTTGACGCCTCTTGCTCTAATGCATTAACATTAATATTTCACATTTGATCCACTAGAGGGAACCAGTCTAAATCAGCACAGTTACTGAAACCAAAATGCAGAGTATAGACCGATGCTTCCTTCAGCGCTGCTTGTTCCCTGATTTTAAGTAAAATGATTTTCAGATGTAAACCCTTAAATGACGTAATTTCCCGATAAGTTTATTGTTTAGTATTTAAAAGTCCTTTAAATCGGTTCCGATCACTTTTTTAAACCCATAAAAACACGACGAAGCTTAAACCACTTACTGATTTTATGTTTGTTTGCTTTTTTTGTTTTGTTGCTCTTCTGACTATTGCATCTTTGGTCATTGAATGGCAGCATGTCTGGATTGTAATTACATGAAGATGAAACATTTTTTTGAAAGAAACCCTGGTTGTGAACTTTCGGTCTCTGGTTTTCTTTCCCGCTGTGTTTGCGCTGTTTTCTGTGTGTTTCTTCATCTGACATCAGCGTACAGTAACACTGTTGTAAAACTTTAATTGCCACTGGAGCCATTTGAGCTGCAGTGACGCTCAGAGAGAATAGAGAGCCGAATATGTCATTTTATTCATATTTAATGTGCCTGTTGATTTAGTTATTTAACCGTGTGTGTTTCATTCACTAAGCACAGATATGAAACATTTGTTTCATCTTATAATTCAGAGGTTTTTTTGTTTTTTTTTTGTCTTAAGTGACAAAAATTAGATTTCTTGTGCACCAAAATGTTGATTTATTAAGTTTGTAGAGGGATTTTTCATTCAGGGAGTGCTACGAGAGAGACACAAAGCAAGAGAGATGATGATGATCTCATCAGGAGTGATCTCATCGGTGTGTGTGCGTGTGCGTGTGTGTGTGTGTGTGAGGATGACTGGGTGACTCCTTAGGGGGGAGTTGGGGGAGGTCATGCATTGAAGAGGGGGGTTGCCCTCTCTCTTGTGTCTCCTCAGCACACACATCCCCACACACTCACACGCACACACACACACACACACACACACACACACACACACACACACACACACTGATCTTTTGTGTTTGACTTTGATCCGCCACTGTTGCCTACATCAAAACGCCCTCTGTCACACTGGGAGCAGCGCGGCATACAGTCAAAGAAAAGGTGCGCATACTGTATGTAGCGCTCGCAGCAGGAAGTGTCGGGTTCGCTCAAGCTGCAGGAAATATTAATTTTATCTTTGTGTAAATAAAAAAGTAAATGATATATTCAAAAAAAATAATGAGAAAAAGAGATTTTTTTTTTTTAGAAATTTGTTTTTCCTGAGAAATAAAAAAAACATATGTGCACGCGGAGAAAACAGAAACTCCAACTAAGGTTCCTCTGAATGTGAGAGATGAGTGTGTTCAGCCTGATGATTTCTATTTAAAGTAAAATTTGTTGTCTAATTAACTCTTCAAAGCACATGAACATGACGGCGCCATCAGTAAGCCTTTGAGTCTGAGTTTAGCAAAATATTAAGTTCAACCACGTACATCATCTAATCTGCAAAATGACTTGAAACAGATCAGACAGTCCATGAATTAGATTTCATCAGGAAAGTAGGAGATGACTTTTTTTTTTTTTCATGAGCAGCACCTGAGAGGAATGATATTATTGGACAACTTTCTGAAATGCCAAAGTAAAAATGTGTCGTCATATAACAACTGCTGTTAAATTGCTCTCAGTTGCTGCGATTGAACCTGCTCCAGTGAAATGGCAAAGTGCTTAAACTGAACTAAAAGGCTTGGAAGTGTTTAATGCTTAAATTGGTAGAAAAAAAAAAGTCTTTCTTACTACCAGAGTGTAATATGTATACAATGGGTTTCTTGGTTAATGGCGCAATTTCTATATCAGCAACTTGACAGTTTAAATGACAACGCTTCACGTGAAAACGCATTGTATTTGTGTTTTTATGTCCGAAAAGTCGCCATGAAAGACTTAATTTTACAAGGTGACAATAGTACCAGCCTGCCTGTCAATTTAAAGGTTATTATGGCACGGCTCACTCAAGATGAAATCGAGCTGTATGTTTCCCCTGAACTAAAATGTGTTTGACATTTCTAATCTTAGCTCTCTAAGAACCAACTCAAACTTCTTATACATCATCCTAATAGAGCAGTTCTTCTTTCTTGGCACAATGAGTATTGTATCACCATAATAAATGGTGGATTGTCGCCTTTGAACATGTTGAAGAAAAAAATACAGAAGAGACAGAAAATTTATTTAAGAGTAAAGGGTTTTGTCATCTAACCACGAGTTAATGATGGATATACAATAGTAGCAGCGATGCGTGTCCCAGTGCTGCAGATTGTGAGGAGGAGGGTGAACTCCTCAAACAAAAGCCTCGTTTCAAAGCAGAAAACCCATAATTGCGTGATTTTATTGATTCTCCACAATATAATGAGCCATGATGAAAGCAAGCCTTAACGCCGCGATATTTCTGTCGACACAGCGGCGAAGACACCCAGCTGCACGAGCCTGGCTGCTTCAAGCCACGGAACAATTACGATTTTATTGCTTTTACGCAACGTAATGAGACTGAGAATCTCCACACACAGTCATGACGGCAGCGTGGAAAACACACAGAAACAATCGCCTTTCTGTTCGGAGCTTTTATGCGGCAGACGCCCGAAACTAAACAGAAGTCTTTGTTTATGAGCTCACTCGTCATGAGGAGAGATTTTCTTTTTCTTTTTCTTTTTTTTTTCTTTTTTTTTTTGTCATTGTTGTTGCATCAATACAGACTGCTGCGGACAGAGAATCAGGGACGTTCCTCTGAAGCTTTCTTCTGTCGACTGCTTGCAGTTGACGCTGACTCAATATAAGACTCAAGGATAAGACTTTTTCAATAAAACTTCCTAATCTTGGAATTAGACGAACTCAGATCCATGTGTGGAGGTGATCAACATGTCATCTGTACGGCGGTCAGAAGTGTTTGTCTTCAGTCTCCCGTGGATTTCGCTGCCTTGTAGCAGACCCCGGAGTAATAAGCCCAGAACAGATGTGGGGATTGGTGGAACTCTGGTGGTGATGGCGGACTTCCTCAAATATACACAGACATGTTCAGCCTTCCAGACAGTCAGAAAATACCGTTTTTCAAAAACAAATGTTTAAATTTTGAGAACAAATACAGCAAAAATGACTGGAGGAGGAAAATGAGTACGACTCCTCTCAGTTGTTGTCATGTAGAGCCAGTCCCATCGGAGTTTAGGTGAAGGCAGGTCACACTGTGGAGAGGTTAGCAGTCCATCACAGAGCGAGCGTGAGTGTGTGTCAGACGATCACACACTCAGACTGACACCAGGAGCCAATTCAAAGTCACTAATCCACCCCAGACACATGTTTTTAACTTGGGTTAACATGCAGGCACGAACATTAACAGTGACTGTCAGCTACTGCATGAAACCACCAAGTCCCAGGAGAACATTGAAGGAAGTCAAGACTCTTTTTTTTTTTTTTAACACGAAATGGGCCTAAATCAAGCAGGCTAGTCACAAAATCGAAACCTGGAATCATAAAGAAGTATGACAGCATTTTTACAAATTTTATAAACTATGAATTTTAAGTCGCACAACTAATTAATTGTGTATTTTGTGACGTTATCAGATGTATAGATGTTAATAAGTTATTTCAATGGGTGACTTCAAATCAAGGCTCACATTAGGAAAAAGGTTTTTCCACGCTAAATTTTATGTGCCAATGCAATATTATTAAAAATACATGAAATCAATCAGCTGTCATGGACCGCAGACTGCTTCATAAACGGTCTCCAGTATCCTCGAGCTCTCCTTTTGCACATATCTTCCGCCTCACTGGTTTGGCTCTGGATATCGTTGCCCTCATGCTCCGGTTCCGCCTGCTCTTCCCACACCAGTTCGTCATCCTCGCTCCCATCCAAAGAAGTCCTGTTGTCATACTGAGCTTTCCACCTGGAGCTGACTATTAGATCACAAATAAAAGAAAAACCCCAGTTTTCCGGACACAAAAAACAAAAAATCATTTATTTGGAGCAAGCGTTGTAGATTTAAGATGTAATTATGGATTTATGAAGGCATAATAAGTCAATCAAAGTCAAGTTTTTAATATAGGCCCAACAACATATATATTTATAACTTAGAAATCGTGTTTTTCATGCAGAATCAGGTTCCTGTGCTTAATCAGGACGCGTTTTTCAATAGTCGCATTTACTGATTTGAGATGGTCCAAAAATGAAAGGCAAACGTCTGAACGGATCCATTTCAAATATATCTTAAGACATTAAGGCTTTAAATGGAAAAGGAGCAGGTTATATAATGTGGCGCAGGTAGTGCCGTGCACATAGGAAGAAGTGTAGACTATATACTGCACATCAGAGTCAGAACTGACAGAAATATATGACAGGCTGTAAAATAAGATGTTGGCAAAACTAAGAACAAAATATTTCAGTGCGTTCATGTTTGTCATTGATGTCTTGTAAATATTTGATTCTTGGATTAAGAGGAAAAAAAATAACTCAGAAAAGGAAGCAAGGAGCGCCAGGGAAGAAGAAAAACAGCCAGAAGGCGAAGCAGCACGAGACAAGTTTATTTGTATAGCACCTTTCAGCAACACTGCAATTTAAAGTGTTTTACACAAGGCGTAAAGCTTGCATAAAAGGGATTTAAAAGGAGTAAAGCAAACGAGTGGTTGACTGACTCTTCAAACAAACAGAGTGGAAGAAGTGGTGTTTAATCTCTGATGTGATTTGCTTTTAATCAGTTAATCTCATACCAATAAAAAAAGACTAGAATGCCCTTAAAAAAATCATATGTGCACGTTGCAAAAACAGAAACTGCGCTCTATCTGCCCTCGTGCTGGGTTTTACAGTTATACATTATACATCTGGCAGTGTGAGTGGAGTGCAGGGCGATGACAGATGTATACGAGGAAAAGGGGGTCACTTGGGGAGCAATGCATGATGGTACAGACACAGGGATCAAGCATTAATAACTTGGAATTGAGGCTGCTCTCAGACAGGAAGAGACGACTGTTCCTCGGAGTGTGCACCCTCGTGTCACTTCACATCCTAACACTTGTCTCTGAACACCCCCATGGCCTCGGGCTGGAGACTTCAGACCGTGTGTGTATGTGTGTGTGTGTGTGTGTGTGTGATGAGAATAGTGAATGAGGTCAATAGCAGTGAACACCTGACCTCCCTACAGCTGAGCCTTGTAGGATATCATGGTACCCTGCACGGTTATATAATGTAAATGACTGACTGTAGTTATTACACCGCTCCACCGGGGACATACAGGACTGAGAGGGGGAGGGGGGCTTCTTCTCCTTTGTGCAGGGTTCTTTTTTCTTCTTGATGGATGCTGGTGCTTTAAGCAGGAGAGCTGAGCAGTCAATGCAAACAATAGCTTACAGACAAAAAGTTATAAGAAGTTTAAAAAGAAATACTTTGGAGAATGTAACCACTCACCTTCCAGTTTATGTGGAATAATGATTGCTACGACTAATATGTCCAACTAGGCTGGCAGCACTGCTGTTTCAATATGGATGCTGCATGTCAAATATAACTAATTCAGTGAAATGGTCATATTTTTTTTTTCCTTCTAGAAGCTCGAGTTCAAAATGAGTTTGTAAATCAAGTTAAATGTAAAACTTTTAACGAGCAGGGGAAACCAGTGCCTAATCCTAATCCCCAGACCTGATGGGTGTTAGCATGCCATCTGCAGACCTCTAAAGACTACCTTGAAATAAAAAGCAAGTGGCACAGCAGGCTGTTGTTGGTATGCTGGACGATGTCTGAAACAAGCACACCTCAGTGAACGGTCGGGAGGGTTTTTGGAAGACCAGACTCATTCGATGTGGCATGTAATTTCCCAACAATAACACAGTGAGTTGGATTTCCTGATAACAAACGTATTCATATAGTTTTGTATGCTTCACACCCTGCTCACAGAGCAACAGTCAGCCGTGTTTCACTTCTGGATGCATTTACTCACAGGCATCGTGGATTGATTTGATGGAGCGATGAATATGGGAGATGATTGGCCAAAATGTTAGAACTCAGAAAATATGTCATTATAAAGTCCACAAACGAAAACTGTGGCTTGTTAGCTGTTAAAATGACTCATCCCAATTTGCACCTTCTCATCAACGCGAGTATTTTCAGAGTTTGTAAATCACATTTTGCCTTGTATTTATGTAACAGCAGTATATTTGGAGGACAAACACATGGATAGACCACTGCAAACACACACACACACACACACACACACACACACACACACACACACACACACACAGTCAGCAATAAATATCTGAAGCATGTTTTTGGAAAAACAAATCAAAACACAAACTATTCAATGGACGCACTAACCAGTGCACCATCGACCCAGTTACATGTTGTACATCGAGCAATTAGCCGAAGCTCCTCCCAGTATCTGGAAGTAATCCATAATAATCCATACTCATGAAGGCGAGCATTCAAAATTCATCTTGTTTCTTATTCTGCCTTCTACCATTGATCAGATTCCACATCTGTGCCTTTATTCGAAAGCTTTACCAGAGACTACCTTGTCATGCTTGCCTGTGTTGTCCAGTAGATAGACCCAGGCATTGTTCACTGTCCTGCACTGCTCTTTCATCTGTCCATTTTCAGATCTCCTTCTACCTTTCGCATAAGAAAAACCCCAACAACTCAATAATAATAATGACCTCTTCTTGCACGGAGATCTATGCTTGTACTCATGATTAAATTGCTTTGAGTAGTTATGAAACCGAGGAATGATTAGAGGCAGAAACACTCAGGTTTGATCCTAAAATACTGTTTGTTCAACACATCAAAGCCAAGAGCATAAAAATCAAGGAAATGAAAATGATAATCAAGCAATAATAAAAAAAAAAATAAAAAGGTAGAGTTCCAAGGATTAACTGAATAAAATTTTCATCTCAGTATTAGTTACACAAATATAATCTTAACTGAGGTGAATTTCAATCTGACGGAGAAGCAGATCAGTAAACGTACCACATTTCTCTAATAAAAGACTCAGTAAAGAGGTGATTCCCCCATTTTCTCCAGCCCAGAGCCAAATATATGTTGGGCTAAAAACTCTATTAAAAGAAGAGCATTTAAAAAAAAAAGAAAAAGCGTAATTTAAAGTGAACAGAGCAGCGGAGCTGGTAGATGGACTTCAAGGCTTTTCTTAGCTTCTCCATTCAGTCCCGTTGGCAGCTAACTGGAGTAATTGGGATGTGGATAAGACCGTGATCAAACGAAACCTTCACACCTCCATCACACTTAATGAAAGCGCAACAAGCAAATACAGAACTGCCAAGTCCTTTGTAGTCGCTCGCCTGTAAGAGTATATGTGTCTGTTGGTTTGTGTATCTCCCAGTGTGTACACACTGTGATTGCCTGGGTTATTTTTAAGGCAATTATTTTGGTTTTTGGCAGCGTCAGTCAATCCGGCATTATCCAGACTGACACAGATTGCATTCAGATAAGTCGTCTAATGGCACAGATATAATAAGTCAACACGCTGAGACAAATTTTTAGATTTCTTTGCACTGTAGGCATTTTTTTTTTTTCCTGTCTTTTTTTGAGACGATATCAAACCTCGGGGGTATTGAATTCAATTATCTACAAAATTATGGAGGAAAACAAAATTCACAAAGTGTGTATTTCATGGAAAAGTAATTATACAAGTCTCTCGGGAGTTTACACAAAGAACAATCCTCAGAATCGCTGCTGCTGCTGCTGCGGATATGAGGCTGGAAGCACATGTGGGGAACGGGGCTGGAAATATCACCCATGGTGGATTATCCCAGCACCAGTTCATTCTAGACATTTAATCAATGTTTTTAAATTTCAGACTTGTGTGTTATCTTTTTTTGGAATTCCGTGAGTGCACTCTGAATGTATTTATTCAGTAAAATAAATGTAAAACTGCAAACCTCAACATCAGGTCCAAGACATTTTTGAAATTCTAATAAGCTGAAATCAGTGGTCCCAAACCTTTTTCAGTAGAGACGACCCCCGCCCCTTGATAAGATTTCTGATTTGGCACAACATGAAGCCAAGCACTGGCTGACTGACTCATTTTTAACCAATTCAGAGGTAGGAAGTGAAAGGAGACATCAGTTCCTCAGGTCTGATGTAGTTTAGACTAACAGCACAAACAACAGAACTTATAGTTGTAAATTGTTTTCGTTAGGTTTACATTCAGCACTGATAATATAAATATTGGTTTTATGGTTTCACATTTACACAGCAATGTATGTTGCATGTATGGCAGAAATGCTGAAAATGACACAAGTTGCAGTGACCATACCAGGTCCCTAGTGGGAGCTGTTGCCTGTTTTCATAATGACAGAGGCAGTCAGAGTACACACATTAACAATGGCAAGAACAGTCATGTTGGCAGATGACAGAGTTGGATTGCAATAAAAGGTGACTGTTAACCTTAAAACTACCAAGTCTCAGGAGAATATGGACTGCGAGTCATGACACTCTGGAGGGCGCCATTGTTGCTATTGTACATCCACTCATACATGTGCAGAAGAACCATTTTCCCCATGGAGTCACAACCTTTTGGAAAGTTCTACCTTGACAGCTATTGGGAGCACCGTTGTCGTGTAAACACCCAAAAACACAATAAAAATCCTTTGTTTTGCAAATGGGTGCTTTAACTCCTCCCATTATTTTTATTTATTTATTTATTTATTTTGGTATGATATTGGTTCAAACGTTGCATAAAATATGAAATACAGTGAAAAACAAATGCCAGAAACCCCTCTGTTCTAACATCTCACCCAGTCTAATTTGGGTTGGCTGCATTAGACGCAAAGTTCAGCTTTAGCAGTTTGTTTTCCTAACTTGATGGTAATGGCTTCTTGTTCGAGGCGCAGATGTAAAAGGCCCGAACTGGGACTGCATTATCCTCTCTTTGTGTGCTTCATGCGGTGTAGCTCCTTGACTCATTTGACCTGCGTCTCCCAGTAACACAGCTCCATCAGCACCGCTTCAGAGGGACCCGAGACGGTAATAACCAGTGTGATGCCGCAGCTGTCACGGCGTATCGGCGCGCCTCTTCAAATGTGTGTTCCTTGCTCGTTTCTGTATGTATTAATTGGCATGTTTGTCTCTGCATGCCCGATCCCGCACTTAGGCGGCACTGACAAACGCTTCTGCCACATACAGTTTGGGCATTAACTCTTTTCCTGCTGCCATCTGTTCCTCCAACTCGCTCGCAGTGTCGACATGTGGCGGAGTGTCGCGTACCGCCGCTCCTGCAGTCACCGACTTTCCAATCAGCCCACTCTGCGGAGGCACAGAGGAAGATCAGCTCCCTGATATGACTGGAGATGTTTCGAAAATCTTCTGTAATAGTGTGACATCTGTTCTAAAAAAAAAAAAAAAAAAAAACCGGAGTTCACGGATGTTTGTTTTCTTAAAGGAGACACTGAAGGCTTTAGGAGCAATTCATCACTGTCTTTTGCTGTAATGAGGCATGCTGTGAAATTATATTAAAGATTAACTCTGTTATTGTGTCATTACCATAAACAGTGGCGCCAAAGTGTTGACTGGTGATCATCGCTGTTCCTCTCAGATGTTGTCTGAAATTAAGATTTCACTTTCACCTATTTCTCTACTCTCCAATTTTACGTCTGTCAAGATACTTGATATTTCTATAGTGCACGTCGTGGTTCAATGTCAGATGAGTTTCTGATGCTGAAAGTATTCGCTTGGTGTGCTTCCAAACTGAATGAAAAAAAAATGAACAGATGGAAAAGATTGGCTATTAGCCTTCACTGTTGAGATCCCACTTCCGCCGAATCTGACAGAAAAGCATCCTGTTTGTCAAGTCAAACATGCAGATCTCAATCCAATCCTGTAGGGGGAGAAACATCTGTAGTTTGAGTAAAGACTTCTTCGTGAAGTTTGCATGTTTTCCCTGTGTGTGTGTGTTAATTTTATTCAGGCACCCCAGTTAACTCCTATAGTCCTAGTTATTCGGTGGCTTTAAAAATGATCTGTTTGCCCTCTGGTGGACGGGTCTCCTGTCCAGGGTCAATCAAAGATGGATATTTTAAAAGAGGCTACAAATTCTGTTAAATAATTAATTAATTTAGGTTAATGATTATTTTTAGTGTGTTTGTGAATTTTGAGAAGTTATAGAGGGTAGATTGATTCATTAGCAAGGGTACTTGTTGTAATCTGATTTTACCCAGATGTTGCTCATAAATGTCAGGTAAGAATTGCCACAGATATTTAGGGAGAAGTTGTACCCATAGTCGCTATGTGTGAGTTTATATTCTATTACGGCTTTTCTGGCACCAGCAGAAGGGATTCCCAGCACTGTGCAACAGGTTTCAGCTATCTGGTGAAACCAGGCTTGCTTTCCCACTCTATTCCATATTTCCTTTGCTGATTCATCCAACTTTTTCGCTGCTTTCTTTCCTCACTGCCTACAGTGTTCAATATTTTTAAAGTACAGACGACATGAAGTGTTTACATGGCTAATATTTGGAAGTTTTTTGATTAAGTTTCTTTCAAGTGTTCGTCTGCCTACATGTCTTGTGTTTGCTGGACTGAGAAGCCTTGTCTTCAAAACCTGTTAGTATTAATAAGCCTTTAAAGTGTTCTTACAATTGTTGGAAACTCAGCAGCACCATTCAAGCAGATGGTCATTTAATGACCCCTCCTGATCAATTAAAGCCACCTAAAGCTACACACTTGTCAGAAATCTCTTCATAAAAATGATCAAACTGCTTATCTGCTGCAATGTTTCTAAAAGATGTACATCTGAAGGATAACGCAGTAAACCCAGTTGGTGTGTGGAGTGCGTGGCAGGCATGCCAGTTCGTGACGGAGACGTGTGTTTTGGGGTGCGAGGTTTTCAGAAGTGTGTGCGCAGCCTCCTGGGAGTTTCCCTCCCCACTCAGCAGTAATGAGCTGTGCAGGCAGCATTTTGCTTATAGGCCCATAAACAACGCACTTATTAAGATGGAAGTCGCCGCAGGCAAGCGAGGCTAATTCGGATACATATGCGTGGAGTGAGCGCTTTCAAAGCGGCGTGCGTGTGTGTTTGTTTGTGTGTGTGTGTGTGGAGGCGGGAGGCGGGAGGCGGGTTCGAGTCGATCAGATTGTACACAGGGAGAAAGGAATGACAGACAGAACAGGCTGGAGGAGATTCTGCAGCCATATTTGGTGTGAGTGTGGACAGACGGAGGACGAGAGGTATTGAGAAGGTAGACGGGTGAGAAACCAAAGCAGAGAGACTGGTAAAGTCATAAAAAAGAGAGTAGAGAGAGGGAAGTTAGAGAGGCAAATGAAGGACGCAGACAAACAGAACGACGTGGACAAGCGGGGACAGAAAAAGATAGTGGGAACGTAGACACAGGGGAAGATTAAAATAGAGAGCGAGTGAGTCAGACGTGGAAAAAGAGAAACAGAAGGAAGGACTGAGTCACAAAGATAGGGGGATGGAGAGAAAATGGGAAATAGAAAGAGTCGAACAACTGAGAGAAAGTGACTCAAGGACGGCGAGAGAGCAACAATAAAGAGAAGGGGAAAAAAGTACTCAGACCAGCAGACTCCATAATAGGCTAGTTAGAGAAGGAGTAATAGTGAGATGGAAGGGGGAAGAGTGGAAAAATGGAAATGACTTCAGTGAGTCGTTTTGATTAAAAAAAGAAACACTCAAGGAGAAGTAAATAACTTTTGGCATGATGTAATTTTAACAAGCAAATCTGCTTAATTTACTTTGTATTTTTCAGTGATTCTCAGGAGGGTAAGAGACAATGAGAACATCAGCATACCACCCATTCAATATCATCCAAAGTACAAGGCAGCTTGGATCTAAATCCAACTTTTTATTTGTTATTTGCTAAATTTTAAGTAACTCAATTGAGCATGGTTTTAAAGACAAGTCATGACTTGTGATTTTCAGTTGTATATTATATAATATTCTGTTTAATGTAAACCAAAGTAACTTTAAAAACGATCTAAATTAGCCATGCAGTTCAAGTTTAGACCACAAGATGGTGTATTGAGTCAGTAAAATAAATAAGCAGCAAGTAAAACAGTGGTTAAAATTCAGTGCAATGTGTTGTTTCCTGTTATCAGCACCATTCACCATTTAGCATCATTCAAAGAAAAGAGTTAAAACCACTGCAACTACCAACCAGAAATAAGACGTGAAAAGTTCAACTTGTATTATTGTGACTGAAAACTGACACCCAATGTACAATTACTACCAAAAAGTAATACAACCTCATCACAAAGCCAATTTTAATGATTCCATCTGGTGCAAAAAATGGAGGGAAATGTCAAGAAAACTTCTTTTGCATCAGGCATATGTTAACATACTCATCCAGACAGCTTTGAGGACAGCTTGTGAGCAGCAAGGTATGGCAGCATCACTGTTATCTCAGCTCAGGTTTCAGTGTTGTGTTAGGTCCACTACTCTTAGGAAATATGTTAAAAAAAAACAAAAAACAATGTTGTTTCTTTAAATTGATGTCAGTAATTATTCAGACATAAGAGAAACAGCCATGAATAATCATCCACTAAGAATGAAATCAGTCTTGTGCACAAATTCAGCACTATTTATATATGTTTTGTTCAAAATTGTTTCAAAATCACAGCTTTTGCGTCAGTATTTCTTTTTTTTTTAATAGGTGAGTCAATACTTGTCACATTTTCAAATCAGGCTGTTTGTACAGTAAAACATATCTGCAGGCTACTCATCAGATTCCTGCAGGCTAACACACCCCTGCAGATCAGGGTGGATTTACATATCATCTGCAATCACAGAAATGTGGAATGAAAAAAAAATCTCTTTTTGTGGCCCCATAATTCTTCATTCCACCTCAGTCTTCTCTGACATTTTTATTCTCATCCATCAACCTTATAATAGACAGGTTTACAACATGTTTTTGTGCACTCAGAACAATGAAATCTGGCTTCATTTTTTTATTATTCAAATCAAATATTATTCACTCACAGAACACGAAACCAGCTGCAATAATCAGATTCAACTTTCAACGGTACAGATGAGTCCAACTGGCAATTATTGCAGTGCTAAAACACTCAAAAATACATTATTTAAATGTTTCATACCCCCATTAAATAGGATACAGGTCTGTAAGATGAAGCCAGTATTGTTTTTTAATAAAAAATCAGCACAGTTTTTCAGTCTGTTTAGAGATACTAGTTCACACAATGCATACATGTTTTGGTTGTTGGAGGAACTTGTAAAACCTGCGCATGCACTGAGAGACTCCAAACCCCAGATAGGACCTGGAAAGGAGACGACAGCGCACCTTCGCCAGAGCCAGGTAATTTGTTTCATCAAATGACCTATTGACCTTTTTGGGGGTGTTTCTATTGTGAAGAAGCCAGTCACACAGAAAATGGCTGTAGGGCAATCACAATGCTCTGTAGTGGCAAACAAGAAACAAACACTGCACTGCAATTAGGAAAAAGAAAAAAAAAAAAGATCTGAAACTGATACAGTCAGCCTGATTTATTGTATTTCTGCCTCTTTGGCCCATAAAATCCAGAGCTTCCAATACCTTTTTAGCTTGATGATTGCATGCTTGATTTGGAAATGCTCTTTGTGTTTATAAATAGCTGCACTCGTCATTTATTTATGCAGCACACGGGCCTGTATGTCTTCGTTTGTCTGTTTGTTTATTGTGCTCTTCTATGCAGGTGGAATCGATCCGAGGGTTGCCTCGCCGGTGGTGGTTCTATCAGCGCACGAGCCATCAAGAACAACCAGTGGATGGATTGTTTTTAAATTTAGCACACGTCCCTCAGAAGACGAGTCCTATTGATTTGGATGACTCCCTGTCGCGCGTGCGGGAGAAATGATGTAATAATGATCTGCATGCTGAAATGGGAGTCAGTGGCATCAGATAGAGCGAGGTTAAATCAGGCAAACTGATGCATAACTAAGTTCATGCAGTCGGAATGCTAAAGTCGAGACAAGAAAAGTTGAAAAACACAACAAAAAAAAAAGTACAAGCGCAAAAAATATGTGCATGCATGTTAGAGAAGTGGACATGAATAAATAATCCAAGTAAGATCAAAGCTGGCACAAATGAGCATGTATGTTAGTCCTCCAACTCGCCTCAGGTCCCCATTAGCCTCTGGTTTTTGTTTTATTTTTTTCTCTCCACCTCCAGGCAGGGCTCAGCTCGAGTTAATAGTGTGAATGTCAGTGTGTGTATGTGTGAGCGTGTGCGCGCTCACACTCGAACAACTGTCCAACAGAGTCAAATTGGTCAAATGAAATTTCTCCTTTTAAGCACTGAAATGTCACAGGAGAGTAATTTGCGTCTGCAGGGTGAGATAGCGCAGCATTCTGCAACCAGCTGCTGACGGGTGACAATTCCAGGCAGTGAAAAGGGACAGAAGTGTGTGTCCGTGTGTATGTGTGTGTGTGAGAGAGAGAGTCTGTGTGACTGTGTGTCTGTGGGTGACAAAAAAGGTGATCAGCGACTGTGCAGAATAAAATCAAGTGGGTATGTGTTCATCCTCACTAGAAGCTGGATTGCTGCTCTTTCAGTGTTTACTTATCACATTGCTCCCATACATGCTTATTTATTTTCACAAGAACACACACACGCACACAAACAGATCTCAATATAGAGCTGCATACTTACAATGAATTTTGAAACCAAAACAGTTCCTCGCACAGCCACATGCAGGCACACATCTGCATTTAAACATCTGTGCACACAAACACATCGCAAACCACAGTTTACTTGCTCGCAAAAACAGAATTTAATCTGCAAACACATGCAAATGTTGAACCAGGCACTCATGCACCGCGCCAGACAAAATGCATACATCGTAAGCAAACACATGCAGCACACATGCATGGCTGCAATGCTGTGAAATGCATGTGCATTCATACAGAGAAAGTACACACACACACACACACACACACACACACACACACACACAAGAATATTTACTCTGAGACACCCTCCTGCACACACTGCCACTGCCATATGCTATCTCTGTCTTCTCACTTTGTGGGAGCGTGTGTGTGTGTGTGTGTGTGTGTGTGTGTGTGTGTGTGTGTGTGAGATAGACCTTCTTCGCTCCAACACATTCACATGTGTGCAGTCGCCAAGCTTGTTTCCATGGAAACCTGAGTGGCAAGGTGCTAATGAAAGACTTTGTGATTGTGTAACCATCACAAACACAGACAAAAAAAAAAAAAAAAAAAAAATCACCTGTACCAGCATTTACAACAGACTAACGAGCACCATTCACATTGTAAAGTTCAGCTAAAACTGTGTTGTGGAGATAAAACCGTGAGAAAGGAGTCGGGGTGTCAGTGAAGGAGGACTGACTCCGATCCAAGGGGGGCAAATCCATAGCAGAAACCCCTGATGCCCGCAGCTGATTAAACCAAGCCTGTGTGACTTTTTCCAAACAGCAGCCGCTGTGTGACTGGAGACCTCTTATATGCTCAGTTCAATCAAATCAAGCTGTGCTAAATAAAAAAAAACCAACTTTTCTGCCACAAAAATCTGTTTTATCCATCTACATGTATGTCTGATGTGGCGGCTGTTTGTGTTTGTTGCCTTTGTTGGGAACTCGGATTGCAAAATTAGTGATGCGTTTATGAGCGAGTTTCAGTCAGGCTCTGCTCTGTTCACACTGACTGTTAGCATAATGTTAGCTCTTGTCCAAAACGACACTATTTTACCAAACTCATGTCATGTCATTTTGAACTAACTCGGTCTTCCCAATAACAAGATGTCCGACTGTCAGTGATTTTAACTTTGTTTTCCAGTTGTTGCTGCTGCTTTATACTTTACTTTACCTGAGAAATATGCAGATTACACAGTATTATTGATTATACAGGAAGCCAAACATGACAGATGTGCATGTTTATGATGATCGGTCAATGTGAAAGGACTGGTAAAGGATCCAGGAGTTACTCCTTTAGGTTACTAATCACTGTTGCTGTGACATGACAAGTGTTTTAGTCATTTTGAGAAGTTTACAGAACTCTAGAAGACACACATGAAATCCATGTCCTGGATTTACTCTAATAAAGGGTTGCCAAACATATGGCTTGTGGGCCAAAACCACCAGAGGGTAAAATCTACCCCACAGATCACTTAGAAATACTAGGGGGTTTCAAATCTTGTTGCAGATTTAGAAAGGCAATTGAGAAAATACACAAAAAATGGGATTATGGCGAATTTAAATTGAATTGAAGTGCACTCTTTTCAAGGATACCTCTGTGCTTATCAGAGATCAGAAATACTGATTTTAAAAGGTGTTTTAATGTGACACCGTCTTATGGCGATTGAGATTCATCCCGCAACTCACAGTAAATGTGTTTCTGGTTCGAACCTGCTGGATGACAGAGCCTTGGTTTGCAATTCCATCCTTAAAGAGGTGGCCCTTGCTCCAAATCTCTGGCAGCAACTTTGGAATTCCCTCTTCCAAAGACAACTGGAATGCACAGTAAGTGCATGTGTGGGTGATTCGCTATCATCACAGCTGCAACAGATTTGCATGAAACCTGCCATCTATCCAAAGTCTGAAACAGACTCTAGCCTGCTCAACCCGAGCTTAGATGTAGTGGGTGTAAAAAACAGATATAAATACAAGTCATCCTGGATGTTAAGTCCATAAATCTTTTCCTCTAAAAACTTTCCTACATTGACCAAACTAAGTTTCAAAACAGAAACACTCACAGTCACATATTCATCCTCATATGATATTTCGCTTGTCGGTCTTCTCTCACACGGCTTACTGACTTAATTTCCAATGAAACAAGTTCTCGAAATAGAAAATTGTTTCCCTTCCGTGTGAATTTCAGCACTGGAAGAAAGAGCTCAGTGGAAGTTGTGAAACCCTTCAGCCTCTGTGTGTTATTTTTTTTTTCCTTCTTCTTCTTCCTCTCCCTCGCTCTCTCTCCTTTTTCCAGGTGAGTGAGCGTCGGGGGAGATAAGCCTGTCACAGTTTCCCTGCAGACTGAAGCGCGGGGAGCACATCTCAAACAGCGGGACGACTGGCCAACAGTGATAGCCGGCCAACATCTCCGTGAGACAGGGGATGTGGCGGGGGGTGGGGGAAGGGGTGGCGGGAGGGGGGGGGGACGCATCAAAAACTTGGCACACTTTCACAGGAGCCGAGGCACTCGGCAGACGTATCTGTGACAGAGCCGGCGTAATTGTTTTGCTTCCAAACGAGATCCACTTTGTTGTCGGAGCAGAGGAAAGAAAAAAGGCCGATGATTGATGGAACTAAGCAGTGAGTGATGGTGAATTTGAATGAGAGGCTTCACCACAGACTGAAAGGTTGAAATTCGGTATTAACAAGCATTTGTACTCCCTAAATGGGGGCTTGTTGAGCAAACTCTCCAAGCTCGGATATATCAGGACACAAACAGTCTCATTCCTCTGATTAGAGGATAAAAAAATCCAGACTGGAGGTACTACACTAGATACTGAAAATAAAAAAAAATGTGCCAGGTAAGGAAAGTAACCCTTGCACTAGTGTTTCCCTCAACAAATAATGTTAACAAAGCTTTATTCTATATATGTGTTTTGTGGACTTGGAGAAGGCGTTCGACCGCGTCCCTTGTGGTTCCTTGTGGGGGGTGCTCCGGGAAAACGGAGTCCGGGGCCCCTTGTTGAAGGCTGTCCGGTCTCTGTATGACTGAAGCAGGAGTCTGGTCCGCATTGCCAGCAGTAAGTTGGACCTGTTCCCGGTGCATGTTGGACTCCGGCAGGGCTGCCCTTTGTCACCGATTCTGTTCATAATCTGTATGGACATAATTTCTAGGCGCAGCCAGGGGCTGGAGGGGGTCAGGTTTGGTAGCCACATGATTTCGTCTCTACTTTTTGCAGATGATGTTGTCCTGTTGGCTTCATCGAACCCAGACCTACAGCATGCACTGGGGCGGTTTGCAGCCGAGTGTGAAGCGACAGGGATGAGCATCAGCACCTCCAAATCTGAGGCCATGGTCCTCGACCGGAAGAGGGTGGCCTGCCCCCTCCAGGTCGGTGGAGAGACCCTGGCCTAAGTGAAGGAATTTAAGTATCTTGGGGTCTTGTTCACGAGTGGGGGGAAGATGGAGTGTGAGATTGACAGGCGGATCGGTGCAGCGGCTGCAGTGATGCTTCGCCGAAAGGCGAAGCTCTCGATTTACTGGTCAATCTTCGTTCCCACCCTCACCTATGATCATGAGCTTTGGGTCATTACCGAAAGGACAAGATCCCAGATACCTGAAATGAGTTTCCTTCGTAGGGTGGCTGGGCGCTCCCTTAGAGATAGGGTGAGGAGCTCAGTCACCAGGGAGGAGCTTGGAGTAGAGCCGCTACTCCTCCGCATCAAGAGGGGCCAGCTGAGGTGGCTCGGGCATCTGGTTAGGATGCCTCCTGGACGCCTCCCTAGGGAGGTGTTTCAGGCCTGTCCCACCGGGAGGAGACCCCGGGAAAGACCCAGGACACGCTGGAGAGACTATGTCTCGTGGCTGGCCTGGGAACGCCTTGGTATCCTCCCAGAAGAGCTGGAGGAAGTGTCTGGAGACAGGGAAGTCTGGGCATCCCTGCTGAGACTGCTGCCCCCGCAACCTGTAATTGTAAAGCATCATGAATTCTAAAGTCCTGAAAAGGTAATCTCGTGTTTCTTAACACATTTTTTTTTCTTAGTGATAGTAAACTAGAGTTTAGGGAAATAGTGGCATCAGAACATCTTAATACAGTGTTTACATGACATGAAAAATGCATCGTCTTTGCATTTCCGTTTCAGGAACTTTTCTTGCATTGTCTCTGTGGCTCACCTGGAAGCATGTGGTTTCATTTCATTTCATTCATTTGTCGATGTGTCCTTGAGCAAAACGCTGAAATCCAAATTGCTACCAATTAAGTTAGAGCAACTTGCAGAAATCCCCCAAGGTGTGTGAGTGTGAATAGATGGATGCAGCTGACAGTGCGAAGTACTTTGATTCAACTGAACAGAATGAAAATATGCTCAGTGAAGACCAATGACCATTTCTTCCACTCCTGCATTCATTGTTTCTGTGTTCAGTGTTTTTCTTCCATATCAATGTCAGCAGCGAAGAAAAGATTGTAAATGAATAAAACTAAATAAAAATGCCCCCGGTTTCCAGGTGTAACACACTGTCAGTGCATTGTGAGCACACACACACATGACCTTTGTTTTCTCTCACACTGTAAACTTCAGATTTCTCCCTTCTCATATACCCACACACTTCCACAAACACACACACACACACATCTCCCCACGCAGCTTCACGGCCGCCTACCGTGCCGCTGGGGCCAGTAGACGTTTTCAGGGTTAATTATGCGTGTCGCACATTCGATGGCCGTCCAAGTCAAAGCCGACACGTGTAATTTTTTCCGGAGTTTATGAATGGGGTCCGACGGCCCACTGGAGGCTCATGGGAAGCAGGTGGCTGCCGGACACTCGCTCTCTAAACGGGTGACGGGGGGCTTGTTCGGCCTCAGTGCCACTTCGAAACGGTCAGCTGCGAAGACCTGGAGCTTCATCTCCAAATGACAAGGGTCAGTTTTTCAAATGTCACCACAAAAGAAAAAGAAAAAAAGAAATGTGAAAGTGTTACATACTTTTAAATGATCTGTATTTTTGGACAGTATAAGAGATAAAAATTAAGTTTTTCTATATTGCAATCGCAGCTGGTACGGTATATCCTCTGAGCGAACCACTTTGGCTGGTAACCACTTGTCATTTCACCATTACTTTGTGCAGTCGGCTATGAAAAGGGTAATTTTCTGCCTTGTTATTTAAAAAGTGGGGTGTGATCTGTTCATAGCTTCGCCTGACCCACAGAATCTGTAAGCGCAGAAGAGAAGTCTGTGTCGGAGCTATAAATGTGAACGTTAACGGGAGTCAAACAGTAAAACCTGCAGTGCATTTTGTAGTCGAGCTCAGAAGTGTGAGCTGTTAGTTTCCAGCCAAAGCTTAAAATACACCCTGAAGAAGAGATGCTGCAGGTAATGCCACTCTCTGTGCAATTCTTTCAGTAAATGCACGAATGTCAGTCTGGAATGTGCTCTTTATTGCCATTTAAAAGTGCAGTTTTTAACTTAAAGTTAGTATTCCAAATCTGCTGCAAGAAAATATGATTCTTTTATTCTTTCAAGAACAAATACAGTTCAGTGGCTAATTATTTATCTTCCAACCATTTCCACTTGGGACTCCATAACAGTAGAGCAGACTTTCAGCTGTAATTACACTCATGTTTATAGTAATAGGAGTAACGCTGCTGTAACACATGTGAGCTGCATACCTACTGAAGTGTTGCTAATAAATGATTCATGACTAAACAAAGTGTACAACCCACACAAACACATCCTCACACAAACAAGCATGTACTTTCATGCCTTCCGGGGTTATTGCATTTATCTCCTGCAGACTGTCTCCAAACCCCTAATCCTCTTTTTTTTTTCTCTTTGAGAGTGTTTTAAAAACAATTTTTGAATTTAAAAAGTCGACCCCACTAATAATCAGTTAATTTTTTTCTATCTTGTTTCTTGTTTTAAACCTTTTTTTTTTTACTTTTTGGTTTCAAAACCCAGTGTGGAAAAATTAGGGATATATTAATTAGAAGTCATGTCAAATATTAATTTCAATGTTCCACTAAACCACACCATGTAGTGACTAGTGAGTACATGTTGGAATAGATCCACATTCTCAGTATACTTCAATACAAAACTTTTTTTCTGCACATAACTGCTAGAGGAACAAAGTTTTGCTTCTTGGTTCACTTTGTTTCTTTATGTACTGAAAGTTCAGTTTTAAACTAATTTCACGCCAAAGTGGACATATTCCACAAAATTTGACTTTCTGCTAAAATCACAGTGTGTAGGCGCCTACGACATACATGCTACGAGAATTGCAAGATAGGTTGGGATCACACACACACACACACACACACACACACACACACACACACACACACACAGAGCCTTCCTTCTGCAAATGCAAAAATAAAACATCATTGTGAATCAGTCTGGCAGTCCCCCCCCCCCCCCCCCCCCCCCCCCCCCCCCCCCCCCCCCCCTCTCTGTTTTTATGGCTTCTCTTATCTTGGCCCCATTGGGGGGAAAAGCCCATGAGGACTTACATCATACCTCTATCTATCGCCCCACCGCCACCCTTTCCCTCAGCACCACCACCAGCATCTCCCCTCCCATCACTCATGCGTTTGTATTTTAACAGCTCTCCAGGCACTTCTTCATTATTGAACACTTTCCCCGACACATTTCCTGATCACTCTCAGAGTCCCAGGACGAAGCTGGAGAGCCCGCAATTAAAAATTCCACCAGGATAAGTCAAACAAACCACAAAAAAAAAAAAAAAAAAAAAAAGATTTAAGGGAGATGTGTCTGTGTTCTACCATTTGATGAATATTTCTCTTCTGAGACTGAGCGTCTCAAGAGTTAGGGGGTGGGGGGACGCGTTGAATCTTATTTGCACTTTGTCTCCTCCGAAGTGGTGGGGTTGTTGTGAGGTTGTGGCGAGGGGGAGGGGGTGGTGATACTCTTTTTTTTTTTTTTTTTTTTTTGAAATAGAAAAAAAGAAAAAGTGAACTCCCTCTGCTGTGAATTCAGAGATGCAGCCTGATGGGACGGTTCACCCACGCTTCACCCATTTACACCCAGAGATGGCAACAGAGAGGACCGGAGTGCTGTCGAGTACAAAGTGAGGCAGCGAAGGGAAAATGCTGGATGTGATGCGCGCACGTATGTGTGTGTGTGTGTCTGTGTGTGTGTGCGGTTGAGGGCAGCTGTGGGTTTTGACTATGGAAAGCATTTTGGTTGTTGAACACCAGCACCACACTGTTTGGTCTTCCAAAGAGGTGCACTGTGGCAGAATTACTGCATATTGCCTATGACAGCGATAACGACTTGGCGCATATTGGGATTATACTGCTGTGTGAAGTCTTGGCGCCCAGCATATTAAATATGCATGAATGTTTGAAATGAATTTTGGAGGATATTTTCCCCCTCTTTTCTCCTGCCCCCTCCCGCTCATTGTCAAACTATATAATCATATTCCTGTCTATTAAAATTCAGATGCATAATTTAAACGTATGACAACGACTGTTCTCTGAAAGAGAAGGTTTGTGTTCGGCAGCTGGCAGCAAGGTTGCTTTTGATGAGCGGCGCATGCTAAATTGACATTGTTGTGGTTGGGGGAAAGAGAGAGAGAAGGGCGGGGGAAAAAAAAAAAAAGCAAAACAAAACAATAAAAGGAAAGCAATCCTTCCAAAATTTCACCCTTGTGAAATTCAATGCCACCACTTCAAAAGTGTGACACAGAAACATATTGGCAGATATGAAATATTCAGCAAGGTTGCAGCGAGGGCTGCAGCAGGTGGGGGCACGTCGGCGTGTCGGCACACACCTGTCAATCCGGGCTCCTTTCATACAGTTTAATTCCAGTCAATGACTTTATCGGCGTGACAGTTGTTCAGTGACGAGTCTGGCAAGGAGAGAATGTAGGTTACATTTTAACAAACAGAAGAAGAAGAAGAAAAAAAACCAGTTTACGGGTTCAGACCAAACGCTCAGACTTAGTGTTGTGTGCAGACAAAAGCTGACAGCGACGGCAAACAGACCCGGGATGAACCAGTCAAACACAGACTGGAAGTTAGAGAAGCCCTGCTAGATGGAAAATGAGAGATATGGGAAAGGAGAAACATGTAGATCTGTATCATAAAAAAAAAGATTTACATGTTGAGAAGGAGTGTAAACAAACTGGGAAAACCCCGAAGAATTGCAAAATCATGAAGGACCTGCTTTGAGAAATATCAATATTCAATATTGCCTCACAGAGAAGGAGATCCCCAGTTTGAGGCCAGACTTGGAGGCTTGTGTTGAGCTTGTTTGTTCTCCCTGTGCATATATCAGTTTTCTACAGGTTTCCTTGCTTCCTTCAAATACACAAGTTGGAGATTATCTGGTGAATTTAAGACCAAGTTTGCGATTCGAGTGAAAACAAATCGTTTCTGCATTTACATAGCTACATTTTTAAAATTATGACAGAGTGCACAGCAGGAGCAGAAACTCTGAAAATGATGTAGTTTTCATGTTGGACCACAAGTTGTCTCTGCTGATTATTTTGTAATGAAACACATGGAAAGTGAGGGTTTGATGAGTCAGGGTAGACGCAGTCCGGAGTACACAGAGGGATGGAGGTGGATGTTGTCTGGAACCGTTTTTTTTATTTCAGGCTTCTTATTCATTTTACAATTCAATTTAACTCATTCAATTGGCAACATGGTTTAGATATGATGGTTAGAGTGGTTATATTTGTGTAAAGAAACAATCCTGTAAACAAGACATGAAAGATAATTGATGAAGAGAGAACATTTTTAATAGTTGTTGACTTGTGAATTTCACTTCATGAGTCAATGAAGTGTTAATATGTTCACAAAAAGGTGATAACTGTGATGCCATGTTTTAAAAAACACAAACTGGGACAATTTATTTGGTGTAAAAACACAAAACCTTTTAGAAACAAGGGCAATCCCATCTTCAAAGCTGCATTTCCAAATTTTTCAGAATCACAAATTCGACCAATACATATGGCAAAAAAAGATTAAAAGGCTCTTTTATTCTGGCAAAAATGTTCTGATTGTTTGTCATTTTAGCTCTACTTTGGGTTATGCTGAGGTGTAGCGTAGTGCTTGACGCTCTTGCATGTGGAGCTTCCATGTTCTGCCTGAGCCTGGGAGCGTTATTCCAGGCTGTTTGCACCCTGCTCTCAGTTCATGGGCATGCTTGTTGTTTCCCGTGTGCGTGCACTGTGATGAACTGAGAATCTGTCCTCGGTGTACCCTGCCCTCCTTCCAATTTGAGCTAAAATTGGCTTCAGATCCCATAACCCGAACTTGGATTGAGCGTGTAGAAAAGATGGATGGATCCATGGTCTTTGCCAACTTTTTGGGAAACATTTTTTGGGGCTTTAGCTGCTAAATGCCCCCTGTGTTCATCACCGAGCCTCGGTGCCAATTCCGAGCTTGCTGCTGATGCAAATGGAATAGACGTGCATGAGACACTGAACCATGGAAAAAATGTTTTGGGGGAAAAAAAAAAAAAAGAAAAAGCAGTGAACAAAGAGCCGAATGAGTCTAAAAAGCTGCATCGAGGCGCTGAAGAACAAAACAAAAGCTTCCGCAGCGTAAACAACTCCTTGAAATTAAGTGGCTTGGCTCTTCTCAAAGCTAAATTCCCAAAGCTAAACATTCTGAATCAGATTCTCGTCTTTCACAATAAACACAATTTACTCATCTGATAATGACTGAATGACTTAAAAGTTGCTGTCGATTCCTAAAAGTGTGTTTTCTGTACCTTTGCAAAGAAGCTTTGGTTGAAACTGTTTCGAAAAATGTTGAGACTTTCATTTTAACTCTTCGGCAGGTGAGCCGGTTTTGTATTAAAACATTGGGAAAAGCTAAAATTCTGACCCAAAAAAAAATGAGTAGACTGACAAACTTTAATAATCTAAAATGCTTGGATGAGTTACGACAATATTCTGTGATGTGACAATCTCAGAACACAGATTTATGATTCTCTCACAGACGTTTCAAGAAAAAAAAACTGGGGTGAATACAATCAAATTTAATTGAATTAGTAATATAATTTACAGGCACACAACAGACAGTGAGGTGAAATATGTCTGCTACTTTCCAAGCTTTTCATTTTTGCCAAAGCAAGCAGTTGGAAAGAGGAAAGCTGTACACACTCCAGTGTAGGTAGAGAGTGAATTATACTGGATATACACACATATCAAATGAGCCCAACTGGGCACATACACACACACTCACAGATGCAGAGATAGACTGTGTGAATGTGTGTGTGTGTGTGTGTGAGAGGGGAATACTCTGAGAGACAGCCAGAGTGCACGCTTGAAAGTAAATGCAGAAATTGGTGATATAGCTGTGGGTGGAGGGCAAACTAACTTTGAACATTCATTGCAGTGAAGTTATTATCCGTCTTCTCTGGAGGTCACAGCCAAGGCTGCTGGGAAGACTCCTCAAACAGGAAACACGCCCACGTACCGAACTCACGGAGCACAATATAGGAAGCCTTTGTCTGCTCCCCAGACCTGAGAGGGAGGGAGGAAGGGATGGATGGATGGATGGATGGATGGACTAGTTGTGATAATCAAGCCAATAATCAAAAGAAAGGAGCGATGTGTCACATATGTTTAAGATATCACATTATAAACTTTCAGCTCGGGTTTCTGCTTTTAAGATCAGGCTTCAGACTTTCCTATTTAATAAATAGTGTTGTTCAGACTGGATCAGGTCAGTCTGAACCACCGTCTGATTAAGCTGCTGCAGGTTTTGACTCCTGTAAGACTTTTGTTGATGCATAAAGTATCTGATCTTGCTTCGGTCACATTCATATCAGCATTGAGCAACAGTTTGGAAAGTGGATCAGGAACTTTTCTAGAAAGAACATCTCGATTTGTTTTGCCATTTTGACATTTTGACAGAGGGGATGAGTTCAGGTCCTGATTTTAACTGAAGCTTCAGTTTTGCGATAACTTAGCAAAATTTTAAAGCTTTATATCTGATATTGTGGCATGAGAGAGGGAATCAATCCCATTTAAAAGCTGCACAGTGGCAGCACACAGACCCACTCAGGGACTATTAGGAGCCAGCAAACAGCTCAATGCCGAACCCACAACACCTGAGCGGGAGAATTCACAGCCGCTAATGCTTTGAGCCCAGCGGCCTCACGTCTCATCGATTTCTCTTCCCGTGTAGACACTGTGTGCAGTTCACCGGTGCTCAGATGGCTACTTTGTGTTTGTGCAATGTTTGGCTTTTTTTTTTTTTTTTTAAAGGATTTTAACCGCAGTCAAAACAAAAACAAGAAAGCCTCGGGCTTTGTGTCAGAAGAGACATCTGACTCAGAGATACACGGGCGACTGTCCACGAAATCCGTCCAGATTAGCGTCAGACATGGGCCGGGCGCTCCGGGTTCAGCCTTCAGACGGGCTTTCTAAGTTTTCAGGCTGTCAGAAGTAATGTCGCAGATGGATTTTATTACTTCATCAATTAATGTGGGGAAAAACATGCAGTCGGCTAGAAAAACACAAATAGGCCCATTTTCATCGAGAGCATTGGAGCAGAACGCACAGCACTCCAGAGGTTGCTTGGTTTTTTTTGTGGGCTTAATCTGTCTCAGATAAAGTCATGATTTGTGAAGATATTTTGCTCTGTTATGGTCGGAGGCTGTGCTGTTATAGATCTCCCACATCAGAGTGACAATATCGTTGGTTACAGTCACTTTCTGAGCCTTCTGTGTGCAGTTTGCATGTTCTTCCTTGGGTCTCAGCTCGTGTCTCAGTGTTGTGTTGTGTCGGCTTCTCTAAAAAAAAATCAGTATTTTCTTCAAAAATTTTCTCCAATTTGTTTGGTGGTTTAGCTGTTTGGATTGGAACCTCTTTTGGGCCCGTTTTGGCCCATGGACCTTATGTTTGACACCCCTGATCTAGACTGTCAGAGGTGATTAACATCATCTACTCACAATGTTCGAGAGAATGAAGGTCAGCGATCTACTGTTATGTTTTCATGTGGTAATTTGAATGAGGCGTCATATTGTACTATATGATTTCAACAAAGATTTCTGACGTAAAACCTTCCAAACGCACTCACTCCCCACGCTTTTGAAAACACCCATTCATTAATGTCAGACTGCCTTTTTATAAATTCTGGCCTAAAATGTTATTCTGATCCTGCTGCATCTGACCACATTTGACCAAAATTGCACCTGTGTGTCTTACACACATTCGTTTGACCTCCAGATCACACATTCTTCAACATGTAAAGACAACACTGAATCACTGCCAAATGCTGAAAGTCATAGTTATTTTGTAAGTCCCTCATTGAAATTTTTATGGTAACATATACAGTATTATCCATTCAACGATATGAAGTGAGTAGATTTATTTTGGTCTTCTGTACTTTTCTTGACTACTTTTTATTACTTTCTACGTTTACTTCTCACATGTTATCAAAAATATCTGTACATTCTCCTCCTGACTTGCTCAAAACAGTTTTGTTTGTTTTTTTAATTTTCTACTGATGATTTGGACTTCTAAAACTTCTATTAGGTTGAAAAACACCAATCCTGACATGAATGAACTTCCTGAACTACACAGTCAAAGTCAAGTTAAGCCAGGTTTCCTGTAATTTCACAAAGAAAATATTACATTTTAGGCCATTTGAGAGATTTAACCTTACATTATGCTTTACTTAAAGCACTTAATTCTTAAATAATGTGTTATCTTGTAAGTCATCAATAATGTTACCCTTCCCGTATGATTCTAAAGTTGAAATTGTGATTCATGTTCATATCGCTGTTGATGGGGTATTAAAATTTTTCTTATTGGTTTGCAATGTAGATGGTAAATTGAGGACTACTTTGTTAGCTGAGGTTGAAGACTGAACTGCTTGGACTCCCATTGTGTGTGTTGGTGAGTGTATCTGGTGTGTCCAAACACCCAGAACGGGCTCTTTCTCTGGAGTCTCCACTCAATAAGTTGGCAGCAAATGCAAAAACCTGCAGGATCAAAGGGAATATCACCCCGCTAATTCAACTTCAGATCAGAGAGAGATCTTCAAATTAAGCGCAGGGTTTTGAAGTAAACGCTGTTTTGCCACCGCGTTTCATTTATTTTCGGCTCCAGCTCTCTAATTGGCCCCAGAGGTGAGGAGAAAAGTGGATGGGATGGGAGCGCGGACACGGGGCCAACTATCCATCTAAAATGTACACTAATGAAAAGGTCTGGGGAGAAATTGACATTTCGGCACAAAAAGAGCAAAGCCTGGTCGGATCGGCTATTGGCTGAACAAGGAGCTTTGTGGGACTGAAAGCAGCTCAATGCCTCAAATCATATAGGTATTAATTAGACTCTGCATCACTGATTTGTACATCTTTTATCGTAAAATGTGTCTGGACTCATATTTCAACCTGGGTTGTGCCTGATTTGTGTCCCAACAAAGCTCCAAATCCTGTCCAAACAAATGCACAAGGACACAGAGTTAAAGAGGCATGGGGCGTCTGCGGCTCAGCTCAGCAGTACATGCACTGGTTGGCTTAAAATGAGTTAATGCTTTAATACATGCTGTTATACGAGCAGAAATGGCTTCATCGCAAAAGTAATTCCCCAAATCAATCCAATTTTTGGGAGACACAAACACAAGCTGGACTATGTTCAACATCTTTAAATTACTTCTCATCCCATTTTGTAAAATAAAACTTATTTCGTGCACAATCATTCCTTGCCGGCATCCTGGAGCCACTTTTTGTGTTCACGGCCGAGGAGGGAGAAGATTCTGGCTCATGGAGTGATCCCAATTTTGGAAGAAAACAAGGCAAAATATCTCTACTTGTATTAGGAGTTAGTAATATAAAAGAGAAATACAAATTAACAAACACAGCATGATTTAAAATAACTTGGCTTTATTTTGTTCTTATTTTTATGCATTATGTCCGGTTTCACTTTAAAATCTGATTTCAAAATGAAGATACTAATTTGTTGCACAAATTGTGGTCTGACTACTTGTTTTCTCTCATAAATTAGCCCATGGAAATTGGAGCGTTTCTTCATTTAGTCACACGAGCATTATTTAGGTTTGTGGCGGATGCCTCATGGTGTGTGTTCCAGTTTGTCCCGAAGGTGTTGGATCAGGCTGAATCGTGTGCTTTATGCAGGGCTGCCAAGGTCCTACGACACCAGAAAACATTCCTATAGGGAACGAGCTTTGTGCACAAACTGTTACTTTAAAACAGGAGTAGGTATCGGAATATTCAGTGATTATTGAAGGCACAAAGCTCTTTTCAGTTCAATTAAATTTAATTTATATAGCAGCAATAACAGCACAGTCATCTCAAACTGCTTTTACAGACAAAACCCAATAATTCCACATGAGCCAGCATTACAGAGGGTAGAAAGGGAAAAACCCCTGTATGGAGAGAGAGTCATCGGGACGTAAGCTCAGTTACTCATTTTCCTCTTCTTGTCAAGTTCTTGCGTACTTTTGTGGAATTTTGTCAAAGACATCACTGCCTGTTCCAAAATTTTAGATTTTAGTTTAGAAATAATATAAATAATTAGCCAAATTCTAATCATTGTCAAATTGACGCTGGATCTATGTGGACTTCTGACATTTTCGACATACAGGAGGTGGTACGGCAGTAAACATCCTCACTCAGCAGCGCACTGTTGCTGGATAACAAATGGAAAAAGAACAAAATGAGGAAGAGTGAGAGAAGCAGGGGGGTTTGTTTTCCATTTGACACTGATGGATCACTTAAGCTTGGATGAACCGGCGTCTGGACAGTCCAGACGTTTATAAAATCCTGTGGATTACAGGAGGGAGGAAGAGGACATCAACAGCAGTACACTCACAGCCAAGACAACATCACATGTGTGGAAAGAAATGACTTTCTTCTCCTCATGAACCCAAGTATGCTTGAAAATTATGTTACGTTTGGGGATTTGCAGCGTTGTAAAGTTTATCCTTCTTTGTGTGTATACAGCCTGACCACCATGTGTTTCCAAATAAAGGCAGAGAGAAGTCAGACGAACAGAAGCCTGTTTAATCCTTCAGTTGATCTTAAAGTCACCATAAAATGAGAAACTGACTTTTTAAATATGTTTGCTCATTCTGCACCTGAAAGTGTAATCCTGAATAACAACAGTTTGTAAAATTTGCACATGACTTCATGTTCACAAGGCTATCTATCTATCTATCTATCTATTTATCTATCTATCTATCTATCTATCTATCTATCTATCTAATCACCTTGGAGAGCTGAAAATCCTTTAAACTGATTTAAGAAATATAATCTCTCAGCTTTATTTAGATTTCTATAGTGCCAAGATTGAAGGTGCATAACTCTTGTCTGCATCACGGTAATTCTACCTGTTTCTCTGTGTGTTCAAAGGTTTTTCTTCTCTAATAATAAACTTGCACCAGCAGACTGAGGCTGCGTTGGAAGATACTCCTGCTCTGTCAAAAAAAAAAAAAAGGAAAAAAACCTGCCTCCTCCCCAAGGCCTCTTATTCATGCTGCCGGAAAATCTCCCACATGCTGTCAGTGAAAACACAAGGGATGACCGTGGGAGCCTCAAAAAGATATTTAAAAATAAATAAATAAATAAATAAAAGGAAAAGAGAAAGACTGTTGCTGCGACTACTGGCAGATTCTTTTTGTTTTTTTCCTTAAGTGTAAAAGAAACAAGGTGGTGGAGAGTCCAAATAACTACACTTTCCTCTAATCCCAAGGGATGTCATTGAGAGAGGATTCTCCACGGAAAGTTTTTAAATACTTAGAAACCACAATTTCAGAGTACTTGTCGCAATATGTAAAATATAAATAAAGAAAATGATTTTCTCTTCCAGACTTGTAAAACTTTATATAACAAGGTATCCCAACCTGCAAAAAAACAAAACAAAAAGGTCAATATATATTTATGTGGATTGCAAATTATTCCTTATTTTTTACTTTGCAAGTTGTACAGTGGTGCAATGGTTTATCGTCAAGGAGATTGAATTTTTGGCATGTGTTTCCACCAAAACAGTGTTCAGGGTCACTGAAAACGCAAGTTTTTGAGAACGGCTCCCAAGGTGGAAATTTTCAAAGCACTCCATGTAAACAGTAGAAAAAACTACCTTTCTGAAAAGCTGCCACTGCTCATGCACTCCAGTCCACAGCCATAATAAACACTTCTTTTGAACATACGGCTCACAAAGATGATCATCAAATTTCAATTGATTTTGGTAAATAAAGCTGTTTTTGTGCATTTTTGACTTGTTGAAATGTTAATTGTAAAAATATGGCCATGATTTTCAATGCACCTTATTGTGAGAGTGTCCGATGAATACTAAACAGTTATTAACAGCTGGAACATTTATGAAAACATGTAGGCTGTTTGAAAAGTAGATATACCTTCACACATATATAAGGTACAGAAAATGTTTTTTTTTTTTTTTTTTACATTTTGATCTTCATCAGCAAACATTGCTTTGATCTGCACAATCCATGTAAATATTAATGGCCTGCCTTGGAGATTTCCACCAGCTAGTGAGACTGAAGAGTTTGTGGGAGACTTTTGGTCTCTAAGTGGCTTAAAATTTGATGCACATCACATGTGTAATCAGAATACAAGCACGATAACAAGCAGTAAAGGACTGAAATGTAAGCCAATATGTGTAATTTTACAAGCAAATGCATACACAAATCTCAACCTTGTTCAGTTTTATCCGTGCTAAAACACAGAAACATCGAAACAAGGATGAATATATTTCAAATGAAGGGATAAAATTCAGATCAAACATCATAAGGTCACCCTCCCAAAAATAAGTGCACTGTGGAGAGTATGAGTGTTTTCTGATGCCTTGCAGCATATCACACAGTAATTTCCTTGTTTAGAGGATCATTCCTGTGTCCCTGTCATTATTATTTCAACAAATATTTTGTATACAAGGTTCTTTTTGTGAATTTCATTTTGATTAAATCATAATATCTAACACAAACCTGAAGTTCGACAGTGATAAAACTCAGCACAGGGCATTTATTACAATAAGAAAGTGTACAGTATGGGTTTTTGCTTGGTTGCTGGAAGTTTGGAAGACAAGAAAAAATCATTGCGTTGAGGAGAACTTGAAATTAACTTCACAAAAGATATAGCAGTATGACTAAATAGGCTATTTCTAATCCCACAGACAGCTCAGCCTTGGATTAAAGTGCACAACTCTCTGCATGTCAATGATTGAAGGGTTTTTCTACACAACTATATGTGTGAATAATCTGTGGAATGGTTAATATGGGAAAAAAAGATAAAAGTCACAAAAAAATAGTTTTAAGCCTATTAAATCTTAGTTGCAATTAAATGCTGAAATATATAAAATAATAGGTGTTTTATTAGTCATTCTATAAAATGTCCTAGGTTGTATTACAAGCAAGTTCATTTACAGTAAGTTGTCAGCAGCATTGATTATTAATTTGTTTCTCCAAAAATTAATGTGTCTGATTATGAATGCATGCTATATTTGTATTTATGTTATTAGTTGATAGTGAGATCCTTTTTTTCTATTACAGTATAAATTTTATAGCGCTTAATGTTAAGTAGTTGCTGTAGAGTTGAACATCTTTATGAGGTTTAATTTAAATGTAATATAATGGTGACATCTGCTGGAGGATTTCAAAACTACACTTATTTTTTTTAAGCTATAAAGATGAAAATATTCAAAAGTTTTTTAAATAGTAAATACCAATATTCTATATTGACGTTACTTCGTGCAAAGAATATTATTTTATGATGTTTCATTAAAAATTATTCTGTGTGTATGCTGCCCTTCAAAATGCGCCCCGTTTTGTAACCGAGAGTTCATTTAACCAATCACAGCCACTGATCTTCACAAGGTAACCAATCACAATCAAGAATACTCGAAGGTAGCGCTTAGTTCACTGGTGCCAAAAGTTGCTCATCGACTGACTGTAGATCTACATATATAGTGGATACGGAATTCACTGCTCAACCGTAGCGTGTAGATCTGCGATTTGCGCATATCTACATCTGCTCGCGAAACGTTCAGCGCGTCAGCTACACAGACAGCATGAGAGGACACAGAGCAGGGAGGCTGAAGTAGATATGTCGTGTTAATTCTGAAGGACATGGTGAAATTGCGTATTTTTAAAGCTGGGCATACAGAAACGAAAATATTAGTTTATTTTAGCAACTGACACAAAGAAAATGTTTCGGCAAACGAAGGCGGCGCTCCAGAAACTTCGATACCTCAGGTAAGTTTGGCTAACGGTGCTTCAGATGAATTGGTTTCCCTGTGAACCTATGAACGACTTCCTGCAGTGATCATTGTTGCTGCAGCATTGTGTTCAAAACCTCTCAGATATTTTGAGCTGTTCAAGTTAACGCCTTTCAAACGCATTTTCAATTAGGTTTCTCGGTGTCGTATTGATAGTGTTTCATATTTTAACGTCTGCTGCTTCGGGTGCTAAAGGAAGTCGGTCACCAGTCAGTTGGGAAACCAGTCAACCCGTACCACCCTCACATTCACTTATCTGTCGTCTTGGTGTCACGATAACAAATTGGTTTGAGTTGGGTTTTTTTTTTTTTTTTGTCTGTTTTTTGTTTTAACGGGGTCACGTCGATATTCACGAAGCTATCTTAGGGAAGTGCTCGATAACATCTGAAAATCAGCAAGGGTACTGATGAAGCACATGATGTAATCAGATTATTAGTGTTTGCTAACACTGTCACGCAGTTGCAGTTGTTGAGATGTTGCATTTGTAGTAGTAACCCTCTGTGACATTGTTTTAATTTTTTTGTGGGGTAAGAAAGGATAGCTTGACTTCGATCATCAATAAACATAGTATTTCGATTTGTTTCTATTGGTCTAAATTTGTAATACTCCATGAAAATGTTTTATGTATCAGCCATGCTGCTCATCTCACTGTTTCGTGTTTCTTTAAAAAAAAAAAATGTATCACTTGAGTCAGATTCCAATCAAGTAGTACAAAGCAAGCAGTACAAAAACAAAGTTGCATCAGATCTTCAGAGGCTACAGTCCAGACTCAAACCAACAAGAAATTGTAAAAAATGCCAAAGAAAACTTAACATTGATTTAAAAAAAAAAATGTTAAGCGTAGAGAACAAAACGCAGAGACCCAAACTGAGATATCAACATGAAAGCTCGTTACTTTGCATCTCAAAGTCATGCTGTCAAGTAGAATTTGTAAAACCATGACCCCTGCAACAGTTTTTTTTTTTTTTTTACATATCACTGAACCAGCCAGTATCATTAAAATTTGCTGTATATTGAGATCGTAGTACTCAATTTTTTTAGGTTGTCAGAAATACCGTTTTCTCATTCAAAGATGAGTTGATGGAAGGTGGCAATCTTTAAACTATGCATGACTGTAGTATTGAAAATCTCAAAACTTGCACTGAAATCAAGATTTCATTATCTTCTCTTGCACTGCTCAAACCACATTGAAACAAATTCTAAAGAGGCCTAGAATGGGAAAACAAGACATTAGAAAGTTATAAAGGAGTTTTATTTCAAACATGTAAAAAATAAATAAATAAAAATGAGTGAACTCTCAGAAAAAGAAAGGAAAAACAGACATCCGATAGCATAAACAATATGATTGATAGTCATCACCATATGTTCCCACGTCTTTCACATGAACTATATTTAAAACCTTTAAGTCACTTTCACTGTCTTCCTCTTGAAGCTCCTAACCAAAGCTCTATTTTTCCTCCAGTTTGAGTGGACAGCAGCACAAATGGAGACTGAAAAGCACCTCAGCATGTGAGAGGGCACTCCAGTACCAACCGGGGCAGAAGATCTACGGATTTACAGTCAGAGAGGTGAGTTCAGGGATTTACTTTCTTTCCAGCTTTTTGTCTTTGTCAGCTTACAGCGGAACATAGTTGTTTGGCAGGCCCTGAATAAAGACAAAGTCGGTAAAGTTATGTGAGTGCAGTCAGGTTAAAGTCAGTTTTTGTCTTTAAATTCTGTTTTTCGAACTCAAATCAAGCGATCGCTTCACCGGTCTCTTGATTCCTCCACAGGTTGTACCCGTCCCTGACTTGTTTCTCACGGCAGTGAAGCTAAGCCACGATAAGACTGGGGCTCAGTACCTGCATGCAGCCAGAGATGACTCCAACAACCTCTTCAGGTTGGTTCAGATGACTTTCGCTGCTTTTATTGTACTCATTGTATGAGTGATGCTTCAAAAACACTTTCATAAATATTTTGATTGATTATTCTATCAAATATATATTCTATGGTGAACTATTTGATAATGACACAATGCTGCCTAAAAAATGACTAGAGCATGGCGTCATGATTATCAATGCTGTACTGATACTATGATACATAGCATAAAACTGTCAAAATAACCATAATGTTACCATATTATTACCAATATATTACCAAATATATGATTTACTGCATGATACTGTAAATAATAACATAATGCTGTCAATTGTGCTGATTTATAGAATGATATTGTCAAAAATATGATGATGAAGTTCATAATAATGTTAAATACACCAGGGTACTGTTGAAAATAATACATATATGGTAAAAGACTGTCCAATATACGACGGTGTTCAACATGATACTATAAATAAAGATATAATAGTGTGAAGTCTGATTTTATGAATGCCAGTATTGTACCAATACCAAATATACCATGGTACATTCAAAACTAACATATTGGTGTCAAAATGAACTGAAAACTGAAAGATGTTTTAAATATTATGTGATACTTCAAATATATGATCTACTGTATGATGATAATATGAATATAGCTGAGGATTGTTAATTAAACTGTGATATACTGCATGATATTAAATATACTGTGGGATACAGTGTAATGCTGTCTAAGTAACTGTAATACTGTTAAATATAAAGCTAAATTCAGCATTATACTTTGCACATTTGTAAATAAATCATAATATTCATCATGATGCAATCAGTTCTAGTATTGCATGTCATGCTGTTATTAACTGTCAGGGTCCCATCATGGTAATATGGCATGGTGTTGATCTGGACTATGTTCTGTTTCACTCCTCTGTTGTGTTTTAGTGTTCAGTTCAGGACGACGCCCATGGACAGCACCGGTGTTCCTCACATCCTGGAGCACACGGTGCTGTGTGGCTCAGAGAAGTATCCCTGCAGAGATCCGTTCTTCAAGATGCTCAACAGGTCTCTGTCCACCTTCATGAACGCCTTCACAGGTAAAAAAGCGTTCAAATTTGGTGCTCTAACTAAAACCACAACAAAGACGATAAACCTGCGTGTCTTGTTTGTTCGCACGCAGCCAGCGACTACACCATGTATCCGTTCTCCACCCAAAACGGGAAGGACTTCCAGAATCTCCTCTCAGTCTATCTGGATGCAGTTTTCTTCCCGTGTCTACGAGAGCAAGACTTCTGGTTGGTTGAATGTCGATTAGGCCTCCTAGCGTTATGACCGGGCTCCGTTTGTCCGTCACTGATTGATCAGTCGATTCAGACTGATTGAGACTCTGCATTGTTGGATTTTCCAGGCAGGAGGGCTGGAGGCTGGAGAATGAAAACCCCACCGATCCCAGTTCCCCTCTGGTCTTTAAAGGGGTGGTTTTCAACGAAATGAAGGGCGTCTTTGTAAGTGCAACACCTACTCAGTACTATTATATTAACCAACACTTTTACACAAAACAAGTGATTCATTTTGGAAACGGCTATGGATTCAGAGTCGGTACTGGGAGGCGCTGATGCTTGTGTTTTTTGTGTGTACGTGTTGCACTTTCTACAGTCAGACAACGAGCGTCTGTACATCCAGCACCTTCAGAACAAACTGTACCCGGACCACACGTACTCCGTGGTGTCCGGAGGCGAACCGCTGGCCATCCCCGACCTCACCTGGGAGCAGCTGAAGCAGTTCCATGCCACACACTACCACCCCAGCAACGCCAGGTCAGCACACACTCACAAAATCAGAAATCAACCTTAAAGGAAGGTGCGATTTGCTCAGGGTCAGAGGGTTTTCTTTCTTCTTCTCTAATGATCATTTACAATCAAATCACAGCGACACATTCAAACCAGTTTATAAAAAACATTGAATGAAGCCATCTAGACATGGTGATTAAAAATGCCTATTTTTAAATAAATAATTACGTGTGGTAAATGAGCTGCATGTGTGCTGAAGGTAATATCTCGCATCATTAAAGATGACATTGTTGAATTTTGATCTTTCTTCAAACACTCAGGTTCTTCACTTACGGAGATTTGCCTTTAGAGCCTCATCTGAAGCAGATTGAGGAGGAAGCTCTTTCCAGGTTTGAACGCATCGACCCCAACACTGAAGTCCCTTCTCAGCCACACTGGACCGCCCCTGTAAGTCCTCTCACTGGACGCTAAAGGGAATGTCGATCACAATGTCCAGAGTGCTCCTAACCGCCTGCGCTCTCCTCAGAGAGAGGACCATGTGACCTGCGGCCCCGATGCTCTGGCTCCAGATCCAGCTAGGCAGAACACGCTGTGTGTGAGCTTCCTGCTGGGAGAGTAAGATATCATCCTCAGCGTCCTGCTGCGTCTCGCGCACACATCTGCGCTCAGGCTGTTTTTCAAACCTCACGCCTGCTGCCTTCAACCTCTCCGAGCTGCGGTTGTTGTGCTTTATGTTAACACAGCGACAGTTTTACAAGAGTCATCTTCTATTTCTGTACTGAAATCACAGACTTGACTGTTTTGTTGGCTTGAAGCAGATTTTAAAATGTGATGCAGACGGAGTTTTAGACTGAACGCAGACATTTTTTCATCTTTTGAGAGGAAATGATAAAAAAAGAAACAAGTGGAAAAACACATTTCTACAAATGAATGTATTGTATGTGCAATAGATGTGACTTGTATTCGTCAAGATTTATAGCATGGGCTTTTACTGCGTATGGATTAAAGTGTTGGTTAATCATCTTTATTCACACAAATATCTGTGAGAAGAGGGTTCACCTTCTTCCTGATCCAATGTATTTTCCTCTCTGTTCCCATGTTTAGCATCACCGATACATTTGAAGCTTTCACTCTCAACTTGCTCTCCTCTCTGATGATCTCCGGACCAAACTCGCCCTTCTACAAAACCCTCATCGAACCCAAGATAGGAACTGACTTCTCCTGTTCTGTCGGGTGTGTACCCCGCTAGCTGACTGAACATCAGGATATCTACTCCTCCAGCTCATGTTGTTTTAACCAGATGATCGTAATCTGTTTCCCCATAAAGCGCTGTTAGACTTCGGGAATGTGACTGGATTTGCTGAAATGTCCCACAGATACGATGGCAGCACCAAAGAGGCGTCTTTCAGCGTTGGACTGCAGGGAATGGCTGAGGAGGACACGGAGAAGGTCAAACAGATCATCAGCCAAACTATCGACGACATTATAAAGTGAGTCACCGACTGTTGAAGCTGTTTCTATCGTTAAACCCAGGTAGTTGTTGTTAGCGCTCGTTCCAAATTTTTGAACAGTTATAAACCTTATTAATCTAGAAGAACACTTTTTTTTTAATACATTTTATTAAATAGACGTTATTACTTGAATCTGTTTGTAACTTGAACTCAGGGACGGCTTTGAGGAGGAGAGGATCGAGGCGCTCCTGCATAAGATCGAAATCCAGATGAAGCATCAGTCCACAAACTTTGGCCTGTCTCTGGCCTCGGTGAGTTCATCCTTCATCTATGACGTTTACACACACACACACACACGAAATGTGCTGAACTGTTGGCCTCATATATATGTGTGTCAAATACACGACATTGTGTGTGTGTCAGTACGTAGCATCGTCGTGGAACCACGACGGCGACCCCGTGGAGCTGCTGCGAATCAGTGACAGCGTCGCCAGATTCAGAAAGGAGCTGGAGGAAAACCCCCGTTTTCTGCAGGACAAAGTGAAACACTACTTTAAGGTGAATTGATCTGGATTACTGTGTTGAAATAACAACGCCCAGAGAACAGTGCAATCAGAGCGCTGAAATACACTGTTTCTATATACATAATATTGCTTCAAAGTCAGGGCAAGTTTTCTGATGTGGAGATTTTTAGCCGATCATTGCCTCCCTGACACCGGTGGCTCTCCGTTCTGACCTGCTCCTGCAGGAGAACACACACCGGCTGACCCTGTCGATGAGCCCAGACCAGGCGTACCTGGAAAAACAGGCCATGGCCGAGGAGGAGAAGCTTCGGAAAAAGGTCCAGGACCTGTCTGACAGTGACAGACAGGACATTTATGAGAAAGGTATTTAGTATTCTTCTCTACTCCTGTTTTCCTCAACTGATAATTTAAAGACCCCCCCCCCTCAAATATAAAATGTTTTCCCAGTTTTTCTCTCGTTTTTATGGAGTAATGGTTCATTTATCTTATGCACAGTGCCAAATAAGAATCAAAAACTTTATTATTGAGAGAATCTGGAGTCTGACTCAGATGTGAACTGATCGTTCATGCTGTGTGTGTGTGTGTGTGTGTGTGTTTTCTTGTTGTGGAGGTCTGGAGCTGCTGGCTGCTCAGAGTAAAACTCAGGACGCCTCCTGTCTGCCTGCCCTCAAGGTGTCCGACATCGAGCCCTCCATCCCACTCACTCCCGTCCAGATTGGCAGCGCAGGTACGACGGCACGCCGCCGCGGTTTGATTGAAACTCTCTTCTGCTTGAGTGTGACGGAGCGCCGTCCTCCTGGTCTTCACAGGGTCCGTGCCCGTTCAGTACTGCGAGCAGCCCACCAACGGTCTGGTGTACTTCCGGGCCATGTGTAGCCTCAACACTCTGCCGGAGGATCTGAGGCTTTACGTGCCGCTGTTCTGCAGCGTCATCACCAAGTGAGTGCAGGACGAGGAAACGCCTTTCAAATGATGTGATAAATGAAGAGCAAGGCCTTATGGTTGTGATTTTAGAGAAGCATTTGAAGGATAAGCTGGGAAACCAATGAAACAGAATGTTAATGCTGGTCCTTTTTCACCGATACAAAGAAAGACCTGCAGAGTTTTCAGACTGATGGAGCCGAGGTGTTTGTGTGCTCAGGATGGGCTGTGGAGCTCTGGACTACAGACAGCAGGCGCAGCAGATGGAGCTGAGGACGGGAGGCATGTCCGTGTCCACGCAGGTCATCCCCGACTCCACGGAGATGGACGCCTTCGAACAGGTCAGTTCCTTCTTCTATATACGAGGGGGTACCCAAAAAAAAAAAACGGAATTTGGTCAGAAAACAATAATAATAATGAGTTCCGACTTCTGGCCGTCAGATGTGCTGCAGGTAAGCCTCATGCACATCTGTGAGAAATCTGAGCTCCGAGAGTTACACTGACGCCTGTCAGGAGCTATTTATAGCAACAGAGTGCAGAGGAGGTCTGCGATTTTTCCCAAAATGGCGACATTGACTGGGAAGCCAGAGCAGCGCGTAAACATTAAATTCTGCTTTTTGCTGGGAAAACACAGCAGCAGAAACACTCACCGTGTTGCAGCAAGCCTACAAGGATGATGCTCTGGGAAAGAATCAGGTCCATGAGTGGTTCGGGGTTTGAGAAGGGCCAGATGTCGGCGCGTCAGGTGCGCTCAGCCGTGAAAACAATGCTGAGCTGCTTTTCGCTGTCCAGGGTATCGTCCACAGCGAGTTTGTCCCTCCAGGTCAGACTGTAAATCAGGACTACTACATGGAAGTCCTCAGACGGCTCCGTGAGGATGTGAGGAGGAAGCGGCCCGCGTAGTGGCGGAGTGGAGCCCGGTTGATCCACCACCACAGAGCGCCAGCGGACACGGCGCTGCGCGGCACGCAGTTTCTGGCGAAGAATGAGATGAATCTCCTCTCCTATCTGCCTAATTCGCCAGATGTAGCCTCCAGTGACTTTTTCTTGTTCCCCAAGTTGAAGAAGGAGCTGAAGGGACGGCGGTTTGCAGATGTGGAGGAGATGACAGAAAAATCGCAGCCGGCAAAAAATGGCACAATTACGCGCGGGTCTGACGACGCATTCGTGAAGTGGGAGACACGGCTGGAGCGCTGCATTAATGCGGATGGAGACTATTTTGAAGGCGACGGTGGTGTTTTATATTGAAATGTCATAAATAAAAAGTTATATTCAAATTCCGTTTTTTTTTGGGTACACCCTCGTAGTGTAGAAACAAAAAGCATGGACCAAGAGTGAATTCCGTGATATGTTTGCGTCCTGCTGTTAGCTCCGTCATGTCTCTGACTCCTTGTCCTCTCCTTCAGGGCATCCTCCTGTCCTCCTCCTGCCTGGACAGAAACCTTCCTCACATGTTTCGGCTGTGGAGCGACATATTCAACAGGTACTGTACGTCCCTCTCCACCTCTTTGAGAAAAGAATAAAGGCTCCACGCTCGTCTCGTTCTGTGTTTTCAGTCCAAACTTTGAGGACACCGAGCGTCTCAGAGTGCTGGTGATGATGGCGGCGCAGGAGCTGGCCAACGGCATCTCGTACTCGGGTCACATGTACGCTATGACCCGGGCAGGACGGCACCTGACCCCAGCCGCTGACCTCCAGGAGACCTTCAGCGGGATGGATCAGGTGCGTTTCCTCAGGAGCGTTTTCAAACTTGGTCCAAGAGCTAGAATCAAGCCTCCTTCCCTTTTCCCTCCTGTGATCAGGTGAGATTCATGAAAAGGGTAGCGGAGATGTCCGACCTCAGTCCAGTCATCCGAACGTTATCCAGGATCAAGATTCAGCTGCTCAACCCAGAAAACATGAGGTGGGATCACATTTCACCTGCAGAGAGAGAATTCGGCTTCTGGAGGGAATTAAACACCGTGTCACTCCGTGATTTCTCTCTGTAGGTGCGCGGTCAACGCAACTCCTCAGAAAATGGGCGACACGGCGGCGCAGTTGGAGACTTTCATTCAAGATGTCGCCAAAACCCGAAAACAACGCAAAGCCATCAGAGGAAACATCATCAAGGTGAGCGTCTTCCAGCAGATCAGTCGCTTCAGCAGCAGCAGCATTTTAAATGCTGATTGAACCAATAAATGATGTTATTGTTTCATACAGAAGCCACTGGATCCTATGAATGAATCCGGCCCAAGCAGAAACCTCATTTCTGTAAGTCCACCCTGATTAAAATGATTGATTTATGAAGTAAAACTTCACCTGATCAGAGTTTATTATGTGAGAGGATTTGTGAGATGTGTTGAAATTTTCACTGGAAGAATTAAAGCGGCTCACAGCTTCAATCGACGGAAACCTCTTTCCGTTCTCACGCTGCAGGAAGTGAACTTCCAGCCGTGTCAGATGAAAACCTTCTTCCAGTTGCCTTTCACGGTCAACTTCGTGAGCGAGAGCATCCGCACGGTGCCCTTCTGTCACCAGGATTATGCCAGGTAACAACATCAAAACGATGATCTTTTGTTGTTTGCATCCTCGGTCTGAAAATGATTTTCTTTTGTCAGTTTGAGCATCTTGGCCAGAATGATGACGGCCAAATTTCTCCACGGGGAGATCAGGGAGAAGGGCGGAGCCTATGGGGGCGGAGCCCGGATGGGGAGTGGTCTCTTCTCCTTCTACTCCTACAGGTGGGCTTAGCATGAAAAGAACATTCTGAATGGAAACGTCAAGCAAAATGAATGAATTGTTGGTCATAAAATGAATTTGCTTTGCTTTTTTAAATCAATTTAAATGAGAAAGATTTTCTTCCTTTGTGTTCACAAGCCAAGTATATTTTGCTTTCCAGTGAAATCTCACTTTTAAATGCAACAGAAATTGTCCTTATCTTGAGGTCAATTGAAAGCTACATCAAGTAATAAACGCACATTTCATGTTTGTGTTTGTTTCTTTCCTCTGTGTGACAGGGATCCCAACTCGGTGCAGACCTTGTCTGCTTTCCATAGAGGCGTGGACTGGGCGAAGTCTGGACGCTTCACCCAGCAAGACATCGACGAAGCCAAGCTGTCAGTCTTCTCAGCAGTCGACTCGCCGGTGGCTCCTTCAGACAAAGGTCAGACGCCGTCCGAGTGAAGCGGCAGAGTTTTGGAGTTTATTTGTTCAGAAGAATCTGGATTTTATCAGATTAAAGGAACTCCACAGCTGTGAGTGAATTCAATTTTTATTTTGTGTGTGTGTGTGTGTGTGTGTGTGTGTGTGGAGCAGGAATGGGTCGGTTCCTCAGCGGGGTCACGGACGAGATGAAGCAGGGTCACCGGCAGCGCCTCTTCGCCGTCAGTCATCACAACCTGGTGGACGTGGCTGAAAGGTAAAGCTACGACTCGTCTGCGGGTTTTAAGCACCAGAATCAATCCTGCCTTCTTTGAAATTAACAGTGTGCCGATGTTCCTCTCTGCTGCAGGTACCTCGGTGCAGGTCAGAGGACGTGTGGCATCGCCATCCTCGGCCCCGAGAACGACGCCATCAAGAAAGACCCGTCATGGATCATGAAATAACACGAAGGATTCAGGAGTCAAAGCTTTCAGCTCAGACGTACTGGAAAAACTCAAAACTTCACACCAGGATTAGTTCTTTTGTCGCGGCAGCAGAGCTGAAACGCACAGAACAGAGAGACTGAAGAGAAGCTTGATCAGCCTGTCTGTTACACTCATATTTATACAAGAAAATACATGTTTCATCACCGGGAATAAAATCTACATCAGTGTTTTATTATGATTGTATGAAACAAACTTTATAATAAAAAAAAAAGAAAACTTCCAATGATGAGTGTTAAACAGTTTACTGATTTTTTTTTATTTTATTTTTAAGCCCGAGGACAAGGTGGCCTCAGACCTGAGGCCACCTCGCCTGAGGGCAAGGCCTCTATTGTTCTTCGTCTTTCTTATTACTGACCTCGTATTAAAACGCTAATTTGACCCCCTAAACATGCACGAAAACTCATCAAATTTGGCAGGCACATCCAGACTGGCGAAAAATTTTATAAAATGGAAAAATTAACCCCATCTGCTCTCTAGCGCCACCTAGAAACAGTAAAAACTCCACTGCGACCCGCAGGAATGTCGTAGAGAGACCAGATCTGCGCTGATGCGTTCGTCTCGTCGAGACTTAAAAAGCACGCGCTGACACCACGGACCTAAATCCAACAGGAGGTCCGGCATTTCCTATCAAATTAAGATTTGATAGGAAATGTCAGATGTGGAGGGGCATCCAGGCCCTAACCAACTACAAAGGTAACCCCCCTTCTACATCCTCCAGCAGCAACAGCAGCGCACTGGCAGAGGAGCTAAACAGTTTCTTTGCTCGGTTCGAGACCACCAACTCCTCCCATCAGCAGTCACTGACCCCTCTCCCCCCCGGTTCCAGCAATCCTCCTCTCTCTCTCCAGGAGCATGAGATGAGGAATAACCTGAGAGCGGTGAACCCCAGAAAAGCTGCTGGTCCTGATGGGATCCCTGGGGCAGTGATCAAGGCATGTGCAGACCAACTGACAGAGGTACTCACCAGACTTTTCAATCTCTCTCTGACACATGCCACTGTCCCCACATGTCTGAAGGCCTCCACTATCGTCCCCATCCCCAAAAAACCGGTCATAGCCAACCTAAATGATTACAGACCCATCGCTCTGACGTCTGTAGTCATGAAGTGCTTCGAGCGATCAGTCTCCCAGCATATCAGAGACTGCCTCCCTCCCTCCCTCGCTCGACCCTCACCAGTTTGCCTACAGGCCAAACAGGTCTACAGAGGATGCCATCGCCATCCCACTCCACACAGCGCTGAGCCACCTGGAGAACAAGAACAGCTACGTGAGGATGCTCTTCGTGGACTATAGCTCAGCATTTAACAACATCATCCCAGACATCCTCACCACCAAACTGCTCAAACTACAAATCCCCCTCCTCACCTGTCACTGGATTAAAAACTTCCTGACTGGACGCCCACAGTCTGTGGGACTCGGTCCCCACCACTCATCCACAATCACACTCAGCACTGGTTCCCCCCAAGGCTGTGTTCTGAGCCCTCTTCTGTACGCCCTGTACACCCACGACTGCTCTCCCACCCACCCAACCAACCGCATCATCAAGTATGCGGATGACACCACTGTGGTCGGACTCATCCGAGGCGAGGACGAGACAGCGTACAGGGCCGAGGTGGAGGAGCTCTCACGCTGGTGCTCAGTAAATAACCTGACCCTGAATGTCCTAAAAACTAAAGAACTGATCATGGACTTCAGGAGGACTAGACAGGTCCACACACCCCTCCTCATAAATGGAGAACAGGTGGAGACTGTCACCACCTTCAGGTTTCTGGGCACCCACATCTCCGCAGACCACTCCTGGTCTGACAACATCAGAGCCATGGTCAAAAAGGCACAGCAGCGGCTACATTTCCTCCGTGTGCTCAGGAAGAACAAACTGAGCACAAAGCTGCTGCTGGCCTTCTATCACTCCTCTGTGGAGAGCGTACTAACGTACTGTCTGAGTGTGTGGTATGCAGGCTCCACAGTTGGGGACAGGAAGGCGGTGCAGAGGGTCATAAACACTGCCCAAAAGATCATCGGCTGCACCCTGCCTACTCTGGAGCACATCTCCACATCCTGCTGCCTCAGGAGGACCAAAGCTATTACGGGAGACCCTGCACACCCTGCCCACTCCCTGTTTGATCTTCTGCCCTCTGGTAGACGCTACAGGTCAATAAAATCACACACCAGCAGACTGACAAACAGCTTCTTCCCCTGGGCCATACGCATTGCAAACACCCACGGATACAGAAACACACACTCACTTATGAACAGTCTCCCATAACCCCGCCCCCCCCCCCCATGGACTAAATCACCCAACTATCTCCTCGGACTTTAAGAGTTTGTGCCTCATGTAGCATGATCACCACTCTGTTACTCTGTTATTTATTACTCTTGCATCTTGTGGATGCGCTTATGGATATTATACCTGTGTTGTTGTCTGTTTTGTCCCTGATGTTTTTCCTAAGTTTTCTTGTCCTTGACTTTTTAATCGAGGTGAATTGTAGCTTTATATGAGCTCCCATGTAATTTTGTTGTACCCCCCCCCCCCCCGTGCAATGACAATAAAGTCTATTCTATTCTATTTTGGCTGAAAATCACTCCTAACTGCATCTCTGTCGTGGCCCGCAGGAATGTCGTAGAGAGATCAGATCTGCGCTGATGCGTTCGTCTCATCGTGATCTAAAATTCCCGCGCTGACACCCATGACCTAAATCCAACAGGAAGTCCGTCATTTCCATTTAAATAAAACACCACTCAAACATTAAAATGATCGCTACAGCCCAAAGAAATGTCGTAGAGAGATAAAACAAATGCTCACGCATATGACTCATGGAGATCTCAAAATCACTAATTGATAACAATGACCTAAATCCAACAGGAAGTCCGTTATTTCCCTTTCAAAATAAAAGTCACATTTTTGAAAAAACAGTCGCTACGGCCCGTGGAAATGTTGTAGAGAGATCAAACCAATTGCTCATGGGTTTGTCTCATCAAGATCTAAAAATCATCTTTTGACATGCATTACCTAAATCCAACAGGAAGTCTGCTATTTCCCTTTCAAAGTAAAATGGATTCAAACGCTAAAATGGTGGCTACGGCCTATGGGAATGTTGTAGAGAGATAAAACCAATCGCTCACGCGTTCGTCTCATCGAGATCTAAAAATCACCCACTGACACCTCTGACCAAATCGAACAGGAAGTCCGCAACTGACCATATATGGTCATGCAGTGCAGTCATTGAGCTGACAGCAGCTGTCATTAAAGGGGACATATGATGCTATCTTTCAGTCACCTCATATTGGTCTCTGAAGGCCCAAAACATAGTATTTAAGTTTGTTTGCCCCAAAAAAGTCATGTCACATTTTTAACAAGGGAGGTGATAGACAGAAAATGATATCAACTCATGAAAATGGAGTAGCAAGGTTCCCAATGACCTGGAGTTCAGTCATCAAGGTACGAGGACGGCCTCAGTCAGGCCACCTTGCCAGAGGGCTCGGTCCCGTCCAATGCCGCTTGCGGCTTTAATTTGAAGAAATACTGATAAATTACCAGTTAAAAGAAGATCGTTCAGATATGAGATCAGAGCTTTCTAAGTACTGACAGCTGACTCATAATTTCACATTTCAGGTTCGAATCCTGGTTGTTGCAGGAAGTTTAACCACTTTATGAACTAACCAAACTTTGTAGAGAAACTTCCAATCAGAGGCCTGAAAATGTGAAAGTCGCTGAATGGTATCCGCAGACGGAAGAAAGCACAGTCTTTACCGTTTCCACACAATAAATGCTTTATTACTCTGTGACAGGACACACACACACGCACATCACACTGCCAGAGTTCTGACAGAACCAGCAGAACTCTACTCACAAAGACCAATAAGCAGCACGACGTACAGAAGCCCGGGATGGAAACAGACAGCAGAGGCGACGACACCACGACGACACACGCTTGAAAAACCCTGCAGGTTCCTTTAAAGGTTTGCTACAATCACGATGGTGGACATTCATGGAGGTGGAATCACTTGCTGGCAGGTAAATTAGTCTGTAAAAGCAGCTTCGGTTCATCACGTCGACCACGGGGCTCAGTGAAAGCAGAATGGCAAATGAAGCCTCGGCGTTGCCGTTTCTCTCTAAATAAATTAGATTAAAGCTACATCTCAGGTCCTAAAAGTGGAACAGTGCATATTTAGGAGTGCTTATCACTTTAGGTATATATTAATTTCAGGGAAATAAGTCAGCACTAAGAGTTAAATTCCACTAATATAATTAAATTTGTGGCAGAAACACTTTGTAGTACAAATGGCAATGTGTTTGAGCTGTTATTGAAATCCGCCAAATGTGCAAATTATGCAAGACACTGCTTGTGGGCGGGGCTTAGGGAGAAATTGGGAACCCTCTCCTGTGCAAAGAGAAGGAAGAAATTTAATCTAATATGAAAATACTCACGAATTGAGAGATAAATGAACGAAAGCCCAAGACGATTATTATTAATTTTCCCTTTCATGAGGTTTCTGACTTCATGACCTTTAACCCGCTTCTCCCCTGAAGTGCGACCTCGCCGTATATATTTCATCCTTCATCGCGAGCTTCTAGAATCTACCCTTAAAGTGTTTGCAGTCAATCAGCGGTCGATCAGTCCCTGTGTGAGCAGAGGTCACTGATATGTGAAGCCGGTTTGTGTTTCCTTGTTGTTTCGTCCCCGTCAGGAGAGGCGCCCTCTGCTGGCGCCTCAGATGGCTGACGTGGTTTTGGTGTCTTTGGGCCGGATCCGGGTCACGTGCTCCAGCTGGCCGGCGTCGGACACGTCGTAGCTCGTCTTGTACTTGGCGAGGATTTTCATCAGGGGGCGGAGCTTCAGCCACCACTGCTCCTTCGGGATCCTGTGGCTGGAAACACAAAACACGATGTTAGATCTGGAATAATCATCAAAACTCTGACACTATCGTCTTAAAGTTGAATTCTGTGAGTTTTGTTGCTGCAGGTTGAAGGTAAAAAAAACCTTCTTACACAAAGTCGGTCTCGTCCCGGAGCTGCGACACCGGCTGGAAGACCATCGCTCTGCGGCGCATCCCGAGCAGACAGGCCGTGTCCTCCGAGTTGGCAAACACTCTCCCTGCATCAAGCATCAAACTTTTAGACCGTTTAGACCCCAGAGTGGGTAAAAACAGGTGAAACCGACGGGAGAGAGTGGCGGTCACCTCCTTTGTAGGACTCTTTGAGAGTCTGACTGATCCACTGGATGGCTTTAGCCGCCACTTTGGTGCCAAAGTTCCTGTCGAATGGAGACGGAGCTCCTCCCTGCGAGGGAGACGACGACAGCATTTAATATTCACAGAAGAAGAAGAACTGGAACAGCTATGAGTGCTCTTATTTTAACCTATCGACATGTGTTGTGGCCAGTATAACTAAAATAAATAACATTATGAATTAAATACATCTTATATATTGTTTTACGTTCAGCTGTAGATAAAATGTTGGTTTCAGAAAATTCAAAATCATTGCACCTTGTTTTCATTTAATAAGTTGCAGATAATTCATGTAGGATGATTTAAACAATGCAGATCAATAAGCAGATGACAGTGTGGGTGTGTGCGGGTGTCCGACCTGCTGCATGTGACCCAGGATGTTCTTCCTGCAGTCGAACACGCCGTGCCCTTCCTCAGAGTACAGCTGGTAGATGAAGTCGGTGGTGAAGTTCTCGTTGCAGCTCTCGTTCCTGAAACGCAGGACGAAGAGAGACGGACCTCAGTCCTCATCCAGCTCAACTCGGTAGTTATACTGGAATAACATTTTTAAGGTATCTGAATATTTTTAAAGTGCTTTTTACGTTCCCTCCCTACATTTGATTCTTTCTCATCCTTATATTCTTCAGTGGCTCTTTTCTCATTTTGACCTGCATGATTCAGAGGTACAGTGAAAAGATCTTTAACATTCATCCTGCAGAAGACGATACTTTTAAGAATCACTAAGTTACAGCAAAAGTTTTTGATGTTTTTTTCTCAAAATTATGATCTCACTAAAGTGACTGTCTCCAGTCTTTTTCCAAAAAGTTACATCTGTACTTTAATTTGACTATTTTGTTTTTGTATTTTTGAATTGAGACACTAATTTGAGGTTTTATTTCCTTTTGGTGCTCAATCATTTCAAACAGTTTTTTTTTCCCAACAACTTTAAATGCTGAAGCATTAACAGTGTAAATAACTGTCTGAGCCTCTTCTTGAAGCAAAGAATCCGAGTCCTTGATTTGTTGACCCTGCTGTCGGCTGGCCGTCCTCTCACGGCGCGCCGTTATGTCCGAGTGCGTCTTGTCGTGATTAGAAAGCTCCGCCACGCACAATGTCACCTCTACTCACAAAATATCACATTTGTCCTATTTCTCCGGCCCTCCCTCCTTCTGGGAGCCGTTTTTAAAGCAGCTGGGTGCCGCAGTGGACCAAAATAACCACGACAGGTCGCTCCCATGTTCGCAGCACGTTAAAACCAAATTTCACAACGACGACACACTGTTAATTACTAAACATTAAACGCATGTGTAGTTATCTTTTGGTGAAAAATTTCCATGCACAAGCATCACAGGATGAGCAGTTTCTTGGATCACCGTAACGTCGAGCTGCAGCAGTTTAAATACGCCACGTTAAGTGAAGTGAAGGAGCCTCACCTGAGCACCAGGCCTCTCTGGATGCTCGTCTTCATCTTCTGCGTCAGATGCTCCACGTTCGCCTGGAGAAACACACAGAGGGAAATGAGAGCATCAGACCGGAGCAGGCAGCCTGCGCCAGCAGCCGGAGCATCCACAAGTCTCCCAGAATCCTCTGCAGGGTCACATGTTTGCCAGGAGGGGGCGACACACCTCCAGGCTGATAGATAGATAGATAGATAGATAAATAGATAGATAGATAGATAGATAGATAGATAGATAGATAGATAGATAGATAGAAATCCCTTGAAAAGAACTTATTTTTAAAAAATTATCGCATTGGTGAAAAAAACAAATTAAGATCAGACATCAATAAACTGAAAAAATATTTCAGAATTCATTTATAAATCCTCAGATTAAAATGGTCACTTCAACTCTCCAACAGATTTTTGCATGTGTGAATGTTGATTTGAACATTGCAGTGAAAAATAGTGCAAAAAATTTGAATTATACATCTCAGAAGTTCCCTTTCAAAGACTGAAGACTGCCACTCTGTTCATGATCTGCTGCCCTCTGGAGGAGACACACTCTTAAAACATTTCAAAATAGACAAAAATGGATTATTACAAGTAAAGCTTTTGATGAACAGTCGCAAGACTGTATTGTAGTTTTTAGTGAGCTGTTATTTAGATGTAATATTTACCAAAACTCCTGTTTCAAGACTGTATTTGAAAAAAATCCATTGTAGCAGAGAAAAACACAAACAGTGACATCTATAATCGTCCTGGCCTGATCGGTGTTGATGGGATCTGACTGATGCAGCTCACAGCTTATTAATAAACTGCCTCATGCGTGCAGATATAATCTGGGTCACCTGTGCTCTCCTGAAGCCTCCAGGCGGCGGCTCCGGGCCTGGACGGCCATCGACACACTGATCAGACTGAGGGGTGTTGGAGCAGAAACAGGCCGGACTGTGACCCTCCGGGACCTGGACTGATCATCCTGAATGAAGCTACGATCATGTCAGTGTTTCTAAACTTAAAGCTTACCTTCTGTTTACTTTCAGTAATTCTTTGTAAAAAGATCTTTCATTTTTGCTGTTTAATTCTACAGAATTCAACCATAATTCTGTCATAACGTGTAGAAAAGTACAGTGACTTTTATCCCATTTTGACTGAACATTTAAAGCCACATTGGACCTTCTTGTGTGCCGTTCGGGGATTAATAACATGATTTACAAAGGTACAAGAACACAAATGTACAAAGAGCATTCATGTGTGTGTACTCTCGTTTTTAAAGTAGTATTTGTGCTCTGACACTGATTTCAATTGTTTTAGCCAAATCATTGTCATTTAGGATTTTAAATCACTTCATGATGTATACGTACATCACATGTATGCAATGATCTGTAATTCACTCTGAGCTAAATTCACTCTTTGTGTTTCCTTCATGAAGACAAACTGATTGAAATGTCAGTAAAATAAATGAGTTGATGAAGTTCAGTGTTTTTCGTTTCCGGTGAGGTTTTTTTTTTTTCTCTCTCTCTGACCTGAAGGTCACGGATGTCGAACGGCTCCTCGTAGATGTAGACGGCGTCGGCGCCGGCGGCCAGGCCGCCCACGGTGGCCAGGTAGCCGCAGTAGCCCCCCATGGTCTCGATGATGAAGACCCTCCGCTTGGTGCCGCTGGCCGACTGCTTGATACGGTCGCATGTCTGATTCACACACGCAAACACACACACACGTTAAACAATCCTTACATGAGGGCAGACTTCCATCCTGGAGGTCCTCTATAAAGCAGAGCTGCATCAGTCGGTGGAAACTCTGGTTTTACTTTAAAAATATTTCACTGAACAAATTTAAACAACATCTGCGGTGCTGCGAAGAATCAGACACATAATGAATGTCTGAGAATTAAGATTTCTTCAAAGCTAAACCATCTAAAAAGAGAAAACGCTGATGCAGCTCGACTCTAAAGTGGACAAAATGCCTCCAGGTCAGTCTCTCTGATGCCCAGGTTGACTCTGCAGAAAGCTGTAGTTTCATAGTGTCACACTGCAGTGTATGAAACAATATCTCAACAGAATGCACAGTAAAGGCGCATCTGAAAAATAACACATCATTAAAAGTTTCTATCTTATTTCTATACTAACAGCTAGAATAAACATCTGATCCAATACAATTTTGTCATATTTGAAGATATTTGTATTTCAGACTTTCATAATTTATGAGTTATAATTACGGGAAAAAAATTCTAAATAAATCCAAAATATATGAAAGTTGAATAAGTTATTCCTGTACAGTTAGTATGGATCCAGTAAATTTCTGATTGAACAGTTTAAACTGCATTTTCAATTATTATTTTGAATTTCTGATTGAAGCTCAGTTTATATTTTCTTATCTTTGGAAATTTTTTTTCTACATTTTTTACAGTTTTTTTATTACAATATGAAATACAATTTTTTTACTATGAACCTTTGTTACTTGATATGATTTCACCTGTCTTGAGTAATGTAAAATATTATAACATTATAGAATAACACAGATTGAAATCTGCTGACTGGAGTCGGACCAGAGTGGACCTGTGCATCAGAACGAGTGAAGTCCTCCTTGTCCAGGACACTACGGCCTGGTGGCTGACTTCACTCAGCGACACTGACAGTCTGCAAACACAAACCGCATCCGTCACAAACTCAACCGGCTTGCTCAAACGTTGCAGCGTCCATAAAGCAAACTTCTCCGACATGCAAGTGCACTGATTTCTACCAAAGCAGCAAAACATGTACTCACACAGCACCTGCACTCCTGAATGCTCATTCACTGCTGTGAAGCTTGAGTAAATGAACGATTGTTATAGTTAAACACTTTGAGGCATACGCTCAGTGTAGCAGGGTGACATGAGGATCGTCACCTCATTTCACTCATCTTGATCGACATCAGAAATCATCTCACTGTGTCAGAGGTGTGTCTTGGGACGTTTTATTTAGTCTAATAAAGGATAAAATGTTATTTTCTAAAATATGCAATATTCTATTTTTGTTTTTTCTCAGCAAAGTTTACATTCAGACAGTTTCTTTCTGCAAAATTAAAACAATGTTTCGCAAATTAGGTAAAATTTTGATTGCTAAATTCTATAAATACAGTCAAACACAGCCAGCACATGAGAACTTTTCATATTTTGTTATTTTAGCACCAGGTAGAGCATGAACAAGTTCTTACCCACTAAAGAAGGTCGATCAAAAAGAAAAAAAAAAAAAAAAGAAATGTTCCTGCAGTTGACCAAATAAGCACAACCAAAGAAACACAAGAGATGAAACGAATGATGTATTTCTTTCTACATGTGGGCAGAAGTTTGGATACTCCTGTTAAAGAACCCAGCAAATGACACAATGATGTGTCAATTTGCTTTAAACACAGCAAGAAAAAGTTCAAGTTTTCAGTCCCTGAGCTGACAAGTTTTGGAAACACTGACCTGACTGAACCTTTTCTGTTTACACAACTCCGATCAACTCGAAATAACATCAGAAGAAGAGTTCCACCTTGAGACACAGAAAACACTGTAGTTTGCCTGCCAGGCCACTAGGTGGTGCAGTGTTTTTTTTTTTTTTCAAAACAGTGACACTGTTAAAGAGTTACAACCAAGCTCAAACACTTTCCACGCGTGTTTTTAAAGCACAGCTACCCAACTAAATGATTTCACCTAAAATAAAGGCTCATGTTAAAAACTGTACATTGACAGAAAACACTGCAGTTTGCCTGCCAGGCCACTAGGTGGTGCTGTGTTTTTGTAATACGAGGTCAATCTACTGTGTGCAGGAGTTTTTAACATAACTTTAGTGCACAAATGAAAAAAAAAAGTCTATAAAAAATCTGCTTCTAGAATCTGTTTTCTAAGGTCCCGTTCACACCACACTGTTTCAAGTGAAAATGCAGTTTTTCTGTTTTCACTTGAACACACTGTGTAAAAGGGGCCATAAAGGCCTGTTTTTCTATCAACACTGTTGTGTTTTAAATAAATTAATAAAAATTGAACTATAAAAATTAGCTTTTCATTTGAAAAACAAAAAGTGTGTGAACAGGGTCTTTATCATTTTAGGTTAAGACTTGCTTTTCCTGTGAAGTTATCATAAGGTGGATTTGGTACTCCACAAGAACAGACATATTTGTCTTCTCAAAGTCACAAGAGTGAGAACAAAATGAGTTCTCAAGCTCTTCGTTCTGACTAATCAGTCTACAGTTACCACCAGACGCCACATGAGAGAAAAGAGTTTCCCAGACAGGAAAAGAACAGAGTTATTCTTTGCTCGCAGCTCCAAGAGAGAACAAATCTCTCTGTTCTTGTGGAGTTCATATCGATGTTTACTGGACAGAACTATCGGCGTCTTCCTTGCCGTTGACAGTCATCACACAGACAGAACACTTTGGTCGGAAACCTTCTGGTCTTACCTCCACGATGGCGTTGAGCGACGTGTCGGCTCCGATACTGAGGTCAGTGCCGGGCATATTGTTACTAATGGTGGCGGGCAGCATGCACATCGGGACGCAAAACTCCTCGTATTCGGCCCGGGCCTCGTACAGCTGCAGCAGGGACTCAAAGGCCTGATGGTGATGGCCGTAATACCGGGGTTAGACCACTAGAGGGGGGGTAGCCTGCGAGTCTGACACTTTCTTTCTGCGTGTGGGAGGTCAACATGTGTCTACAGGCTGCTTCATGGCGGCTTCACAGCGGCTGCTTTTGGCCTGTATCCTTCAATATCGTCTCTTATTGATTGGCTTGTTCAGGATCGACTAAACCAAGAGTTGATTGGCCTCTTCATTGTACAGTTTTGGTAGAAAACATGGATCTAATTGTTGAGATTTGTTCTCATCGTTCATGTCAGCGCTGTTGGACAATGAAGGATACAGGAAAACACAGGTCCATGAACGTCCAGCTCTGTATTCACGACAGTGTGCGCTGCTGGCTGGCTCTCTCCAGGAGATGGGTTGGGGCGAGTGGGACAGAGGGGGCGGGGGCGGGGGGCTTTGGCTTCTCATTGGCTGGAGGGAGGTGGAATGGGGTGCAAAGAGGGGACGCACTTCACCTCAGCTGACATGCCGGAGGTGTCGTCGAGATAAAAACCGCGGAGGGATTCCAGAGAGACGTTTTCCTTTTATGTCCAAGATGGTGAAGTGAGACCAAGAGGGCTCAGAGAGCAGTAAGCAGGAAAATGTGGGCCGCTGATGCCCCACACAGCATGCGCACTTCTCTCTCTGTAAAACGCTCAAAGGAGAAGAAGCAAGCCGAGCATGGCTGTTGGACGGGCCGCTTTCCACTCGAGTGCTGTTTACCAAACACGACACACAAAAGGCCTGCACCAACAAAACATGCCACAACACGTCACTGCATGCCCCAACACTTGGCCGGGACCTTCGCCGAGCAGCCACCAGCCGCCACATCTCAGCTCCAATTTAGGTTAAAACAAGGTGAAAATGCATCCGTGTGGAGTTTATTGGTACCGTTTTGGCAGCAGAGCTGTATATTCAATATCAATCAGAGATCTGCAAGATTTAGAAATTTTTATATAATTTTACACTGAATAAAATGTATTTGGTCCTGTATAAACCTGTTTACATTTTTAAAAATGAACATAACGTGAACATTTAAAAAGATTTTTTTTCAAGGTGCACTGATGAATTTTAAAGAGAGTAATTAAGAAATGCTGACATATTCCCATCAATTTTGGCCAATTTGAACTAGTTTAGCTTTTTAGCTGGTTTAGCAATTTTAGCTTTTCAACACTTAAAGTCATTCAAGCATTTTGTTTAAGCCTTTAGGGATGTTATCTATTTCAGTCTTTTAGCACTTACAGAATGAACTTTTCTCCACATATCAAAAATCTTCATTATTAAAAATTAACAAGTTGGAAAAAAACTTCCTTTTTTCCGTTTTTTTTTTTTTTTTTTTTTTTTTTTATTATGTTTCGCTCCCTGAAAGTTGCAGTTGGGATCTCTGCAGAGGGCAGATGACGTATCAGGATGAGGTACATAATTTAGTTGTCAATCTATCAAATAATTCACCTCAAACTGAGACATAACTTTGTAAAAGCCTTTTGTAAATTCTTTGTTCTGTCCCACCTAAGGAAGTGTGTTTGCTTGGTGTCCTAAACATCCTACAATCGTTTGTTTACATGGTCGTCTAATAATACAATGTACAGAATTAACAGAATATTTTCCAATAAAATGTAAAAAAAAAAAGGCTTTCTTTGCAAATAAATTACAATAAAATAGTGTCAGTCAGCTTCTTTTTTTTAAATTACCTATCACAATCATCCCAGATTAGATCTGATCTGCTGGCGATGTGACGACGCGAGGCGCTGTTCAGCGAAGACCCTGAAAACCTCCAACACTCTGGGGTGTGTGTGTTAGGTCTCCCGACACACACACACACACACACACACACGTGCACTTACATCAGTAATGGCGTTCAGAGCGGTGTCTGAGCCAATGCTGAGGTCTGAACCGGGTATATTATTGGAGACGGTGGCGGGGACCATAACCATGGGAACACAGAACTCGCTATATTTGTCCCGTGCAGCCGAGAGTTCCAGTAATCCCACGTAGGCCTGCAGCGGTGAGAGCCAGCGTCGTATTCAGTTAATAGGAGGGATGCACAAATAAATGGGAGGAAGACAGCGGGATCCTTTCTTCATCATAAGTGAGGGCAGGAAGTGAAGGTTCAGCGACAAAGAGGGAGGAAGGAGGTGGGAGGAGCTCAGAGCTGGTTGAAGTAGCACAGCTGCATCGCATTCAGTGTTAGAAATTATTGAAAAAGATTTTCTGACATGAATATGACAGTGTCTCTCAAGCTGCTCCCTGTTTGCAGGGTAGAGAGTCATTCAGATCATGCAGAAGCATGATGGGAAATCCTATTCCGATTCTTCAATCAGTATCTGCCGACAGGCTGGTGAATCTTGTCCACGTAGTTTTGGAAGTTTCTAGACATCACAAGGGGTTTATGAGAAGCGCAGCGTTTGTTTGCGTTGCGTGATCATCTCAGAGATATGGCAGCTTGCAGTGGGCGTGGCTTACAGAGGAGGCGTTGGGGGGGGTGGGGGGTGGGGGGGGGCAGACGATGGGAGATGGGTCTGCGGAGTTATGGCGGGGGGGAACAGAGGTCTGCGAGAAGTGGGCTGGTGGGAGAAGCCAGGGGGGAGAGAGCCAGGCCAATCACAACAGACAGCGAGACACACACGGAAAGGCCATGTTGCAGCTCCACACACTCGACAAAACAGTCGTTGGCCGAGCCGCCAAAGTCAAAAACGGTTTTGAATTTTTTAATGTGATACACTTTTTTGTTAGGTAACACAAAAAATATTACCCAAATTAAATAGTTTGTGCAAAAAACACACAGTTTTAGCTCAGTTTGGCTTTGCAGCTCGGCCAACAAGTAGAGATGATGGGATGGAGACTACAACATTTAAATGTTTCATAAGTCTATGTTGAAAGCATTACTACAGAGGTAAATGCATGTTTAGTGAGCTGAAATGTCAGGATCAGTGGAAAAACGTAATACATTGAATGTGGAATACAAGATAAAGACAAGCTTAATGACAGATACAATGAGGCAACATTGAAAAACAGTGCTTTCAATATTAAAGAATTCAGCTTTTTAAATTATCATTAGCTGTGTGAAGAATACAGTTATATCAGAATAAGTGCAGTTTGTGAATGTTTTTCAATCAGGTGACGTACCTCAAATCCTCCGATCACAAGCAGAGCGTTGATGTTGTGAATCCTCATCTGCTCGGCGATTTTCTCCAGATGTTTTCCTGGAAGAGTTCTGCCACAGACGACAAACAATTTCAAAATTAATGCAAAAAAATCTTTTGGTAACACTTTACTTGAAGCCCCCCTGCATAACACATTATAAGTACATTCATAAAGCATTATAATGCCATTATAACATGTGTAGCTGTAGTTATAAACATTCATAGATGATCACAATGCCAGGACCAAACCCTAACCCTAACCCTAACCCTAACCCTAACCTTAATCCTATGCTGTATACTGCTGTATAGTGAGTTATAAAGCATTGTGATCATGTATTAGTGTTTATAACTACTTATAATGTGTTATAAAGAGGGGCTTCAAGCAAAGTGTTACCAATCTTTTTATCCTAGAAGATCAAAACCATGAAGAAAAAAAAAAAGAGATGCATTCACCTAGCAGATAAATCACAGCACTACACACAAGTTGTTTGCTTGGAGCTCCTCATCTGCATGTTTGTGACTGCAGCTGTTTACCTTTTAGTGCCCAGCAGAGATCCTCCCTGACCAGTCCAGCCTCCAACGTCTCCCCATTTGATCTCCTTGATCTGAAAAAGAAGAGAACGTGTTGTGGCTTTTCACTCACGTTTGCATCCACGTTTCGGTTTTTGCATTCGCATTGTAGTTTCAGGATTCATGCTGTGGCTTTTTCAGCCTTTGCAATCTTGCTGCAGTTATCACATTTATGTTGCAGCTTTTGCATTTTTGTTGCAAGTTTTCCATTGCAGTGTTGTGGCTTTCGCATTAGTGTAGCAACTTGTGCTACATATTATATTTTTTAAATTCATGTTGCAGCATTATCATTCCTGGAGCAGCTTTTGCATCCATACTGCACTTTTTGCATTTATGCTGCATCTTTCACATTCATAAAACTGTATTTGCATTTTTGCCTTAATACGCAGCTTTTGCATTCATGTCGCAGCCTCTGGATTCCTGTTGCTTCTGCACGACGCCCTCTGATCCACACCGGCTTCACTTTGAGCCCTGCAACAATCTGTAATATCCGGATAAAGGCACCAAACTTTTTTTCATTATCTAGTACCCGCTCTCATCGCCGGGCCGCAGAGCACCAGCTGAGTCACGTTTAACCCGCAGCTCCTCCTATAATAATCGCTGTCCTACTTAGCAGAGGTTTTAGTCAGGGATCACTCCTTCACTTTTCAATCACATCTAATCCGTCGACACGACGACTCATTTCCCTCAACAGGTCGCTGTCACTCTGGAAGCATGCGTGGCAGTTTGCCCAGAGCGCCTGATATTTGTGGATAGTTCAGCATTCTGGATGCGAGTAGCAGAGCTGCTGAAAGAGGAGACGAAACAGTTTACAGTAAACAGTCTTGTGTTTCTGAACACACTGGAGTGTAATCTGTGTCGACCCCGCAGGAGTGAAGAAAGCACGAAATTCACCTCTGACCTCCACAGAGTGTTTACGCTTTGTTTTCAATTTGACTTGGTTTAAGAGAAGAATATTTGAGGAGCCAGCTGCCGGTGAGTTGCAGCAGAACTGACATGTTTATCTTAATGACAAGAACTGAAATCAGAACTAAACAGAAGCACAATTCAACGGTGTGTTTGTTTCTCCTCAACTTCTGAGAAACTGAGACACATTTCACTTTTCAGCTTGTATCATATTTTAGATTCAGAAACTATTCATACAGAACAGTTTTTTTAAAAAATCTACTAAAAGCTGGCAGGCAGGATTTTCAGTTTTGTAAAAGAAACATAAAGTTTTGGTATTTTATCTTGTTGGTTAAATTAACCCTTTCACTCCAATTCTGAATCGAGATCACAAAGTTAAAGCAAATTGCTGGACAGATTTTTAAGTTTCAATGTAGGGAGGAAAAGAAAAAAGTACATTGACAAACTAAAAATAAAGTTACACACAGATTTAATCAAAATGTAGAGTTTAGAAAAAAAAGACTGATTACACAAATTAACTGTTTGATCATTTTGTTTGAACTAATTTGTTACAAACATGAAAATTTGTGGGAAAAAATATGCAAGAAACCCACAAAACCAAAGCAGTTTAAACGTTTCAGGATTGCAGGATCCCACCTGTCCTTTGTAGAAGCCCTCGAATCCGTCGCTGACAGCGAACATTTTGTGGCCCTCGGTGATTCCCACCCTGACAGCGGAGCGCACGGCGGCGTTCATCCCCGCTGCCGGGGCGCCCACGTTCAGCACCGCCACGTTGAAGTTGCTCTGCGGGTGTTACGCACACAAACACACACTGAGAAATCCACTCGGTACACAGCAGAGGAAAGCAAACTCCACCCCAAAAAGCACAGCCAGAGTTTACAACATCTTCACGATTCAGGATTTTGCGTCCAGATGCAGCACGTGCGGCGGTGCCGGGTTTGAGGAAGATGCTTCAATAAGAGTCCATGATGTGAGGCAAACATTACAAACTGCTCCATGGAAGAATATGATCCAGAGTTAATCACTTATAGACTTATAGCAAAAAATAGCTCTGCATGCAAATAAAATAAAATAAAAAAGGCCACATGCTGCTAAAAGCAAAAATATCAAAGCAATTAAAGCAAATGTTTTCTGAGTCGTCGTTCCTGGATTTTTTTAAATGGAGCTCGTGCATCTGAGACTGTATGTTCCACGTTCCAGTGGAAAACACATACAGTTCACCAGAAAGGCTGCAAAGTTCATCATCTCAACCGGGTTAATGATAATAATACATTAATAACAACACAGATAACTCGTCAAGCGTCTCAAAATCCAAATCTCCACTGACTACGAATCACAGAAATCTGGAATTTAAATGTTAAAGTCAGATATTTAGTGTGAAGTCTGGAGAACTTAGGTTAAAAAAATGTTGGTCAGCAGGATCAGGCATTATTTTTATTTTGTATTATTGAACTTCTTGATAATCTTTCAGGAATGAAGCAATCTGTGTCTTTAAAGATACAAACTGTAACATATAAATAATAAGAAATTGAATTTTGCATTAAGATGCCTCCTGTCTGAACAACTGAGAATATTTAGACATATTTCTGACAGTTTTGAGTTGAACGTCCTGAAACTAATGCAGAAAATAAAAAAGACAAGAAAATTGCTGATTTTTCAGAATCTATCAGCTGATCTGATTCAATTCAATGTATCAATTTAAAATTTTCCGACGTCTGTGGGATGTGGCACATCTGCATGGAGTTTACAAGAAAAAAAGAGAGTTGTGATGATTAAACTTGAGAGGTCTGACCCCATCCAGTTTGAGTTATGAGAAGAGCAGAGATGCTTTCAGACTTGATATGAAATGCTACGAACTCTACTTCAGGCATCACTGGGAGCGCAGGGCAAATGGAAGCATGTCTACATTTCTACCTCTACGAAGAGCCGTGAAGAAGAAAAGCAAGATCAGGCAGAAATGCACTGACGGCGTCATTTTGTGGCACTGCGTTAACTGTGAAGATTTACCCCATCAAAATCCAAACATATCAATTTCTACCGGGCTGAAAATGTTAGCGCTAGCTGCTAGAAGTGTGTTGTACCCGCTACACCTGCGAAAGCTGACCTACAGCCGCCTCCTCACATACATCAAACTGCTCCTCCTCCTCCTCCCCCTCAGGACAGACAGGAAGACAAAACAAACACCAGCCTCCGTTAGTGTCACAAAAAGACTGCAGCACCCACAATGCACCTGGCAAGAAGGTACCTTCTGCTACTGAAACAAATCTCAGAGCAGCTGATGGGGAAACATATTAGAAGAGTTAAAAAAAAAAAAAGTGGATCACTTCACTGGACTGACTGTACTGATCGCAATGTTTTTAGGTTACCGGTGACTTACATTTGGAAGTTCAGAGTCGGCTTTGTGGTAGGAGAGCAGTCTGTAGGTGGACAGGTTGTGTTCAAAGCTCCTGCAGACAGAAAACAAAGTTAGAACAGGAAATCTTCAATGCATCCTGGTCTGCCGCAAATGAATTAACTAAAGATCTGTGCAAACGCAGTTAAAACGAGACTGGGGCATGGCCGTCTGTAACGTGTCCCAGACAGAAAACCGATCATCCAATAAAGCGTCATCCAGCTCCACACAATTTAACCATTCAACGTATTGATTTCAGCTTATCCTGTAAACAAAGTGAAATATTTCTGATGTAACCACAGCAAAGCAGAAAAAGGAAATATACCTTCCACGCAGCCTGACGGCATCCTCGAATTTCTTCTCATCCATCGCCTTCTGGACTTCCTGGGTCTGATGAGAAGGAAAATAAGTTTCTTCAGTAAAGTTACAAGCCTTTTCTCCTGTTCCTGCTTTGAAATTATCTGCAATAATATTCATAATGACATACATTTTCCCTTCAGGCTTCATGAGAACTTTTGTATTGCAGATATATATTTATTGAAAGACTTGAGCATTAAAAATACGAAGTAGTGTAGAAATTAATATGGATGAATGCAGGCAGGATAAATAAATAAGTAAACGCACACACATTTACAGTATATATAGTACAATGAGACTGTAATTGGCACTGTAAACAGCAGTGAACTGAATTAGCAGTGTGAAGTGGACGCCGTGCCTGCAGGTGTCTGTTTCCACCTGTATGCACGGTGTTGTTGCGAAAACATTCGAGTGACAAAGCTAATGCTAATGTTTATCTGAGGAGCCATTTAAAAATATATGTAGTCTTTCCACTTTTCTTTTGTCACATGACAAACGCAAATGTAAATTGGGATTTAATGTAACAGAGATTTTTTTTCAACTTAAAAATAAAAGGTGAAAAGTGTTCAGCCCATCTGTGGAGCCACTTCAAGCTACATATCACAGCTGCAATTCTTTTTAGGTCTGTTTCTACCATCTTTGCACATCTAGAGATGGAAATTTTTGCCCATTCTTCTTCATAAAATAGCTCAAGATCAGTCAAGATTAGTTGGAGAATAGCAATCATGCCAGAGATTTTCAAAAATCCATTTTAATACATGAAAATGTTTTGATGGAAACCTTTCAATCCTAGCTCTGGTTCTATATTTAGGGCTGTTGTTTTGCTGGAAGGTGGAAGAATTTGTCCTGCATTTGGCTCCATTTATCTCCGCATCATCTCCGACCTCTTTGTCCCTCCAGAAGAAAAGCCTTCCCAAGGGTGGGAAATACTTTTGCAAGCCGCTTTATACACAAAGCGACGGATTAATAAGCTGTAGGAGAAAACAAACACTGAGTAGAGCGATCAGTCGTGTTCTCCCTGCACGCCTCACACACTCACCATCTGCACACACTCCATCAGCGGCAGCCGGACAGCCTGATTCCCGACCAGAGAGACGACGCAGGCCGGCGTGGTGGGAGACGCCTCCAGCAAGGCCAGCACCGCCTCCACGCCCATACGGCTGGCCTGGAAAGGTCAGAGTTCACTCATAGGAGGCTCTGAGAGATGGTTTTACGCAGACGCTTAGATTCTGATGTGACTTACCAGAATCCTGTCGAAGGCCGACGGCGTCCCGCCTCTCTGCACATGGCCTAAAATAGTGACCCTGGTGTCGAAGCCCAGGCAGCGCACCACCAGCTGATCATTGAGAGAGCCTGGATTAGCAGCTAGCATAGAACGCTTAAACATTCACAAAATAACTACTTTATTTGACACGCCTAAGCTCAACATTAAAAACTACAGCTACACAACATTCTAACACTTGCTTATCATGCAAATAATGAAACAAAAGGAGAAATCGTGCAAAACGTCTTCTGTCATGCTGACGAGTGCCGAGTGATGAAGATGCAGAGAACACTTGCAAAACTATGAGAAAGCGTGATGAAGATGTGCAGGCTATTGAAAGAGCGAGAGGGAGTATCAAAGAATGAAAAACGAAATGCCAACGACCAGTGAAATGTTGAAGGACACCAACAGAAGAAGGGAAAAGATCCGTGGATATGAGGAGGCGTTGGAGACCCCGTCGAGGTTTTCCCGCCATACTTACATCCTTGATATAATCAGGAGTAATTGCCTTGTTGTGGGAATCTATGGCGCCTTCAGCTACAATTATAATGTTCAGCCGTTTTTTATCGGCGCGGTTCTACAGGGGGAAATAAAGAAGCACAGGCACATCAACACAAGACAGAAAAGGCTGAGCAGCGGCAAAAGCTGGATCCTGCCACGATGGGTAGTTTCTGAAAAACCTTGTGAATGATTTGGAAGAGCAGCTCCGAGACCTTTTCATTTGTTAGCAGACGTTTGCCACAGATGATTCCATCCTTTCCAATAAGGACATTAAAGCATTATCTGGGCTTCTTATTCTCACTGTCGCCCATGTTTCCTCAAGCTGGACTAAAAACCTTTATCATCTTTAGCTTTATCATCTCTGACGCTTTTTTTTCCCGGCGTTCCCAGTGTTAATATATAGCCTCTTAAACTGTGGCAAGCGTCTGGACCTGGATGAATCTGATTCATTCCCAGCAGCCGGTCCAGCTTCTGTTTCTCCTCCGTCTTTACTCCGAGCTCTACTCACATCCTTCACAAACTCAGAGGAAATGTGCTGTCCTTGTCTGTCAATGGCTCCTTCAGCGACTATGATAATGTTCAACCTGGAACCCCGAGATCGACTCTGCACAGTGAGAAACACACTGACCCACATTAACGGACATCGAAGAGAATCAACCACAGGGCTCTGTGGCGCAATGGATAGCGCATTGGACTTCTAGTCAGTCATTAGAGAAGTGATTCAAAGGTTGTGGGTTCGAGTCCCACCAGAGTCGAGGTTTTGGGAGCATTGAAGTTCAGAAGAATGTCATTTCAGAAGAGAAAGATCGACGATGATGATGCAGACTATGAGATGAAAGATACTTCTGAAAACCACGTTACTCTTCAGGTAATTGGATCAGTTGCTGATTCCTGACTTTCTGCTTCACGGGACAGAGTGTGTGTGTGTGTTTGTTAATCTGAACTAAATACAGATTGTGCCGTGTTGGACGAGTCGAGAAACGCTTGTCTAGGATTCCTCCTGCTCTTCCGGCACAAACCAGAGTGATCAGCAGCTGTGTGCTGCTATTCACGGCTCCGCAGCTCCGACTCCCGCCCCCTTGGTGCCTCATGTCAGCTGGCTCTGTGGCGCAATGGATAGCGCATTGGACTTCTAGTCAGTCACTAGAGAAGTGATTCAAAGGTTGTGGGTTCGAGTCCCACCAGAGTCGCTGTTTTCCATAGAAACTAGTTAAATAACTACCGACTGAGCTTGTTACAATAGAAAGAAACAACTTTGTGAAGAAAGAGACAAACAGAAATACAAAATCTCAGTTGGACTGTTTCAGTGATGTAAAACATATATGTATTTCAGCGTTGTTATATTGATTTTCACATGTAACTGTCTCTATGTAGTTATTTTTGTGCCTTTGTCTTTGGTTAAAGTGAGAAATGTACTGAAAAAGTAAGTGAGAAAGTAAATAAATAATTCTCTCTCTCTCTCTCTCTCTCTCTCTCTCTCTATCTCTCTCTCTCTCGCTACCTCTCTCTCTCTCTATGTTGATTTCTTTTTCTTTGTACATTTTTGTACTTTGGAGATGTGAACATATGTGAATTATTTAGGATACGTGACAAAAAAATGGAAGGAATGAAATCAGAAATGGTATCTATAACACTAAAGCCTATTTACTGATTCAGTTATTTTAGCAGCACTGTTTTCCATTCTTAAGATCTATTGTCATACGCTAGAATTTGTATTTGCACTCAGTTATCTGATGGATGAGTTTTTTTTTTTTAGTTTCGTCTGGATGTCTAACACTTTCTTCTTTAAATCACTGATTGACTGGTTGTGTCTTGTTTTGGTGGGATTGCTTTTTAAGAGCTGAGATCTTCACAAATGTGTGAATCCATCTAATTTGCACGTCAATGGATCACGCCTCGGCTCTTCATGAATGTTACTGTGAGGTCCATTTGAATGCTGATTGAGACGTCTACCGAAACCAGAAACCTCTGTTAAGTTACAGCAGGCTCCATGTGGGGCATCTAGATAAAGACAAACTTAAACAGGGATGTAGGAAAATATTCAAATACATTACAAAATAAGTGAGTTGTATAATATATGGTACATACCATCTGTGACCACTAGATGTCTCTGTATGACAAAAGAGTGCTGCTACAGAAAAATCTCCAATAATTCTGTATTTGACTGGAATTTGGAATAAGATTTTTGAAGAGCAAGAGCTGTTCACACATACAAGCAGATGCAGTTTGCACATTGAAAAGGTTACAGTTCAGAATTCTCTAAAACATCGGACCAAGTAGTTCAAATTGTCAGTGGTCACATTTCACAAAATAAATAAATAGCCATCCGAAGGGTCTGAAAAATCGTAAAATATAACAACAAAGTCACTAAGACGGCAACACTGTGAGGGTAACTTCTTCTATGGGATAAATAACTACTGGTAGGAAGCAACATTGCCCCCTTGTGGCTGAATCGGGGAAGCTTTTTTAATGAAAGAAGCTACTTCTCTTGTGTTGCACATATTTCAGTTTTTGCAACATGAATATAATATCACCTTCGTTAATATATTTTAATACATGCAGATTTATTTAGAATTTTAGCCTTGGCAAAATGACCATCTGCTAAGCTCTCATGAGTACATACATTACATAACTTAATCAAAGAGGTGATGTGCAGAGCGCGGAAAGGCCGGTGTGCGTTACCTCAGAGAGTTTCTGACACATGCTGTCCTCCCACCCGTCCTCAGGGGGCATTTCGGGAATGAAAACCCAGTCGGCTCCACATGCCAGCGCACTGACCAGCGCCAGGTATCTACACAAATACACACCCTATAATCACTCCTCTAGGTCATATCAAAGTAAAGAAAAAAAAAAAAAGAAATATCTCTCTTATGTAACTCTTTTATCAATATTTTAACTTTGTTCCTCCCATCCAATCCAGACAAAAAACTTTCTGTAATTCAGTTTGTTGACTAGAAGAGAATAAACATCTATGGGTTTAAACTGGATATATAGCATTTACAGTGTTTGGTGAGTTTTGAGAACAGCAGGAGGAGTGGTTACCCGCAGTGTCTGCCCATGACCTCCAACACAAACGTCCTCTGGTGGCTATAAAACAAGAGAAAACACAGATAAATCACAAAGGTTTGTGTTTATCACAGGTTGTTGAGTTTGCTGTTCCTGCTCACTTCACCCCTCACATGTCATAAAAATATATAATCCTTGTAAGTCTTGTTTCTTTTTTTAATGCTGGATGTGGGATGTGTTCACCTCTGAGCGGTGGTCATGATGGCGTCCACCACCTCGATGATGCGGTGCAGGGCCGAGTCGGTGCCGATGGTCATGTCGGTGCCACAGAAGTCGTTGTCGATGGAGCCCACCATCCCGACGATGTGCAGCGAGGAGTGAGTGCGAGCCGCTTCCTCGCTGATCGAACCTGGAAAACAACGACAACAATGAGAATGAGGTTGTGGGGCGTCAACTCCCAGCAGCCCCTGGGTGAGGCGTGCTCCACCTTGCTGCACCAGCTCGCTCAGCAGCTCGCTCCACTCCTCCCGGAACAGGTTGGCCCCCGTCAGGCTGCCGTCTCCTCCGATCACGCACAGGTTGGTGATGCTGCGCTGCACCAGGTTGAGCGCCGCCTTCAGGCGACCCTCGTGCGTCCGGAACTCTTTGCAGCGAGCGCTGCCGATGACAGTGCCGCCCTGCGGGGGGGGGGGGGGGAAACAAGAATCACAACACAGAAAGACAAGTCCTGCATCACACTGTTAGAGACACTAGCAGAACTATTTAATAAAGTGTTGTATAAGGAATTTTATGCAAGTTTTAAAGTACTCCAATCCCTACTAAAAGTAATACTAGTGACTCACATTTCTATGTATTATTTCTAAAACTTTGACTTAATTTGGTGTATGTGTTTAAAAATGTGCATATATATTGTCATTTACTTCAGTTTTCTGAGAGCTCTCTTAATGTCCATGTGCAGTTTTTCACAATTCTTTCATTCATGATAAATTTAAGCTAAATGTGTAAATCAGGTAAAACCTAAGAGATTCTCCACTAAAGCTAAATTAAGTTATTTCTGTTATTTTAAGACTCACTTCAAGAATAATGCCTCCGGTATTAATTTGTATACCTATTTTTCATTATTTTCCAGTGTGGTTTGTTTATTACTGCATGAAAATGTCCAGTTTTGTATTCAAATGACATTGCACATATTCCGAAAGACAGTTTGACTACACATTGGTTTTTTTTTTCAATATTTTTCGGTAATAATTTAACCGTATTACTCAACACTGATATCAAATTTTGCATGCTTAGGAGAAATAGTGAAGCCCCACAGGAGGAACGACTTTGATCAAAATTTCACTCCAAAGATTTTTAAGTTAGTTTTCAACCACTGATTGTTGAAGACAGATTGTTTAATCCATGCTAATTAAGAAACTTGTCTGAAGATATGCCATTTGTGATAGAGAAAAGAATTTGGGGCATTACAGATGAGACAAACTCTGAATATATTCAGATTATAGGGCATTTTTCAGCAAATTGAGCATCATTTAAACACTGGAAATCAAAAAAGGTGCTCTCTTTTGGAAATAAAACTATATAACATTATTTTCCATTTAGAGGAAAACATCAACAGATGCCAAGTTAAAAGGATTAGGGAAACGTATGACTGAATAGGTGCTGGAGAATGATCAGTCCTTCTACGGTCTAAGTGTGGCCCCAGTCGGCCAGTGAAGTCTAATTCTGACGCCGCTGAAAAGGTTGAATTCAATCAATGACTCATTTGGCTGCAAACTTGGCTGCAGTGCCACTTTCAATTATCGGCACAGACGCCTGACAACACAGCAGATATTGTTCTCCCTGCCTCAAATATCAACAATGCTCCAGCAGGCAACAAAGGGGTGTCTATTTGGATGCAAAATGGACTCCGTGCAGGATTTCCTGCACGTGAAAGCAAACAGTGTGAACACTCTGAGCTCACCACTTGCAGCATGCTGGAGACGCTTTCCCACGTCGCCTCTTTGATGTTGTCGCCGCCGTCCACCATGCCCTGGTATCCCTGAGAGAGTAAACAACGAGTTAAAGACCGCCCAGAACGTCACAAACTCAACCAGAACAGATCTGGACGAGGCTCACACAAACAGGCGCAGGGAAATACCCCCGGAAATACTCAGAGACCAGTGTTTACTTTCGTGGCTTTTGAAAGCCAGGAAATTATAAATATTCTATTGGTATTTAATGGAAACTTGAGCAGGATCACACACACAAGGAGCAAGTGAATGTACAGAGTCAGACGATTGGAAAATTCAGTGAAAACTTCTTCCCATTTGTAGATTTTTTTTTTAACCATAAACTGTAAAATACAAACCTAAATTACAAGTGTCTCCATGGTCAAACGCAAATAAAAATGGTCTAAATATTAAATATCACAGGGGGAAAAAAAATAAGATTGTGAGACGTATGAAGCAGAAGTGTCGTCCGCTCTCCTAAATCTCACCATGTTTACAGAAACTGCCAAAGCAGCTATATATAGCTCAGCACCACTTTGTGCAGAAGTTACTGAATGTGATCACTATTCGCTGTTTCTGCAGATGCAGTGTTGCGTTCATGGACCTCCAGATGAGACCCCTCCAACCAAAATAGAAGCACGGCGTCACTCAGCTGTGACCCGGTGGCTACTGAAATCCAATGGGAACGACAGTTCAGCCGGCGAAGGATGAAGTCCGCCCCTGGTAATCCAATTACATCTGCACTGAGACTGGATCGTGTTTTACCTCCTCCTCCCCCTCCCTCCCGCTCCCTCCTCTTCCTCCCTCTTCCTCCCTCGTGCTGCTATCAGTGGCATCATCATACATCCTCACAAATTCTATATCGACCTGCTGTCAGACTTCCGGTGAAGGTCGAGACATTAAACATGTGCTGCTTCACAAAGAGTTTCATTCACAGAGAAGTCAAGTCCTCCATCTCTGTCCGCTGAACACGACTCAGAGTCGAGACAGGAATAGGTTTCAACTGTCCTTGAAATATCTTTAGCCTGCAGTGTTGTGGATAATGTGCTTGAAAGTCTTGTAATAACTGTAGCAATTTAACATTAATAAATATTTCATATTGTGAAACTAGAATCACTTCGGGACTGATTAACAATGCAGAACAAACTAAAAAGCCGTACATTCAGTTTATTGAACGATGACAAATGGATTTGATCGCTTCCAGTTTAAAATGCATGTAACAATGTTTTACCTGTGCAGTGATTTTTTTTTTTTTTTTAAGAATCTGCAAAAAAGGCAGATCAAGGCCGCGTGTGGCCACCAGTTGCAGGCGTCTGATTCTGATTTTAGAGCATCTTCCTCCTGTTAACTGACTTCATCTCAGCTTTAGTTACAGTTACTTACAGCTCTGTTTTCTAAGTTTTCTGGTTTTTAAAATCTCATTAAACTTATAATCTGGATCTATGGGTGTAAATATGAACTATAGTGACAGTTGGTGTGTGTGTGTGTGTGATGAGGTAGTAATCCATCCACAGTGTAACCCTCCTGGTTTATTGTTAGCTGAGGTCAATGGATGGATTGGCTGACGGTTTCTATCAGTCGGGTAAAGTCATGTCTTTACTCCTGAAGCTTCACTCTTTCCAGGGTCACGTCTCACCTCATGGATGAAGTAGACCTTCGCTCCAACGTAGATTCCCATCCGGACGACCGCCCGGACGGCTGCATTCATACCTGAGTGCAGAGACAGGAAGTAGAACCTTTCAGAGACAGAAATACTCTTTAAAGTGCTCATTCATCGACCGCTGTAAGTGAATCCAAGAAAAGGCCTAAAAGCAGAGTGAGAAGAGTCAGATGAAGCGGAGGACAAAATAAGGATCGGCTGCAGGAGCGTCGTGCCAAAACTCACAAATGTCTGCCTGAGCGCTCCGTGGAATAAGAAGCAGGGCAGACTGTAACTCTCAACCAGCGTGAGAACGCAGTGAATGTACGGGACACACACAGAGCAGCCTGAGGGGAATGGAATACATGGCCTTTCATCTTTATTGTATGGTTTATTAACTTATTAATTCAAAAAAGTAGTGTAAATAGATTCATTTATTAATACAACCGTTGCAGCGGCGGTCCATTTATGAGCCTTTAAAACACAGAAACACCAGGTCATGTCATTAAAAAAGACAAAATAACAGTGAAAGAATGAGAGAATTCAGTTTGACATCTAGTTTTGCTCACAGGTGAATCGTAGCTGAAACAGATGTGATCAGGTAATCATGTTGAAATTGAGTATTTTAGGAGAAAACTAAAAAAAAATAGACAACTGAGGCTGCAGTGAAGAAACCTGTTCTATAACAATTTATACTTGATTTTTAAACAATGTGACATTATGTTTTATACTTTTATACAACAACAAAATGACAATAAAGATCAAGAAAATGGCCACAAAGAACCAGAAAATACAAAAAATAGAAGAAAAAAAAAAGATTACCGACAGCCAAAGCTGCAATAAATAGACACAATACTACCACTGATGGACCAACATACAACCACAAAGACACACAGAAAATCACTAAGGACACATAAATTAAAGCAAAACTACAGCAAACAGAAAAATCAATCTAAGACACACTAAATGGCAACAAGAAGGGGTCTGAAACCACTTGGCCCATGGCCTTCACTAATGTAACAACTACAAAGAAACAACATCAACAGTACTCAGAGGTGCTGGATGACTTGTTTAAGTGGGAGTTTTTTGTGTTTTGACAGTAATGTCGTCCCCTCATCAGCTGCTGAAAGCAGTTTTTGGCCACTTTTGGTTTGAATCCCAAACACTTTAATAACCGATAAACATGATAAATCCCCCTTTAAAGACTTTCAGTGATTAAAAAAAAACACAATCAGCTGTTGTTTTAGGATTTAGGATTTTTCCATCATAGATTCCTTCAGATGGCTGCTGAGAGAGAAGGTCGGACATCCCATCAGAAACAGCAGCTAATGCCACGCTAACGAGCCAAATCTGACAAATGCCGGAGCGCTGCATCGTTCTCTGAGCGCAGCAGGCACAAGCTGTTCCGACGGCACCCAGCCTTCCCTCCCACGACACACGCTGCCAACGGCCAATCCCATCCACCGGCAGCAGAGAGCAGAACGTGCGCGGGGTGTGACTGCTCCTCGGATGGTAATCTCACACACTCCGAGCTCATGATCAGGAAAGCTCTGCTATTAGAGATTCTCAGGCAAAACTGGTCAGCAATCAGATTACTAACTACATCCTCCATCCTCCAGAAATGTACTTGATCATTGTTACAACTGTAACCTTATATCTGGAAACAGTTCAACGGATTCCAAATGAGAGGTTGCTGCAGGATGGTGTGTCAGATTTTTTTTTTTTTGGCTGTCTGTCACGAGCATCGCAGGTGAGAAACCACCTGACTCCCCCGTCCGAGCGCCGGAGCGGCCCGCTGGCTGCCGTCCAGTCCGCGCATCATTTTCCAGGTGGGGTTATATTTAAATGCGAGGTGGAAACATATGCCGCTGCAGCATCGCAGTGCACAGGCGGGCTGGCTGTGATGCTGCGTGCAGCGCTGCAGGGAGACCCTCCGCCAGCATATAGGACGCCAGTGTTATGTAACAGCAGCCAACTATAGCTGCGACCTGCAGCTCTGCATGCACACAGTGGAAACAAAGCAACGGCATCACATGCACGATTTCATAATCCTCCTAGTGTATTATCTGACAACTCCAGATCCAAGTCCAACTCCTTAATCCTATTAATTAGTGGATTTCTGTTTTTTTTTTTTTTTTTTTTTTTTTTTGAGTTTTTACTGAAACCACTGATTTTGGTTTTGAAAGTCACTTCAAGGTTGGGATTATACTTTCCATCAGGTGATTTCCTCCTCCTCTCACCACGGGCGCATCTCTGCATGTACTTGCTTCTCCTCACGTAGCTCGAGGCTCAGTGAGTCAGAAAAACCGGAAAAACGCTTTCACGGCTAAATATGCGGGACTCACGCGTCAGTGGAAGTTGTTTTAATCTGAAAGGATTCATGCGGAAGACGCGTGCGTTTTGCTTCACGTTGGTCCTTTTTTCTTTTTCTTTTCTTTTTTTTTTTTTTCTCACAGACGACTCATCCCGGTGATGTAAGACACGTGATACACACTTCATTCCTCCTAATGACCCAATGACATCCATACTTCATAACTTTTATAAATTACAGAGATGATGGCAAAATAACTCAATATCTGCACGTTGAGCTTGGATTAGGCTGATAAATTCATTGCACGAGCAGGACATGCACCACACATACACACACAAACACACTCGTCCCTGCGCCACAGGAGTGTAACACGACCCAGAATCAGGAAAGAACAGCCTATTGAGGTTTGGATCACCTGTTGTTACTGCCGGAGCTTTAATCCACATGAAAAATGCAGAAACCGCATGTTGGCAACAGGTCTGAAAGTCCAACCTGCTAGAGATGACCCATTTATTTAATATTTAAAAAAAAAAAAAAAAAAAGCCCCAAGTACTGCAGCATCCAAAATGAAGGTGTTGCGTAACCGTCGACCCTGCGAATAAAGGGCATCAACAAAGAAATGGGGGCAGTTTCAGGGAAATAGGGCGGATTTGGTCTTAAAACTGCACCTTTAACTGCAGGCTTCTCAAGATTTCCATTTTGTGTGAAATGAAATGTGTGAAACAAGCGTGAAAATGTGCTGCTGGTGTTTTAGATCCATCAACCAAATAATCCTGCAAAAGAGTAATGAATGTCCCCGGCTGGGGTTTGAAAAAAAAAAGCCTAAATTATAAGACTTATTCTGTGGATGCGCACAACTTTTATAACTTACCTAAAATATAAATTAAACACTTAATAGTCGCAGAATTGGTTATCCTGCCGTTTTTGCTTCCATTGAAGGCAATTTTGCTCACATTAAAGAGTGAAATGAAAATTGCATTTTTTTTTTCTTAATTGAGGCGCGGCTGTCTGTCCGATAATGGAACCAGGCGGCGGCGGCGCTTTTTTTTTTTTTTTTTTTTTTACCTTGAGCATCCCCGCCGCTCGTCAGCACCGCGATGGATTTACCGGAACCGGACAGGTTCTCGAAGAATTTCTTGGTGTCCTGCCGCTTCGGTGCCGCCGCTGTCGCTGCCATGTCCGCTACCTGCCGCCGTGTGTCACCTGCCAAACGCGCGCTCACAACTCACACTCACTCTCCGTGAAAGAGGAGCGGCGACGAGTAGCACCCGAGGGAGGATGGAGCGAGTGAGGCAGCGCGAGGAGTAACCGGAGAGTACACACTGCAGTGGACCCCGCCCACACTCACTCTCTCACACACACACACGCACGCACGAACGAACGCACACACACGTACACGCTACACGTGCACAAACATATACATACACGCTGCATGTCCCTGCAAAGTGCAGAAAAGAGGAGAGATGAGTCACTCCCTGCTGGATTTCAGTTTTTTTTCCTACACTGACGAGACAGTTCTGCATCCGCGGTGGCTGCAAAAGTCTTCACCCACTTGAACTTTTCCACCTTTTGTCACATTGGAGCCATAAATGTGAATGAAATGTATCAAAAAACATGCACGGAAGAAAATGTTTGAATACTCTTAAATGTTGCACTGCATCTCCTCTTGAGCGAGGAATGAAAAATGTCTGTCTTCCAAATAAATGGAAAAAAAAATGTTCAAAACTATTTTGAAAGTAAGTTAAATTTAATTTGACTATATATAGTCGTTTTTGTCATTACATGCATTGTATTACACATATGTCATAAACAGTATTGCACGTTCATGTCATTATAATAAACAGTATATACACATATCTCATTCACATAAAGGAGTAGCAACTAAACATCAAACATACCCAACACAATCCCACATAGTTTTTTCTTTTCTTTTTTTTTAGTTTATGGGGTTTAAATATTGTTTTAATGGATTTTTCCTAATGACTGGATGCTTTTTAAGATTCTCACTCCTTCTATTGATATCCACTGAAGGTTAGTTGTTGACCTAACTGTTTTTTTTAAGCTGTAACTAAAGTAAATCTAATTTACTAATTACAATTCAATATTTAAATGTCTTTTTTTCTTACGAGAACAACCCACTTCCTTTATCCGTCCAGTTTCTACTTCAGAAAAAAATAAATAAATCAGAGTGAGATGTCTTCATGTTTTTGTCCGTCTTTGGCTCTCACGACTCAGTGACGCAGTACCTGTGTGATTGACAGCTGAACCGACCAATCAGAGTCCGGATCATGGTGAACCTTCCAACCAATCACAGCGGAGGGATTTATCCTCTTTAACTCTCACGAACAATTCATAAATTTGCTCAGAGTGCAGGCTCCGTAGAGGAGTGTGGCAACAGCTTCGTGAAGCTGATATGATGAAATCCAATTAGATTAGATTATTTCACGAAGTGAAGCATGATAAAGGACATTTCAAAAAGAAGAATAAAAAAAAAATCCTTGTATTTTGTGTAGGTTTTGATCACTAGCCATCTTCTGAATGACTGTAGTGTGTTTTCCAGATGTCTCTCTCACATTAAAATAGCTGTTCTGTTTATTAGCAAAGCCAACATGACCTTTCATTTGGTTCATGACCTTGGGGAATTCTTGGAGTGGTGCCTAATAAACCCCTCCTCCCTCACTGTCCCCTCAGAGGACATTTCACATAGGTCAGCAGCTGGTCATATTTCCTCACATTAAACTCCAAAAGCTTTATGAAGGTGAAAGTAGCGGCAGGCTTCATACCTCCGGGGCCGCTGTAGTGTGATTAGATTTGAAGGGGCGCGCAGAGGGCACCGGCCTCTGGACCTGCTTTAAATGTCTCACTGCAGGACAGAAAAGCAGAGCAGTGCCCAGAATGTCTCGTGGCATCTTTTTTTCCTTCACTTCCTCAAATGGGATTTTCAGGATTTTTCAGGAAGTCCTTATGAACCGCATGAGTCAAACGCACAAAAATTCACTCCATCAACTGTTTAGGAGCAGAATGCACAAAGAAAATAGAGGGAGAAAGAAAAATGGAAGAGTGTGTAAGAATAAAAAAAAGGAGGCACCTTATTTTTTTCCTTTTAAGGTTCCCAGTAAAACTTCTGACAAATGCGTAACTGTTTCACCAAAGGACATATAAAGGCATATTTTTGGATCAGGATTTATCTTAATAAAGAAAACTTATCAAGTTTTAGTGCAAGAGTGTGCATTTATCAATCCAACAGATACTTTAAAAAAACATCAGTGAACCTTACAAGATTTATGCTTTCTCATCGTATGTGATGATGTGAAAAAAATCAGGAAGTCCTGCAAGCAATATTATATGATACAGTACTTGCAATAAATCTTTAATCAGGTGTGTCGAGGTTACGCTGAAGCTTTTTCTTAAATGATAAAAATGCTACTTATATCATGTATTTACTACTCACAACATATTTCCTCTTAAAAACTTAAGTAATGTAGAATAATTTAGGGTCAAGTTGTTTCAGTAAGGTTCAGAAGTTATGAATAAAAGGGAACAGGTCTCTACCTGCTGGTGAAACATGAGTACTGCAGACACTGAACTCCAACACTGAATACCGAACATTTAATTCACCTCACATCCTCATCCAGGGTGGGAAATAACGCTCTGAGGCAGCCTGGCTCAATAAAAATAATTTATTTACAGTGGCATGAATCATAAATTAACAAGCAGCATTGGCAAAAAAAAAAAAAAAAAAAAAAAAAGAAGCAACATTAGAGTTGACAGCTTGCATAAAGTGTGTGAACGCCCGGACTTCTGCATAATAAAACACTCACACTGTAGAAACAGAGCGTCTGAACTGGGACTGAGCCACTGCTGAGATGTTTAATATGAACATCACAACAGGAGAGGGTCCTTCAAATCATCCAAAAACAGTCATTAAATGCTTTCATCTCCCCGACACCGGCCTTCTGCTTCGACTACACTGGATGTATATCTCAACGTAAAGTCAAAATCCTTCGGTTTGGTGAGTGGGAAGCAGATCGAAGAGATAATCTGGATTAACTTTCACAGTGGCCTCGTCGCTGTGAGAATGTCTTAAGGGGGCAGTAAGTGTGTTTCTTTATGAGTAAATACTCCTTCATATTTGGTACCATTGTATCTGATTAATCATAGATTCAAGCACGGCTGCAAATCCCCTGAATCTGAATAATAATTAATATTATAAGTCACTTTTTTCCCCCTGTAACTTGCTGTAGTTTTAATCTCTTCATGTTAACCATTCTCTGAGCTTGTCTTCTGTACAGAAAATCTTTATCTTTTATCAACATTTCATATTTGACATTGGTGTGGAAACTTGAGATGTGAATCAAAAATCAAATTTACTTTGCTATCACTGTTGTGGCTTTCTGAGCCTCAAACATTAAATATTGTGCCACGTTTTGGCAGAAAGAGTCGTACGTCTGCGCTGGATTGCTCAATGCATTTGCAGTCTGGCGTGGCTTGAATAGAAAATGTGAAAAATAGAAAAGAGGGGAAAATAAAACACACATAATGCCCCCTTAAAACTAAACACAATGCCTCGTGGAGGATTCCAGTGAAACTACCCATAAAAAAAAAAAAAAAGAAAAAAGAATAAACGTGCTGTTTTTGCATTTGCGAAACACAGTGAAAGTAACTTTCCAGCATTAATGGTGGGGTGAGAAAGTGAGAAACCTTGTGAAACTCTGCAGTACGTGACACACACACACTTCACACCTGTAAACCTCACAGTTACACACCGGACACAGAAACACTCGTCTAAGGCATTATGCTAAGTCTTCAGCATCTTCAAGGTACATGGAATACAGTCATTTGCAGCTAATAAAATATACATCTGAGGATCAAGAAAGAAAAAAAAAAAAAAAGTGGAAATCAAGTGAAATCATTCATTGTACAACATCCACAGTTACTGTGCATTAATGTTCGCTTGGTTTCCACACAGAGGGGAAGATGTGAGGGAGATATTCAGAAGCACACCGGCGCCGTCCGAACTCGGGTTTTGTTCACAATTTCAAGCTTATGTGCAGCAAACAGCACCCAGAATGAGCACCTTTCAAATGGATTCAGTGCAACAACTCCTTCCTGAAGGCTCCAGTCTGTCAGGAAAACCAGTTTTTTTTTTTTTGTTGTTTTTCGTTTTTTTTTTTTAAATGAATGTTGGGGTGCAGAGTGTGTAGAAACCAAGCAACAGTCCGAACTGTTCCTCTGTGCAGTTTGATCAGCTGTTTTCAGAGGCAGAAATGATCTCATTGGTTAAATCTCAGCAAGGTAAAAACACACTGGTGCAGATTGACTTGTTGAATGAAAATCAGTGAAGAGAGAAAGCGATTTAGGTCGAGCTGTACTGAGCCGAATGCGAACATTTTTAAATCAGTGCTGGCATTTCAAACAAAATACAAACATTTAGAGTTTGATGGTAACATTCTGATCAAAATGGAGACATTCAGAGCCAAATTATTAGAATATGAGTTGAAGAATGCCAATGTTTTGAACAAAAGGATTAAATTTGGAGCCAAATGCAAACATTTAACAAAATCCTAAAATTTTGAAAGAATTTTGTTCATCTGGGACAAAATATCCTACGATAATGGCTAATAAGTTAAACAAAATGCTTATAATTGGAGCCAAAAACTAAGATTTCAAGCAACATTTGCAAAACAAACTTATGGAAATTGTTCAGATTTTGTCCCCACAGCTCCAGATCTGAACCAAACTGCACTAAAATGCCAAAAGACTTGAGCTGTAAACTAAACCTTTGAGCCGTTTTGTAACATTGTCCAGCAGATCTTTCTTCCCCTCGATTTCACGGAAGGAATCAATTTCTATCACTCTGTTTCCATTCTGACTTCACAGCTGATTTAACCAACGACTCATTTCTGCACTCTGCGTGGGACTGACTCCCAAACTGCTGCTTTAAAATACTAGTCAGAGGAGAAAATGGTATTAAAAACTATGTACACTAGCTATACACAATTACCTTCATTCAAAAAGTCATTAAACAGGGACGCAGGTCGCCCGTAACTACAGTAGTTCAAATATATATATTAATTTTAAAATCGACATCATCATGTACCATAGTGAGATTTTCTTAAAGATAGATATCCTTGATTTTTTTTTTTTTTTTTTTGTAAATGCATCATACAAAGAATCTCTAAAACGTCTTCAAAACTATAAATACCTGTAAAATATGTTTTTTTTTTTCTTCTTTATCAATAAACCTTCTCATTGTCGCCTTCAGTCGGGCTCTGAAAGAGAACCGTAAAAGATAAAACGCAGAGGTCGAATTCGCCTCTCCAGTGTCAAACCGTAGCGGAAACTGTTGGAGTTACACGCACACGCGCGCGCACACACACACACACACACAAATAACATGTCCTTCATGGATTGACCGTCTCTGAGAGCCGAGAGCATCACGGTAGGGAGACGACAGAGGGAAACACTCGTCTGAGCAGAGAGAGGATTTATCTGAATGATTTATCGGATTTATCTATCTTGATTTTGAATTATGGAGAATTTGTTTTTAGTTTGAATTTCAAATATACTCAGATATAATATACTTTAACATTTTAATTGGTAAAAACTTTGTTGTGTATATTTAGACAGAATTCAATATATTTAGCTGATCTTCATAGTTTGGAGGAAGCTATTTTTTCATCATATGTGAATTCCATATACTTCCATTTAACATTTTTAGCAGTTCTGCCCCCAACTTCCATCCAACTTAAACATCCACTATTTTTTTTAATACAATAAATTCTGTTACAAATCTCAATCCATTCCAATACTCTTCTTAAATATCTTGGCATCATTTAAATCCAACAGCTTTTCCACCTTTCTTCTGTTAAAACCTTCACAGAAAACTTTACAGAACTCAGTTAATTGCTGTTGTTTTTTTTTTTGTTTTTTTTTAATTTCATTTATGGGCAGCAGACTTGATTGTTCACCCAAATGTAAAAATAACATTAATGAAAGGGTTTTTCTAGTGTCTGCTCTCAGGATGTTTCCCTGTTGGTATCTCTGATGGTTTTGAAGTCCTCTACAGTCCTATGGTGCCTGTGAATTGTCACAAGGGAGCAGTGTTTCCATCCAGCCCTTCCAGCTTCTGAGCTGAGCTGGATTCATCGGTTGGATGGGCTCCGCGGTTCGCTCGTCTCAAACCAAAGCTTGGGTCAGCAGAAGTTCTGGAAGAGACAGAAAACCATCAGACTAACTCCAGAAAGAAAAAAAAAAAAAAAAAAAAAACTAAGAACAACACTTAAATTTGTTGAGAGAGCCAGGATTTTCTTACCGAGTTGTTTTCGCTCTCTTGCGTCAACATGTCGATCCCTGCGAGCTGCTCCAGGATCAGGCTGCTGTCGCTCACCTGCACAGAGGAGCGGCGGCGCTGTTAGCTCAACGCGCCACGGCAACGCGGCCATGCGGCCGTCGGCGGAAAGGGGCAGTGTGTTTGTTTTACCGGGTCAGCGTTCATGGAGGCCATAGAGCTCAGCTGACCCGACATCGGATTCATGCTGCCGCCGTTGGTCGCCATGGCGACGCCAAGGTTCATGTTGTTGTTTCCACTGTACATTCCTCCGTTGGGTTGCGTGGCGTACCGAGACTGGGCCTGCTGCGGGTACACACTGCAGGAGGACAGCAGACGGTTAGGACTGGAATGCAGAGAACTAAAATAAAACGAAACCTGCTGGACTGTTTCTGCCACGACCTGCTGCTGGTGGAGATGTTGGCGTTCTGCGGCCAGCCGTTGAGGTCGGCGCCGGGCTGGTAGCTAGGGGGGACTCCCTGGCCGGGACCCTGGGACTGAGGCTGGCCCTGGTTCTGCTGCAGCATGGCGGTCTGACCCTGGCCCATCCTGGGGGACAGCAGGGGGCTCTGAGGGGTGGCGGCTCCACACGGGTAGCAGGACCCCGGATCCTGGTGCTGCTGCTGCTGCTGCTGCTGCTGCTGGTTCATACCTGCAGACGGTGAAAAAAACGCATGAGGAGAGGCGCAGAAACACACACCAGCACATGAAAACGAAACACTGCAGCAATCCGACGACAAGACTGGATTCAGTTCCTGGAAATTGGTTTGAAAAGTCATTTGAGTAAACGACAATCACGTTTTCAGAATTTCAATCAAGTCTAATTTTTAATCCGATGGAAGGTAAATCACTGAAGAACAAAAAAAGTCAATAAAAATTAGACATGGGAAACAAAGCCAAACGATGGCACTAGAAACTCACCTCTATATTATATAATGTTGAAAAGAAAGGAATATGTTGTACAGTAATTAGCATGAAATAATCTAAAACAAATATGTCAAACATATTTTTGTTCAAAGGCCAAACAGCCCAGTTTCAGACCCGACCAGTGAAATGAAGCCGTAATAAACTTTACACTTTAATCTTCATGCTTTTCTTTGCTGTGGCACAGATTATATGTGATGAAAATGTTGATTGATTTTCACAATTAATTCTGAAAACTACTATAATATCAATATAGAGACCATTTTAAAGGTACATTCTGGTACAAAATGTCCAAAAAAATGTCTCATAGAGCTGCTATTATCATTATGCATGTTCTTAAAAACTCACTAGCCGGTTTTGGCCCACAGGCCTCATGTTTGACTTTATGCTCTTTTTAATTTTTTTTCACAATGTGTTTTACAACTTTTACCATTTTAAAAACATGTAAAAGAACCTGTAACTACTGAATTTTCACATCTTTTCTTTTCTGATTTTCTTTAATCAATCGATTGCTTTAGTGATTGGTTGATTCGAGAATCAGAATCATTCTGTTTAATTTGAATGTAAAAGTAGAAAATCCCCCGCACCAGTGTTGATTTACACAGAACAGACGAACCCAGTGCAACGATTCAATCATGCAACCTGCAGACACACAAAAGACGCTCTGTGACGGCGAGCAGCAGGCCAGAAGAGAGAGAGAGACAGCGCGTCCCATGAAGCACACACAGACCACGGCGGCGCCGCTGGCGTGGCCTCATCATATACCTGGACTGCCGAACTGGAAGGCACTGTGCTGAGGCGGCGGGCTCATTATCCCGCCGTACTGCCCGCCTACACTTCCCATCATGCCCTGGCTAGCCAGGTGATGGCTGGGTGACAGAGGGGAGGAGAAGGGGCTGGAGGAGCCTGGATGGAGAGGAGGAGAGGGGAGGCCTGTACCGTAGCTGGAGGCCGGGTAGGGGAACTGCTGCGGGTTGCCCTGGGGTAGCCGCGGGTTGGTGCCGCCCATGGGCATCGGCGTGGGCGCGGCGCCCCCGCTGGGCATGTTGGGCGGCATGTTGATGCCCTGAGCGCGCATCATCATGGCCCGCTGCACGTGCTGCTGCTGGCGCTGCCGGAGGTGGTTGCTGAGGTACTCTCGCTGGCGCTGGGCCAGCATCTGGGCGTTGAGGGTTCCCTGCACGGCCGGGGAGACACAGGCGAGGCGGCGGGTCACGACCACGATCCGTTTCAAAGCACAAGGGACGCTGGGAATTTCCTCCAAATGTAACGCAGACACAACGATGAGCCAAACTGACCTGGGTTGGTACATTCGACCTTAGAGGTAGATTCATGTTGGACACTCCACCCATCTGGTTCACCATCGGCTGGCGGTTCTACAGCGGAGACGGCAGAAAACAGTCGCAGCTGTGGTTAAAGCTGCTGGAATACATCTGAATATACAACAACAGGATTATGAAGGAAATACAAATATGAAAAAAAAATACAAAAAACCCATCAGAATCCAGGTTTCAGGGTTTATTATTATCATTACATTCACATTTGGGTAGTTATATGATGGTAACAGTACTGAAGCTTTCTGTACACCTTTGCCAGTGCAGACAAGGACTGAATCTTCTTCATAATCAGATTTACATGAGTTAATAAAGGTTAATGCCTTTTTCTATGGCTGATATTCATGTCTTATGATTCTGAATTCTTAGCAATTAATTAACTATTTACCCACATTTTGAAGTAAGCTCCTCAAGCAAAGTGCTTATTTCAGACTCCAAACCTTCAAAATGACTAAATTAGGTTTGTAGACTTTTAATCATCTGTCACAGTGTGACTTTTCACACAGTTTTCCCGCAAAAGACAGAAGCGCAAAAGTCGTGCTTCACACTGGAAGAACTGTTAATTGCAGCAACTTTGGGGGATAAATGTATCCCCTTTTTTCCTGTGACTGTCCAGCAGGTGGCAGTCTGGACCAGCACACAAAATAAATGGGGCTAAACAAAATGAATAAAATTTATTGAACAAGAAGAGGACGGACAGGGGCAGAGGGGCCTCTATAAAAAGATGGTCTGGAGTGTTCGAAGCCAGCCACATAAAGTAGAGTCAGTGCAATTATTTTAGAGAGCGTGTATGTGTGCGGGCGTGCGTGTGCGTGTGTGTGTGTGTGTGTGTGTGTGTGTGTGTGTGTGTGTGTGTGTGTGTGTGTGTGTGTGTGTGTGTGTGTGTGTGTCTTGGTAGCAGGAAACTGCTGATTCTCAGCAAATCGAGTCGGTCTGTCTGCTGGCTCTGCTGCTTCTCTTACAATAACAACAACAACAATAATAATAATAATAATTATGTAGATTAGGAGCACTCTGAGGAAGACGTGGAAATAAATTCATGATATTACAAATATAAAACAGCAGATATGAGATCAAAGAGCAACAAATGATGTAGAAATAATATCAATTTCGTTAAAACACCTCGATTTACAACGTCAGTTTTTTTTTACTGGAAATGATTATAATAAATACGTTTATTGCCAAATGATCTGCCATTAAAAGCAATTTTTTTTTTTTTAAATATGTATTGTAAAATTGGAAACGAAATGTGTCACGGTGTTTTCTCATTTCACCCAAATGGCTGGTTAGTCAATTTGACACAGTTGGATGATAAGAACACACGTTTGCTTGGAAACCTTCATGAAATTATTTCCCACCATATACCACCACGAAATGCCAACAGATCTGGGTTTCTACACCTCAAAAATGACTGCTAGATTGATACTTATGACTGTGAAGTTTCATTTCACAGCAACGATGAGAGAAACAAAAATTTGATTTTCTTCAAACGAAAAAAAAAAGATCCACTTCTTCTGAAATGTCATTGTTGGTTTTTGTTCCTTAATTATTGTAATCATGAAACTCTGTTACCACATGGGCTTTAGATAAATATCAGTTCATCATTAGTAAAACTAAGGATATGTTGAAGCTATTTTTTTTTTTTTATATAGATGCATTCATGTGACTGTGCATCAACACTATATAAAGACATGAAGTGCACCTGCGGTACAATGTAGAACAGAAAGATTAAACAGGGTTTAAATCCAGGTCTATATAGGCCTGTCCAGGGCCTGTCTATGTAGAGTTTCAAAGTCAGGCCATATATTGAGGTCACTTCGCTCCGTTCAGGTCATTTCCAGTAACAGAACTGACCCAGTTATTCACATTGTCTCAACTATCTAAAGACAAAAATGTAAAGGAATCACACTGAATGATGTAAAATCAATTTCTATAGCGGAGGGACTGCCAGTGGCCACCAGGGGGAGCTCTACACATTTTACCTTATTGGGAAGGAAAGGAAAGGGTTTCCTGTCACCTACCAGCTGGGCTTGAAGTCTGTGCTGCAGTTGGAGCCTCAGGTTGTTGGGCTGCGTGGGGACGATGGGGTTGGGCCCCCCGGGCCTCATGCCGGCTGGCCGGGGCCCCGCGCCCCCGGGCATCCTCATCATTGGAGGGTAGCCCGCAGGAGCCATCCTCTGAGGGCCCATGTGGCCCCCCATAGAGGGGCCGTGGTAGCCGCCGTCGGGAGGCATGCCGCCATAACCCGGCTGGCCCCCGTAGTGTTGACTGTAGAGGGGGGGCTTCATGCCAGCTGTGGGGTCCGGGGAGCCCAGGTACTGGTCCTGGTCCGAGAGCGGCCCCTGCATGGTTATGGGAGAGGAACACTTCACATTCAGTTCTGATTTTTTTTGTTCAGAAACTCATGAAAAAGGACAGTAAAGTGTGTTCAGGACATCATTTCATTGATTTAGCGAAGCTTCTCGATTTCAAAGAGACTTCATATCTTCAGCTGACTCGTGCTGACCTGTCCTGCCAGAGTGGGGATCCCCAGCATCTTGTCGATCTCCTCCAGACCCTCGTAGTCTTTGAGCACCAAGCACAGCTGGTTGAGCAGAGCTCCTTCATCAGGCGGGCCCTCGGGCCCCGAGCCGCAGCACCCTAGGCCGTCCTCCTGGGGGATGCCGTACGGTGGCCTGGAAGGTAGCGTGGTGTTACTGTCTAACCTGAAGGCTCCTCCTTTATCTCTAAACGGACATGAACGCCGTACCTGCTTTGGTTTCCGTAGTGCTCCATCATCCGGTCGGGCCACGGAGCGGTCTGATTGGGTGGAGCTTGCTGGTGGGGGTAGGGAGGGGTGGCCAGTTCCATCTCTGTTCCCGGGAAAATTCACAAAACCAGATCAGAGCCTGTGATTGGATGATGCCTGATTTCTGAATCAGATGTGTTTCTTCTCACCGCCGCCCATCATCTGCATGTTGACCATGGCTCTGGAACCGGGGTGACCGCTGCCCCGTGTGGGGAGGGAGGCATTCATGCTGGGCACCATGCGACCGGGGCCCACCCCCTGCCCCATCATGGGCCCTGCAGTGCTCCCCAGTGGCCCCTGGGGACCCCAGCCTTGCTGCATGGAACCACGCATGGCTGATTTGGAGGGGGGAAAAAAAAAACACAGCAATCATTTCAATGCATTTCTTTCAGTGCCAATAGACACAGAAGAAACTGAAAATGTTGCGACATCATTGAAAAAAAAAATCAATTGTGTTGAGGTGAAAGTCAAAAAGTTTGAAAAACAAATTCAAGGATGAAGACAATAGGCTCTCAGGAATAGAATAAAACAACCATTTTAAAAAGCACCAGCCTAACAGCGTTTGTACTGAGAAGGTCTCTGTCGTTTCTCCTCACCCGTGTTGGCCATTGTGGGCTGGTTGACCATACCCGTGTGAGCTCCCATCATGCCTTGGTGCTGCTGCTGCTGCTGCAGTAAGGAGTAGGGCCCGCTGCTCCGGTGCTGAGGAGGGAACGGCCGGCCGGCGTTGGGCCCCATGCCGCCGTCCAGAGACATGCTCCTCATGGGAGGAGCGCCTTGGCCCGGCTGGCCTGGCCTGGCACCATTAAAACCTGCTGCGGAACAACAATTCATACAATACAGTTCAAATTCTGAGAGTCGTTCACAGATTTTGACACAAGTTTGAGCACGTAGAAGCACCCGATGCAAGTACCTGCAGGGCCCATGGGGGGGAAGCCAGGGTGCTGACCCGGGGGGCTGTGGCTGCCGCTGTCGGCCATCTGCAGGATGTCACTGATGATTGTCTGTTTGTCCACAGAGGAGCTGGGGGGAACCGAGGGAGAGGCGGACGAAGAGGCCGCGCCTCTGGAGGCTGGGTGTCCGGAGAAGAGCTGCTGCTGCTGCTGCTGCTGCTGCTGGGCGCCACTTTCGAATCCCTCCAGAAGGTTCTCCAGCTCAGTGGTCTGAGATTAGAACAAAGACAGGGTTAAAAGATGTAATGTACTTCACAAAAAAAATGATTCAAGAGCATAATCTGAAAAAGGTTAGAAGTTCCACCTGCACTCTAAAATTCCAATAATGTATGTATAACACGTGTTACGACAAACTTTTTGCAAAAACTAGTAAATGTATGAGTTGATTTTTTTGTTTCCTTTTTAATCGCTTTGTCAAAATAGGGACAGGAGTGGTCGGCATGGCAGTGATAAGCAAGGTAAAGCACACTCTGGACGGTAAACTACCCACTGTAACTGATCAAATTCACTGCCTCTGATGTTTATTTTACAACTCAAATATTGTGTAAGACAACAAAAGAGCTATTCCCAGAAAATATACAGAAATTGCTTATTAATCAGGAAGTGGGTTGTAACTGGAGGGGGACTTTTAAATTCAGTTTTTGTGGTTTTTGTGTATCAATATGTGGGTTTTAAACAGTGGAACAAGGTTGGGCTACTACAGTAATGCTCACATACCACACAAAAATGTGACTGATAAAGTAAAAGCAAACAAAATTAAATGTGCTGTTTATAATGGATTACACAAAGGCTGTGAAATAAAGTGCAAAGAAAAATCTTTGCACTGTATGTTGTTGCCTTCATGGTTTTAATATTCAAATCCACACATTCCTTAAAAGCTACAAGCAACCAATCTGACCTCAGTGTTTTATGTGAATCTGGAGTTGTTGACAATTCACAAACATTGGTTTTGTGGTGACAGGAAGTGACTAAATATGATGACTTATCCAGGTGATTTTGACCTTTACTGTGAGATCATGTTAAATATTATCTATATGGGAGTATCTCACATGATTGAATTTTAATTGTCTTTGTGCTCATTGTGGTGTTCTTCAATCTAAAGCAGGCTTCCCTGATTTACTAAAAATCTAAATAATTATTAAAAAAAAATCTTTTGAGATAACTTTTTAATTTAATGTTCACAGAAAATGATGTTGGTGCTTCGGCTTTTAATTTGTTTTTGAAGAGATTCAGCAGTTTTTACTAATGTTGACATATAATGAACATAATCTGTTCTTATTCCTTTTTGCTAATATTTATAATGTACATTGTCTTTTCTTTATACAATTGGTAACCCATTTGTCATATCTGCTAATTGCATTTCGTTTTTTGCTAGCACCAGTGTGGATGAGAAAGTAAATTCCGCTGTGACATCGTACAACATGAAAGATTTATCTGTCTATTATGACTAAAAATACAATATACATTTGAAAAATTAATGATTCTTGTTGTTCAGTGGTAAACAAAAATAAGTACACGCAAAAAAGACAAATGTAAACACTGCCTCACATGTCACATGATGATAGTCTTACCAGAATGACACACCTTAGTCAGTGAAATACCGTGTAATTTAAATTAACGCACACACACACACACACACACACACACACACACACACACACACACATGAACACACACACACACACACACACACACACACACACACACACACACACACACACACACACACACACACACACACACACACACACACACACACACACAGCACAGAAAGAAATTGTTTCCTTTGGCTGATGAATAGAGGCGGAGCTAAAAATAAACTGTGACACAGTAAGGAGGTCATGTGTGATGTACAGTACGAAACGCAGCTCTGCGGACACACAGAGGTGAAAACCACAACAGACGCACAAAAGACAAGCTTTCCATGAACCCAACATTCAGCGTGCTCAATGCTGATGAATAAACGTTTTATTCTTCCTGAAACGGTCACTTCGCCTCAAATAACGGTGACATACTGGAGGTTTATTTTATAGTTTGGTTTATTTCTAATTCTGTTATTAGATGGTTCTGCTAGGATACACATGGAAACTCCTGCTGCTGCACACACACACACACTCACACACACTCTAATATAGTCCAGAGTCATACGCCGCCACGGGCATTGTAACCCAGAAACACAGCACACAATCATCTGCATCATGAATTCATAATTACACTCGTACAGACTCTGAACCTTATGTTTATTTCTAACACTTTGAGTAATGAACATTAGTTCGACCTGGCCTCTTATTCAGGGTGATCTCCCTCGGTCGACGTCGCGAGTCGGAAACTAAACGTCGCCGTTAGGTGGAGATTGCCCGAGGTCGTGACATGAGGTCACAGCGACTGACATTTAGCAAACCGTCCCGATCTTTTGGGAACAGAAATTCGAGCTACGTCACCGTGGAGTGCGGGAGGCGATGTGCGTCACACTTTAAGGATTCCCACTGGAGTGTTTGAGGGAACTTGTCAGGTGACTGTGACTTCGAGGTCTGATCGGTTCATCATTGAGTTCAAGTGGAAATCCACACTGTGACATTTTGGCCTCTTTTAAACAAAAAAGACGTGTGGAAATGTCTTTGATCGTGGCTCAAAAGCACTTCTTAGGGCTGTCTCACTACACCATGTAGTATCAGCACCGCAACAAGTTCTACTGCTATAAAAAAGCATCAGAAACTGACAGTTCCACTAACAACAGCCCTGCACCAAAACAATAGTTTACGAATCCCCAAAACATCAATATTGTTCATGTATTTTACACTGAGCTCTTTTCTTGCACATAAATACTCATAACACAAGTTCTCAGTACTTGTTTTGCTTCTCTTATTCATTCCCTGAAAGCCTTGGTGGTGAACGCTGATGATATGCAGGATGAAGATATTTGAAGCAGCGCGATAGATCGTAAGTTTCAGTCTGCTGCAGTGGTTTCACTTTCAATTCAGTAGCAACTCGTATGAATACCAGTTATATTCAGTGAAAGTAAAGCATCTAAAAAAACTTAAAGCGATTCAAATGAACTCGTGTGCGACCGCTGGGTGAGTGTGATCAATCTGTGGAACTGTGGAAGTCGACATGCGGACTCATCCAAACAAAGTCTGCTACGGTTTGATGAAAATTCAACTGATTACAAACTCAATCAAGAGCAAAACTCCTGCTGGAAACTTTTTCACCACATCTTCTGTACTAAAAGCACCTTTATTTAAAAAAAACAAAAAAAAAACAAAGCTTCGACTTTGTCCACAAACAACACAACGGAGCCTGAAAGGATCAGACCCTGGAACCGGCTCCGTCCTGCCCGGCAGCAGCTTTTCTGCCCCGGAGGCACAGCAGTTGGTCGGTGGTTTTGCCTCCACCCCCCCACCTTCCCCCCTGAGCTCCTTCCTGTAGCCAGCGTCAGCTTTGTTAATGCACCTGCACTTTTCATGGCAACAATGAACCGGCTACTGTTTTGTCCTGTTCGGCACGGAGATATTATCGGCCGCAGTGTGCGATACCTAAAGGAAATCACCAGCTCCAGATGCCTCAAATACCCCCCCCCCCCACATGGTACATCACCTGTTCGAACAGTTAACCTCAACCGACAAATACTTTCTCTCAGGGCTGCGCAATATTCGATAAACATGTTAAATGTGGTGCAGTTTGAAGCCCTGCACAGCGTCCAGATAAATCCATCGCTCCTCCTCTTTGCTGCTTCATTATCCTCCTCCTCACCCTCCTCTCTGTGATGCTGTCCTATTGATCAGTCTGTTTCTCTCAGTTATGATGAGGTCCTCCTCCTCCTCCTCTTCCTCTCGGCTCCTTCACCAGATCTTTATCTTATCTCTGAGCTCTGCTCTGCGATATTAAAAATGGCTCTCCACGTGTAACCGACGCAGTCACTTCTCTCGCTCGCAACAGCCCAAAATCTTTCACTTTTTAGGGTGAGTTTGTAAAAACATGCATAATGCAAGAGCTTTAGATGAAGTTTTTTTTTCAACATTTCAATGTGAATTTCACTGAAAAGCATCATTAAAATTGGCCTCATGTTGAGACTGTAGACATTTTTGGTGATGAAGACATGGACTTTTTCATCACGTACACTCTGCATCACAACAACAAAGAAAAACAAAGTTGAAATTTCAAGATTATTGTGGCACTATTGGGTCCTGAACTAAAAAGAGTTGGACACCCCTGCTTTTGAAAATTAACTTTGACGGCAAATTAAAATGAGCTGCATTCCTGCTTCAGTTTTAAGAATTCATGTGTGATTTCTTCCTTTTTTCAAACTGTTTTATGAGATATTGGACAATTTAATGATGTAAGACATCAATTATTTGAACACAGCCGTTTGTTAATTAGTTGTGTTTAAAGTTTTAAAGCGTTCCTCAATGACCCAATGCTATGTGATTATCTCACATGAGATCTGCTGTTTGACAAACAGTCCAACAGCAAATAATATTCAAATCTCAGTACATAAAACACATACTCCTCTTGCTACAAAAGCTAAAACGATCACACCACTGCTTAGCAGTTCGATCACTCACCTGTTCGGCCATATTGAAACCTGGGTCCGGTTTCTCTGTCTTCACGCTGGACAGTTTCAGTCCTTCACCGGGCTCCATCTTGATGGCTTTATCCAGAATGCTGTTATCGTCCCTGTCTAGAAGATAGCGAAGCAATTCATCCTTCTTCTCCTTCTTCGGCTCCTGTTTGGTGCAGAGTTCACCCAGAGCTGCCATGCTGTCGGCCGATGACGACTCCGGGCCGATGGGGTCTTTGCCCGTAGCCTCGGCCGTCAGCTTGGCCAGCTCCACAGGCGAGGTGCTGTTCTGCAGCAGCCTGTGGAGGATTTTGTGTTTCTCCTTTAGTGAGGTGGAATGGTTGTTGTGTCCCGCGCCCCCGACACTGCCCATCCCGCCCAGCTGGTCCTTACAGTTCTGCTCGTCCCCCAGGGGCCCCGGCGGTGAGCAGGGATCGGAGGGTTCTAGCTTGGTGGTGAGGAGCTGGAGCAGCTTGGTGTGGCCTTTGGTGCTCAGAAGGCGGTTTGGTGCATCACCGAGGTCTCCCAGGCTCCCGCTCCCCCCGAAGCTGTCCCCGTCTTTGCCCTCGGACTGCTCGCCCTCCTGGTCCTGCTGCTCCTCAAAGGAACCAAACAGGTCCGCCTCCAGGCTGGGATTGTTCTTGGCCTGCTGGCTGCCAGTGTTGGTGCTATGAAGAGGGCTCTGGAGGGAAACAGGCTTTCTGTCGGGCGACTCTGGATGCTGTCCCTCCGAGAGTCCCTGGGAAACCCTGTGGCCTTGGCTGAGCGCCTGCAGGGCGCTGAGGGAGTTGAAGCCTTGGCTGTTTCCTGTGCTGCTGCAGACAGATGCCGGCGAGTGGAGACCGGCTGCAGGGGAGAAAGAACCGGGGGGATGCTGGGGGACGTGGGGGCTGCTACAGCTGCTGCTGCTCGCCCCCGGGTTGGGGCTCTGGCGATGACGGGGGGACAACATGGCACCCTGGGCCCCTGAGGTGACGCTCGGGCTCCCCAGGGCCAAGGGGCTGCCCAGCTTGAGTGAATGGCAGTTTCCCTGAGGTGTGGGGGCCCGTCCCGGCGCGGCACCGTAAATACGCCCGGGGGTGCTGGAGGCCGCCGTGGAGTGGTGGGTGTTGCTGGTGACGCTGGCGTCCGGCGACGGGGAGAGTCCGCTCACACTGGTGGGGGTCATAGGTTTGGCTGTGCTCTGGCCGCCCGGTGTGTCGGAGGGTACGCCACTGACGTTTTCCCTGAAGGAAAGAAGAAATGCATTTATAGGTTCTGTGGACCAATGTGGAGCTACAACAACGCACAAGCAAGTTGAAAAAAGAATTAATGAGGTAAACTGAGGAAAAATGCTCATCAGTCACCTGATGTATTCATCAATAGATCACTGTTAACGGTGTGTAACTATCCTTATATTTATATGAAAGCTGTGCTTTATAATGTGTATTTTCAAGCATATAGTACTTTTAATCTAGTATGCACTTACATTTTCAGAATCAGAGTATAATCAAATATGTTTTTCTTCTTCCTACTGATTTAATTCCAACTCAAGGTTGTTTTATTATGGATGCAAATTTGTTTGTTCACTGATTTTATGTGACTTCACGACACACACACTGTAATGATATTCAGATTAATTTCTGTGAACTTCCATGTAAAGGTTTGAATATCATTTCAAATCTGTCAAAAGAAAACACCTCATTGTTCTGCCGGTCATTCATTTACACAGGGAGAAATCATCTGAAAAGAGTATACACAAGTGAGAAAACCAAGTTGTGAGAATGCCTGAAGTGGTAACAGAGAGACGATTTAAACGCGGCTCGACTGCAGCCCCACACACAAAGCTCTCATTGTGCTAAATGCTGGAGCGATAATTTTGAATGTGAAACTTGTGGAAGTAAAAAGGCCAAGTTCTCGCCATTGATCCCCGAATGCCCTGGGTAACAGTCCTGGCATTGTTTTCTGACTGCTGTCCAAATCCTGGCTCTGAACGGTCATATCAACGGCCGGCTGGATGCTGGCGGAGTCGCAGCCCTGCCCTGTGCTGAGAGGGAGGGATGGAGATACTGTAGACTGGACGGGCTGGTGGTGCTTGTGTCAGTTTTGGCCGATACATATGGCGACAGTTCGGAATAACAGGGCCTTTGTTCCCAATCTGCATTACAGTGTCCACTCTTTGTCCAAATCGGGAGGGAAACCACCGACGCACAGAGCGAGAATGAGATAAATGTGTAGACTGCGAGGACGAAGCATGGAAAATAAGTTGGTATGTAATTCCAAAATAATCATGAGAATGACATTCTGAGTAATTCCACAAAAAAAAGGTTTTTATTAATGCTTCAGAATCAAAAGCATTTGTTACTTTTGATCGTGCATATTCTCAGTCTTTGATGTGATAAAGTTATGGGGCTTGACAGAGAAAATATTCTCAGTTTGAGTATGACTGAGAGGGTCATGCCTTTGTTTTCTTCCTCTCCCTGAGTGTGTGTGGGTTTTTCTTTTGTTGCTACAGTTCAAAAACATACATGCTAGCTGTATTCAGGTGTTTAACTTGACTGTAGTTTCGAATGACCGTGTGATCGTCTGTCTCTGTCTTAGATTTTCAGCCTCTCAAGGTCAGATCTGGAATTTTACATCATGTAAACCTGAAACAAAAGGTAAACTAAGCATGGTTGGTACCTCTGCAGGATGTGCAGGGACATGTAGAGCTGCGGTTCGTTGGTGGCGGGAGATCGAACCAGTTTACTCTTAGTGTGAGCTGAGACGATGGTGCCGTCCGCCAGCGAGAATTTGTAAAGAGGGCTGAGAGCGTGGCCGTTCTTCAACACTGGAACGACAGCAGAGTGGGAAAACACTCTCAGTACAAAAGAGAACAGTCATTGTGAAGACAGCATATAAAATAAAACAACTGAGCACAAGACATAATTTCATTTCAGGCTGTGTTGAAAGATGGTATATTTGAAAAATCATTAAAGACTCACTAGAATAAAACACTTTTTAATAAAAACTGTCCACCATTAACTCTTTTGTTTTTAATCCTAAGCAAAAAAACATTTGAGCTAAAGTTCATACCCTGTCTACAAGATAAAAACGAACTCTGTTCAAGTTCTGTTAATTAAAGTACAGAGCGGGAAACATATGGATCACCATCTTGCTGGTGTTTCTTGGCAAAGGACATCTCCCCGTCATTCTGCAGGTGGAACCTCTGGATGCAGCGCCGAACCAGGTCCTCCCAGCCCGGCTTCATGGACGCCCGCAGCAGGCTGGTATCCAGAGACGTGATCTTACCTGAGAGGAAACGACATGGTCACAAGTCATGTCTGAAGAAACCGTCATTGGTACATCCTGTACGAGGTGCTAATATAAATTAAGTTTTATTTGGATTATTAGAAAATTAAACAGTTTTAACACTGGTTTTAATGTGAGATTAAACTATCTTGAGGGAAAGTCAGAAGGCTCTCACTATTGTCCAAACCCCTGACTTCCATTTTTGACACATCAGGAGCAAAATCTCCCCCCCAACAGTGGTACCTTGAAGGTCCTGCCGTGTGGTGAAGCTCTCGTACGTGGGCATGACGGGCCTCTCTTTGACCGGGACTCGTCTGGCCACACAGATGAGGCAGGACTGAAAATCTACATGTTTAAAGAAAAAAGAAGAAAGAAACCGTCACGGGTACATCCTGTGCGAGCACGCAACAAGTCATAACATGGCTCCAAGATGTGTAAGAGGGGCCACATTTCCACACTGACTTCAGGCTTTTCACATCATTTCCACAGGTGTGTTGATATTTAACTGTGAGTTCACTTTCCAGCCCCTGCTTTGGATCTGTCCATGACGTAGTCTCATTTCCTTAAACAACAGTAACTCTCGTGAATTTTGCACTTTTCACACAAACAACACAATTATCACAGGATGGCAATGATCACTGAAAGTCATTCCATTTAAATTTCAAGAATGAAATGGCGATTATTATTTTTTGTCTATTTATTGCTGCTCACCAGTGTCAATTCTATAAATATATGAAATATATGAGGACTGATCTATGCTGACTTTTATAGGTTCGACACCACGCACTGCCACTGCTTACCCTCAGCCCTGAAAACAGGACAACCGAGACTGGAAGCCCGCTCTCAATCCACTCACCAACCTAAACTACGGCTTCTAAACTACAGCCACCTTCTGCGTGTCCGCCATCACCACCACCCCCTAAACTGTCAGAGGAGACACGGGCACAATATCTGGTTGTCAGACGTCTAAAATTAGAGCGCCAGACAGATTCTTTTCCCCAGCGTGCGTGTGTGTGTGATTAGATTAGATGGGAAGATGACAAAGTGCCACACACTAATTAGGCTCTCTCGGTGGATATGGGAGGGAGAAGTGGAGAGGAGCGGTGATGGAAGGAGGACAGGACACAAGAGATTGAGCGAGCAGGGATGGGGAGAGTGACGGGAACGTGACAAAAAGTCAGGACACAGACGGAGAGCTTTAGATAAAGAAAATGGTGAAAAAAATACAAGTAGGAGTGAAGTTTTACTCAAATAAGGCAAACAATGGAGACAAAGCAGATAATAAATTGATATGAATAAGAGAAACTACAACAGCGAGGCAGAGATAATGAGTTTTAACCGAGGAGACAGTACCTTCGCCCTCTTCTTTGATAGACTTTGGTTCAGAGACAGCGAAGCACTGCATGGTTTCGTACTTCTGCTGCGCAGCATCCTGCAGGTCGGAGGCCAGCCGGGCTTCGCCGTCAGCGTGAGGGTTCACCAGCATGCGACAGTTGAAAGTGTGGCTGTTCCTGTTGGAGGAATCGTTGCTTCGATGATTGACTGGAAGACAAAATGAAACAAGAAAAGTTAAGGTTAATATCCTATGTTCAGATGAAAATCCCATCGAGATGTGGCGGATCAATCATAAGTTGTTTGATGACTTTTTTTTTTTTTTTTTTTTAACATTAACAGTCATATAATGGGTCCTAAAAGCATCCTGCGCTGACACACTGCAAATAACATCAACACTTTCAGTGAAGTAGACGAAGACTAATTATTAGGCTTAAATATGGGATGTCACACACATGGACGGATGAATGGACGTGACGGAGAGAGGGACAGAGCCGCATGACAGCCAATCATCTCTACGTATTTTACTAAGGCGTTCACTTTCCTGAGGACTTTTTATTTTAACTTCATGCATTTCCAGATAACTTTCTGCACCGGGAGAAAGTTATCTGATGTATTAATACACATGATTCAGGGGCTAAATACAGCCCGGTTTCATCTTGAGTGGATCAGAATGGTTAAATTGAGCCATAATAACCTTTAACTTTCAGACATTTAAGATTCTCTGTGCTGTGGTATACAGTATGTGTGTGAAAATGTCCATATCTTTCCGAAAGTTATGACAAACTCTGCATGAAGCCAATTTAAATGACACTTTGTTGCAAAATCCAGTGAAATGCAAATTTAAAAAAAATTCTTACAGCTGTTGTATGATCCATATTTTTACAAATTCATCAGCATCACTGATATCTGCCTGTTCTGCTGTTTGGTATGTTGTTCGGCCCGATTTGAGTCTCTCGCAGGCCGGTTTGGGCCCACAGGCCTTATGCTTGACACTCCTGCTCTATAGACTTTCTCTTCTTCACATTGTTCAAACTGGCTTCTCTTACCTTCTGTTATTATTGTAGAATTCAGAATTACAGTAAAAGCATTAAAACAGCTGATGGTAACAGTTATTCATTGTAAGGCTGTGGAATTTGTTTAATTGATCAGTTTATACCAATATTAGCTCAATGTTATGGATTTTTATTTCATTTTCAAGAAAAAAAGTCCACCTCTTTTTTTCTAATTTATGATGTTTTATCAGTTGTTACTTAATATGTTTATACTCAAAAGGACTTCTGATGGTATCCCGTGTTCTTTTAAAAGACAAGCATGTCAAAGTTATGTTTGCATTATCATGATGTATTTGCTCTGCTAACCAAACCTACTGGTTTGAAACCGAACTCGTCCTGTGTGCAGGTAGACTGAGGTGACCTGTTTCAGCCTCATATTCATGGTCGTCTGAATAAGACACTGGAGCAGAACGCGCTTGACATTCATCGTGCTGAGCTTCGTACCCAGGCTCTTGGGCAGCAGGTTCTTGATGAACTCGGCGTGGTCGCCCACGTGCAGCACGCTGTAGACGCTGGTGTTCATCAGCTCCTCCTGCTGGTAGCGCAGATACTGGCTGACGTTCTCCGACACGAAGACGATGTTCCCCTCCATGTTGACAACAAAGAAGAAGCCGTCCAGGGCCTGAGGGGTGGGTGGAGAGTGAAGATGGCGGAGACATGGGAAGGAGAGGAAGGCAAGGTGGGAAAAAGGAGAAACGAAAAAAGTGGGACAAAGGTGAAAAAGAAACAGTAGCAGTTGCCACTCTCCCAATTTGGGTTTAATTACCAATTACAGATACACTTGTACAAGTTCCAGCACTCAGCATTTAATTATTCACTTTTAATTGGCAGGCATGTATTGACCTCAGAGGACTATAAGTCAGAGAAAGAGCCATTTCTTGGGATCTGTGAGGATCATAAAACTTGAAAAGCCTGTTCCTCCTACGACTGTGTGTTTTGAAGTGAAACCCCGACAAGATAAATCCAAATAATTGAACTCTGTCAAGAAAACTTGCCTTGTGTTATGATTCAATGTTCTGTAGGACATCTACAATGGCCACTGTATGTGAATGCATGTGTTTTTCCCTCCTCAGACGCTTCACTTCTGTCTACTCAGCAGTTTCCTCCTAAATATACAGACTGTGATTTGTCCTTCGGCCAGCCCACGACTGCACAAGCCTCCTCCTGTATGTCTGCCAGCTTATTATCCAAACGTAGAACGGAACACAGTATAATGGAAAGGGCTTTGGCTCCGATGATGTTTATCTTTCAGAGTCCAAGCAGACACCTCGGCCATCGCTCCTGCTGCTGCTGCTGCTGGTGACCACTATATATAGCGCGACTGTATGTGCGCTCAGACTCCTCCCCTCCTTTTTTAATCTGGCTTTTCACAAAGGTATTTATACCTCATTGGGTCCCATGTTATACGTCATCAGACACCCGTGCCCTCTCGCTCACACATACACACTCTCACTAAACAGGCTTGATGACGACATTGTCGCTAGCCAGAGGAACTGTTATCTCCTGGTGTCACAGTGGAGAGCAACGGCAGAAAGATACACTAAATGTGGAGCAGCCAGACAACATCCGTGAAACTCGTGCAGCTCCGCTGTGAGCACATTTCTTTTTCAGAGTTGAGGACGTCATTCGGAGCACGTGAAGCGCTCCCGTGGTAATTCCCACAGTGCAGAAAATTACAGTGACAAGACCCATTTTGACCTGATCGACTCTTTACCTTTCTGTCAAGCAAGCTTTGGCAAAGTTACAGGTCACATGTGTTGGCTGCAATAATCAATGCGTTGTCCTTTAAACTTTTTCTTTTTTCAATTACCTCCAGCATCATGGGTCCAAGTGTGTCTTTGTCAATGACCCCCTGCCCAGTGGATGAGACATCGGCCTTCTGCACCTCCTCTGCATCAGCCACCGGAGCCTTTTCTGGAAGGCAAACAACAACAACAAAAAAAAGAGACGGTTTGAGGCTGCTTTGTTTTGCAGGTTACACAATGGTGTAGCGGTTAGCACGACCATCTCTCTCTAAGAAAATCCATGAGTGTGGGCTTGTGTGGGCCTTTCTGAGGAGACTTAACATGTTTTTCCCGTGCATTGTGGGAGTTTTATCCAGGTATCCACATAGCTCAAAAACACGTGCTTGAGCTTAGCAGATATCTTGAATTCTCCCGCCAGTGAATGTGAACGTGTGTGTGACAACCTGTCCGGTGTGCTCACCGCCGTGGCCCGAAGAGGCTTCAAACGACTGAGTGAAGCAGTATTCCAGATATATGGATGAATTTTCCCCATGTAGAGAAACGCTGTTTAAAATACTACGCATTTTCTGTGCATGCATTCATCTGTGACCATAAAAGAAGAGACGAAAAAGTACTTCACAGTATACTCAAAGGAATTTCGTGAATGCATGACTCATTGATGATGTGGTAAAACGGCGTGTCAAAAGTTGAACTCGACATCAAAAGGAAAGCTTGTTATCAAATGAATTCACCCCCTGTATTTTCACCACTGCGTCTGTTTGTTTTCACAGAAAAATATCATGTCAGAATGAAGCTTTAGCCACAGATCTCCTTTTTCATGGGTATTTTCCTTTTCCATGAAAACACTGACGGTGTTGTTTTTCTGACGGTGAAGCCCTCAGGCACACACACACACACACACACACACACCCACTCCCAGACTTTGTGTTTTTATGTACACGAGGACCTTTCACAGATTGCATTCTTTGGCAAGTCGTTGGCTTACTATACTGTTCACCCTATGCTTACGTACACACTGGGAGCCAAAGCCTTCCACTGTCAAGATGGTGTGTAGGTTTGAGTGGTCGGGATGTGAAAGACTGCTCCTAAAGCTACATAATGTGGAGTATTTTCTACACGTTTACAGTCATATTAAAGTCCAGCCTCCACTCTCCTCTCCGGCTGTACCACCGGACTGTTAAGCCTCCCATGGCCCCATTAGGCCACATAGCTGACATTCCAGTAGTGGGACCAGAGCTGTACAGAGTCATCAGCCCTTAAACCCTGTCACTGTAGGGCCTTGAGTGGCTCAAGTGGAGGTCGAAGGACAATAAAATCGCAATCTTTTTCAGATCAATAAATATTGTGCTCTGTATTTCACTTGATCAGTTTGAGCGCGCAGGTTGAGGGTGGGAATGGCCGTAAAACTGGGTTATTGATGAGCCTCCTGTGGATGGATCCCGTGACTTCACGATGACCATTTATCAAAGCAAACGGCACAGCGCAGGCCCTCTGAGCAGACACTGGAACTTGTTTATTAACGGCACAATACTGTATATTGAGCAGTCTGCAGAATTGACATGAGCACAGCTCATTACCTCTGAATAACAATCAGTTGCTCTCAGCGAACAAGGAAGAGCAAATACCTTGAGACCAGCAGTTTGGAGTAATGAGAAATCTTCTGAATTAGCCAAGCAGTGTGGGGGGAAAAAAAAAAAGTCAGCTGCTGATGTCACGAAGGACTTAATCGTTTTGTGAATACACTGAGGGTGTGTGGTGTGTTCACACTTGGTAGGTTTGATGAGGTGAAAACAAATTGTGTTCCAGCCTCTCATTTAGAGCAGGTCATTTGCGCAAGTTTAAACAAAGCCAGTCAAACACTGGTGTGTACCCAACATGTGGCTCGTGACCCCTTGAGGACCTGGGGCCTCATTTATAAATACCGCTTACTGCTTACGCACAAACCGGGGCCTGAAAGACAAGTGTGCCAATTCCTACGCCAGCGTCGGGATTTTAAAAAATTAACTAGACGTAAGAGTGTGTGCACCACTACGCAAATTTCAACCCCTGCGCACGGACAATTTGGAGGTTTCGTACACCTTAAAATTCTGTCTTTTTAGATACGCTATATATTTTACAGCCGGAGTTGCTGGTTTATTGTTTATTATGTTGAAAATTATAGGTTTCCCTACAAACATGTCACAGACCGATGCATGATGGTTACAGTTAGGACGAAATATTACTGGATGAAGACATTAGGGCTCACCACCGAGAGCTCACAAGCACACGTCACACTCATTGGCCACATCCGGAAGTCTCCAACCACAGGCTTCATCCAGCAGATTTTTTCAACAAGTCTTTCTTTAAAGCGCACTCAGCCCAGCGTCTCTGTTAAGAAGTTATGAATGTTCAGCCATCTGCTTACTACTTGTGGTCTGATGTCAAACTGCCAATGTGAGAGCAATGCGGACCGTGCTAAAACTGCAGTGTGTCTTTTTCTGCTCTTGCTCACACCAAGAAACCACACTGCAAGTGTGAACAAAGCCTTGGTAAATCCATCTTTCAAAATAGACAGAAGAGATCCCCGAGTTTCACGCTGTTTGGACTCTCGGCAAAGCAAATGTTGGAATGAGAATCGATCTTTCATTTCAGATTTAATGTCAGAGTGTGGGTAAAAAATGAACAGACTGTCTGGAGACCAAAGAAAAACAGCCCTCCATGAAGTGACCAATGTCCAGCTTGAATCACATTGACCACCAGATTAACTCACTTCCGTTTAATTATTTGCAGTTCACTTGAAACTTTAACAGTCTTTATTTATCTAGCTTGGTCATGTCTCTTTCTGTGAGAAAATTTTAACTCCTAGTCTGTCACTGTTTGACCAGCGCTTCGGTATTCTGGCTAACAGAATAACAGAAGGGAATAACAAATGCTCACAGGTACTAACGGACCACTGAGTGTACAGTAAACTGCACACCAGGCACATGCAAACACTCATCGTCTGCTCCATAAATGGACCCTGTAATTACTGTAAATGTGAGGTGTGGGCCAGTCTGTGTCACCTGATGCTATTTGACCACCACAGACACACACACACACACACACACACACACACACGAAGCTCATGTCTCATGAGAACTTTTAGATTCCCCTCCAAATGTCCCTTCTGGGCTTCGGGTGAAGTTCCCCTCGTCAGTTAAAGACGAGTGGGTCGCTGAAATTGACCAGGCAGCTGTGTGACTTATGTATTATCTGTGTGAGTCTGTGTGTGTGTGCGTGTGTGTGTGTGTGTGTGTGTGTGTGTGTGTGTGTGTGTGTGTGTGTGTGTGTGTGTGCTTATTCAGCTGTTGTTTTCAGACAAAAAACAGCGACAACGACACACGGACACCGACTGGCTATCCGCGTGAATTAAAAAAAGAGAGCGAGAGAGAGAGAGAGAGAGAGAGAGAGAGAGAGAGGATGGATTAAGAGCAGGACGAAGAGAGAGAAAGACAGGAGGTGGAAAGTAAGCTGGAGGACGGATGAAAGAAAGGATAAGATAACAGAGAGAGAAGTGATGGACGCTGGATAGGATTACAAGAGGAGGGGAACGAGGAGCGATGAAAAGACATAAGGTGAGAGGAGAAAAAGTAGAGACGGATAAAGGATAGGAGAACGAGTGAGAAAGATGAAGTGAGTAAATGAAAACAAACGAGTGGGGATTAAGTAGACCGAGGGCCGCTCTGTCCATTTTCCTATGAAATCCTACAGCATGACGGCCAGTGTTGTACCCGCTGTCACTGAAGTCTTTACTTACAACAGTGGTGTCAAATGTGAGGCTCGTGGGCAAAAACCGGCCCAAAAGGGACTCCGATCCAGCCCGCTCAGTGACCAAGCACACCATAGAAATTCCAAATAAAACATTGATCTTTCTAATTTAAACAATTTTCCTTAGAGTAGCGGACAAAACACAACTCTTGAGACCTGAGCAGAGATACTGGTGATGCTGCCATGAAAGCTAGCAAATTAGCACCAGCCTAAAAGCCTTATTGGTCAGGATGAGCGTGTTACAACATGCATAATGCAACAGTTATAGGAGAAGTTTTTTTTTTTTGGACATTTCACTATATTTTGCACCAGGAGGTTTCATTAAAAATCGACTTTATATTGAGTCTGTAGTCATTTTTTTTTTTAGCAATTGTTTGGTTTTGTGAAAATATAGATATTTATTACAATTTATGTACATTACAATTTTAAATGAGAGTAAAATTAGTTTCTCATTCACCCTCTGCTAACTGGTCACAGACAGCCAGGGGCCTACATGTGACCGTATGGCGACCATCCTGCTTTAGCTACTTATTGTTCTTTTATCTGATTTCCTTTCATTTTTTTCATTTCACCCCCAATGCCACATCACTCTGCTTTGATCACAAATCAGACCTCGGCTATAACAGTCACAATGTGTATATGATTGGCCTAAGAGACCATTAAAATCAGATTTCTTACACTTTTGCAGGGTAAATTTGGGGTGGCGTGCACACACGCAACTTCCTATATGGAACACAACAGTATCTGAAGACCCCGGGAACTGAAAAACATCCCATCTATATCTTATTTTATGTGAATGCAACAATTTGTTTGACTCAGAAAAGAGTTTTTTTTCCCCCAAGATTCATAACTTTGAACAGCGACCACACTTTCCTCAGGCGATTTCTTTATGTTTATAGATGTGAAAGCACAAATATATTCCCTTTGATTATGCGGTTACAGTCTATAAAACTATGTTTGAAGTTGCTTTCAACTTTGTTTACAACTTGTTCATCATTTAGACCATAACCGTTTTTTTTTTCCTTTCCAAAAAACAAACAAAACAAAAAACAAAAAACCCAGTAATATAGTTAAATAGCCTTGTTGTTCATTTGTGTGGGAGTATCAAAGTTTGCATGTGACGTAGTGGTTTGCACTACTACTTCACAGCGGCAGTGAATGGGAGTTCGAGTCCAGGCTTCAGGACCTTGATATGTGGAATTTGCATGTTCTACCTGTCTGTGTGTGTGTGCGTGTGTGTGCGTTCTCGTATTTCTATCCTTGTTGGGGCCAAATGTCCCCACAAGGATAGCAAAACGTGGAACGACGTGCCTTGTGGGGACCTTTTTCCGATCCTAAGTAGGAGAAACAGTGTTTTCTTGACCATGTTGTTGTTACTGAAAAAAGTAAAAGTGCAAAAACATTTCTTTAGGGTTAGGCTTTGTTGTGGTGTGGGTTAGGGTTAAGGTAAGGGTCAGGGTTAGGGGCTAGACATGAATGGGAGTCAATGGACGGTCCCCACAAGGATAGAAATACGAGACTGAGCGTGTGTGTGTGTGTGTGTGTGTGTGTGTGTGTGTGTGTGTGTGTGTGTGTGTGTGTGCGTGCGTGCATAGGTTTTCTCTGCATGCTCCGCTATCATCCCACAGCCCAAAAACATGCATCTGTCAATAAATAGTGTGAGTGTGTGTGGTTGTGCTCTCTGCATGACGGCCTGCTGACCTCAGATGTGTACCCTGCCCTTGCTCATAGTCAGCTGAAATCAGCCCCGGCACCCAGCGACCCCTGAGATAGATGATATGGCATTGAAGACGGATGGAATAAGCAAACAAAAACAGAGCCTCACCCTGCTCCTTGATCTGCCTGATCTGCTTCACAGTCTCTTTCAGAATGGCACATTTGTCTGGCTTGACGTTGAGGTCATCCATGTCGTTGATGTTGGCAAAGATCAGCTCTGCCAGCTCCTCGATGTATTTGTTCTCCTGCTCCCGGTTCCTTCTCTCAGTACTCCTCTTTGGGCTGCACAGCAGGGAGGGAAAAGATAAAGACATAAAATCAATGAAATGTCAACAAAACAAAAACTCCATATCAGCGTTGGAAAATATTTATTTGAACAATGATTACTTTCTTCTGAGAGACACAAAAGATGCCCTCAACCACATGAGAATTAATTAATATTCTCACTGTGTCTTCAGTGACAGCCTCAGCAGCTTGATGTCACTGTTCTGATTGCCAACTTGTTATGAATTCTTGACAGGACTGTCTGACAAACGTGGTGCTGGTTATTAGCATTCATTTTAATCCCACTGGTGCAGAAGTGGTTAGCACTCAGGCCTCGGGACGATAACGTCTCCAGCTGGACTCGGTTTCTGTGCGGGCTTTGCCCGTTCTCTCTGTGCGTGCATGAAAATTGTCCCACAGTTCAGAAACACGAGCCTGAGGTTAATTGGTGACACTAAATTGCCTGTCGGTGTGAATGTGAGCGTGTTTGATCGCCCGTGTTTGCACTGTGACGGACTGGTGAACTCCCTGACGTTCTCCCATCGTGAGCTGGGACCGGATCCAGCACCCTTGCCACCCGAAGTGGGACAAAGCAGGATAGAAGACGGATGGATTTTGTGTACTTTGGAAGATCCACTATGGGTGTGAGGAAGCACCACAACCGGTACGAACAAGGCTTGCAGGCGTGGCAATTGAAGAGGCATCCACGCTGGATTAAAAGGCTAAAACCTGTCCGTCATGTTCTTCTGGCTGCATTGTCCCACCCTCCTGCTGGTGGATGAATAGATTATTGGAGCCTGCTCTGGAAGTCATCATCAGCTGTAGTGTCGGTGGCTTTTTGATGATCTCTTCTTCCCTTCGGCCACTGAGACGATGACCTCCCTTGTGGTTATTGTTATCCACCTCAAAGAAAACTGTTGTGTGTGTGCGAGAAGTGCAGCACTTTTGAAGTCGAGGTGCAGTGTGGGGGAGTGAGCTGGAGGGTCTGCAGCAGCAGCAGCAACTCCTTTTCTGTTTGTTGTTTTCTGTTTTCTTGTTATTGTCCAGTTTCTTCAGAGAATATTTTACTTTTTTAAAAAAAAAATATCATATAACAATATCTCGCTTCTCCAAACAATAAAGTATCTTTCAAAGTAATGAATGATGCTGAACCCCTACATACAATGATGCTACAGTGACATGAGTGAGGCTTTGAGTTGTGGATGAAGGTTTTCACCTGGGTCCCAGGAGGTCTGCCTGACAGTCCTTCCTCTTCAGAGACTCTCCCCCTCTGGGGGGCTCCGGGGTGTCCCCGCCCCCGGTACTCATCTTCAGCAAATATCAGCACCTGGAGAGAGAAAAGAGGTCACCTTACATTAGGATCCTGTAGGAAACATTATTTTTGTTGGTCTTTTTGCTCATATAAAATAAGCTTCCACCTATAGTATTACACTTTTCAATGAGAACCAGCTTTCATTTATTTGCAAGATTAAGCTACAGTAGCTCATTTGTTGGACTGAAAAACAGGACAGATTTCACTCCTTTCTCCAGCCGCTGCCGACTCTTTTCTTTCCTTAGACAATTTTTTTTTTTTAACCAATACTGACAAATGCAGACCAGGAAACCGATTTAAGTTCCGCTCAAATCATTCTGTTTTTCCACTTTCCCAGCTGAGAAGGTTTCGACAAAACGTTCCCATGCTGCCTCATACTTCCCACCCACTCGCTGAAGTCTGGATAAAGACATATGTTATTCACCTTTCAGTGCTCATAACGTTATGGATGAACGCAGAGCTTTTATGGTATTGAAATCATACAATAGAGCAGTAGACCTGTTCGAGCAATACAAATAAGAGTTAGTGAAGATATCAGTTGTACTGTTTGCATGCTAACATCTACAGCAAAAACTGAAGGAACCCGTTGCTCTTGCATGAATTATGCAAATAATGTAAAAAAAAAAAAAATCCCAATTGTTTGTCGCTATACACAACACGATGCAAAAGCACAAACAAATACGGCCCTCAACAAAGAGAAAAGCCCCCACACCATTACAAGCACGCTTTTAATCTGAATGCACTTTCCGTGCAGTTATGAGCATTATGGAAATTAAAAACCTCTGAAACAGACAGTGGAAAGTGCTGCTCTCTTCACTCTGTGAGCTTCACCGCAATATGAACCGCTACGTGATTAACACACGAGTGCTAATGTGCCCAAGATGTACACAACCTGCATGGTGCTTAATCAAACAGGGGCTGTGCTCGTGACTCACAAAAACAATGTACCATTGTAATGTGTCCGCAGGCAATACGTGGGAGGCCCAAGTGGGAATATAGTAGGTGTTGATAATTGCTTCTGTTAGAAATTGCTAATTCATGTAGGCACTGCCTCTGTTTTTTACATGAACGTTTCTGGCTTTGGAGATCAGGGTTTTCAATAGGCGTCCTGATGTTGAAAGCCAAAAAAAAAATATTTTTTTTTTGTTTGTTTCTTATGGGAACAAAAAAGAATAGGTAGGTGGACAGTGGTTAATTTTATGCATTGGCTGAGAGTGAGAGCTTCACCATATGGTCAACTCGTGCAGCAAGATGTTCAAAACGCTGCTTCACAAAACTTGTCTTGCTGGCTCGACAGTGTGTTTGGTACGGTGGAATATGATGTTTTACCAGATCTACAAGTTACACTGACAATACATAACGCAGGACTTTAACTCAGCTACAGTTCTTAAAGAAACTGGTCATCATTTTGATTCGAGATCAACTTAAAAAAGATGAGCAATATTTTTCAAGGCTCTACCGAAACAGAAACTACTGATGACAAAAAGGGGGGCAAATCACACAATGACAGTGGGAACGGTTGCAACAAGCAGGGGAGGAGCACTATCTATTAGGACAGTAGGCCTTTAAGGCTCTTCAACAGGCCGGCACATCACCTGACTGTTACATAACAGCCGGTCAGTGGGGCTGATACTGCGCAGAAGAAGGCAGGAAAGAGGGAGTGGGAAAACAACAGGCAGGGAAATGGGAGAGGGTACAGAAACCAGAAGAGGGAGAAAGTTCCAAGAAAGAGAAAAAAAAAAAAAGAAAGAAAGAAAGCGAAGGACAAATGTTTTCTCACACAAGTGCAAATGTTGTAAAATAATACAAGTGGAGGTGAATGGGGTGACAGGAGGAGGGAAATGGGGAGGACGGGCATTTGTTGCTCTGAATAATCAAGCCTGAGGCGGGAGGAAATATGGCCTAATTACACCATGAGAGGAGAGGAGCAGAGCCAAGAGGAGAAAAAAAACTGCCAATAACGTGATTAAAATACTGAAACTCAAACGAGACAAGTCGATGAGTACAGCAATAGTTTCTGCCAAGAGATGTTTTTTTTTCCTGTTGTGGTGATAGCTCCCACAATGCGAGGACAACCCTTGTTAATAAGCTGTTAGGTAGCTATCGACACCTCTTCCACATCGACACCCGTTTTATTATCCATGCTAGCAGCATGGCTTTAGGGATAAAGATGTCTGTCTGGTAGAGAGCCATCTCTTCAGCTCGGAGAGAAATATCTTACCAACTGGATGAATGGGCTGCCAGGAAATCTGATACCAACATTCAAGATCCCATGAGGTTACATTCTAATGGCTGTAAATCTTATGACTTTCCGTCTGCAGGAGTGAGAAGCTTGACATTTTAAGGGAAGGAAATATTATGTATTGACTTCAAACAACAGTTAATGACTTTGGGGATCCCCTGACTTTTCCTCATGGCCCAGCAGCACACCACGGGACCACTGGACATGGTGACCGTTACACTTGCTAAGTGCATGAGCACCGTTATGGTCATGGTGATGAGTTCATGTTCAAATAAGGACAATGAGTGCATGCAAAGCCTCACAAATGCAAAACTCATGGATGCTGACGCCTGGGTCCCGTTTACACAACAGCGTTTCAAGTGAAAAACTGTTTTTGTATTTCTGTTTCAGAAAAAAATGTTGCGTTTACACCGCAATGTTTTGAAAATGATTTCCATTAGTACAGAAACGGAAGAAACACTGAAAACAACGTAGTTCTCATGTTGGGCAGTTACTTGCCTCTGCTGATTGTTTTTGTAATGAAACCGCGCGCACACACACACACACACATGCACACGCACGCAGAAAATAATCATCTATAAACATTAATAATGGAGATCACATGGACATTGGTGTGGACGGACGTCGAAGCTGGACTGCTATTGCAGGAGATTCTAAACTCTGAAACTACCAAACTGGAAACTGGAGAGTCGTTTGTATACATTCAACTCGTCAGAAAACAAATCTGCCATTCAACCAAACCACTCTCCTGTTCTGTATTTTTTCTTCCTCTTCCTGGGGGATCTGACATTGCAACTACATATTTTAACACTTGACAGCTAGCAGACCAAAACACCCATCACAGCTTTGTGAATGTGTTAGACATACGGTATTACACCCTCATCTTTGCTAGCGATGCTTATCTTCTGTACAAAGGACATTCGGCAGTCTCATAGAAGAAGATTTAAGCTTTACCAGCTGCACTTGACCACTACACTGACCATTTCACACTAGGGGAATGTGCAGTACATTAATAAGAAAAGACATAATATCAGATGAAAAAAAATCACATTTTGCTGAAGGGATCACTGGGTTTTGCCTTTATGCAACAGTGACACTGCAGTTCTAATATGTTATGGCCCATGGCGATTTGGATCCTTCAAAATTTAAATTTCTGCTGACTATTGGTGAATTATCTTAGCTAGCACAGCTCAAACATATTTGCATCCGCTGCTTTATCAATCTGACAGCATGGGAACCACATGTTTGGAGTATATCTCCTTCAGTGTACAAAACAATCTTTGAGAAAATGTCATAATGTTCTTATTTCTTTATTCGATGTGATAAGGAAGCAACCTAATAAATATGATAATTACAGTGTGGTAGTTAATTACATGATCTGTCAGTCATCATTGGAGAGGTGTAAACAGATTACTGTGGATCATTTAGCAAAACGAATGAAGTCTAAATGGGACCGTTTGATTTTTTTCTGCTTGTCTGAAGGGCCACTGAGCAAGAGAAAGGAGGAGAATTGTTCCTGAAATTAAATTTAAATAAACTCAATGCTAGTTTTGCCTAAGAGGGCAGAAATCTTTTAAAAGTAGAAATCCAAAGTTTTAGTCTCTGGGGGGGTTCACACATAACACCATGGGAAGAGTCATGACAGGTATCACTTAAACATTTGAAGTGCATGTGGAAGACAAAACATGCATGGAGCACAAACACACACACACAGCACACAATGAATTAACACTAATGTAGCCTGCGACAAAAGCCTTTGCCCTGCTCGGGCCGATACTAATGCAATCAGAGGAGCCAAGCGCTCTGCAAAGTGAAGCCATTTAAAAACAATTTGAGCTGAAGAGAAAAGACAGGGCCAAAGGGTCAAACCAGCCATTAAGGAATTAAAGCTGAGGATTGATCACTGCCTGCTTAAGTGGGCTCTGTTTCCACTGGAAACATGGCTCCCCAGTTGCTTTGTTTTGGATTTCTTGGAAGGGTGGGAAAAAAAAGCTGCGGTGAGTAGGTTTCACATACGTGTTTTTAATGTTCAGTTGCTCAATCTGCTCCTTTCTGACACTTCATTTTTAAAGAAAAAGACGGGGAAATGAGCTGGTTTTTGACAAATATGACCATCTTCAAGACTCTTCTGTACTTTGCTGAAATCAAATAATAAAAAGTGCCTGAAAACTGAAGAAAAAATATCCCCATGGGTTCTATTTCCTGGTGTGTTACCAAGGACAGAGAGCAGGTAAGTGTCAGATTACACACAGATGGAGGTCAAGAGGCTTGTCATGGAAACATCAGTGAATGCTATCGGCTCCAAAATCATTTCAAGACAAAAAAAAATCAGAGGTAAGCACACAGAGATCGGGCCGAGGGTGTTAAACTGTTAAAGATCTTTACAAGAAGTGCTGCACAATGTGAAAGGGTTTGGAAGCTGAGCCAGTGGTTGGGAAGATGTAGCCATCAGCATATGCATGCGAGACCTACCCCGACCAAATGATAGTTGTGAAAGAAGTCGAAGGCACTGTGGGTTGTTATTAAAGTGATGAGTCATCGTCAGGCCCTAGCTTGCAGGCTAATTGAGGTTTTGAGCATGCAACATAAAAACAAGACACTGACCACACAGCCTTATGTAATGATTGACTGCACAAAAATTAAAGCTAATGTGTTTTTTTTCCTTCTCCTGAGTAGTGGAAAAAACTTCTCTCTTTACACTCAATGTGATAACACCTTTCACTGTGTAAATGTCAGTCTTTTTATGACCATAAATGAATGAAAACCATTAGTTTCGGTTCTGAGCAACCTAGGTAGTTGTTAGTAATAGCTTGTCTTTAAAATCATCCTGTAAATGTCTTCTTCTTTGAGTCTTGTGCTGTTAAGTCAATACTCTGTTGGTGTAGATCATTTTCTTGTTCATTAAATTTCCAATGCATATTTCACTATTGAGCAGGGTAAATAAATTTACCATCCACTTGATGGACTTCTCATACCTTCTCAAGCCTGTAAAGGTTATTGTGTTACAGCAATGAGAAGACAAGATGAAGCTACCTGTAGATTGAATCAACTTCTAAAAGATGGATCACCAGCACATATTACAGGCAGTCTTTGGTCATTTTAATGCTTGGACAACAGTGGGCTTGAGAGTGGTGAGTGGAAGGAGACGCCCTCCTCCCTTTGGTGCGTAAGCTTATGCTCAGGCAACAGTCTAAAAGCCAGCAAACCCTCCCATCACACACAAACATAAAGTAGATTTAATACCCTGCTGTGGCTGGATTAAGAACACTGGTATCTCACGCGCTGAGGGGCCTGCTATGTATACACAGTGTTTGTGTGTGTGCTCTAATGCATCTGTGCGTCGGCGTGTCCACGTCAATACATCCAATCTCTTTATGTGCATCTCGGTTGTTTGGTGCCACATTGATGCTGCTCTGAGCTGATGGCTTTATGGCCCCTGGCTTACTGCCTGTTTCCGGGGACAACAAGTATTTTGTTGATCGAGGCTCTGTGTCTCCGGATCCTATTGGTGCCAACATTTATGGTACATCAAGGTAACAACAACAACAAAAACCAGGCGTTTATCAAAACTCAAAAAGAGGTGTCAGAGAGCAAATGTATTGAGGGCAGTGAAAGGAAACTTGCCTTGCTGCTTTTTCTGACATCTTTAGGTTCTGACTCAGCAAACATGCACACACCGTGTTGGAGATTCAAAGAAATGCTAACAGGAACAAGACTTCTATTGAAGTTGTTTACAGAACTAATACCAAGTGCATACAAACAAGGTGAGTCTACAAAGTAGGGGGCATTCCTTCAAACATATCTGAATAGGTGGAACAATTCTCAAGTTCTGCTTTACAGAATCTTAAAAAAAAAAAATCGACTGAAAGCATCCAGGAGATTAAGGATCAAAATCCAGACCCACAATAAGTGCAATTGTGACTAATTATAGCTTATGTGTTGGCCTGATTCAGTATTTGAGCTTGCAGACTTACAATTTAAAAGTGTGATCGTGGGTATTTGGATGTAAGTAAAACTCCTCACTAGGGTTGATGCTTATTACATATTTTCAAGTTATGAGACAAAATAAATACAAATATTTACTCAATTCAAAATTTTGATGTGCATTTTTGCCTGAAATAGCTTTATCAAACAACTGCTTCTTAAAAGTGGCCAAACAATTAACACTTTAACACCGACAAGCAGGAAAAGATGCTTGGCTCATCCCTCAAATGTTTTTTTTTTTTTTTAAACAATATTGTTCATCATATCTCATGTTAACCGGTTAATGGATTTCCCTTAAAATGCTGCTTTTCAACTGCTTCAACAGTCCCCAAAGGACTTTACAATCTTTAACACTTTCACCCATTCATACATTCATAATGCTGACGGCTACCATTCAAGGTGCACAAGCTACCAGCTGGGAGCTTAGACTCTGACCTACCTTGTGGATCCCAAAATGTAGAAAGTCCTTTAGCTTATATGTATTTGAGGGTTAAGATGTGATTTTAGGCTGTGATTAGATCAAAGTGGGTTTTTGTGTTGCGTTGTGTTAAGGTTAAGTGTTAATCATTCAGTGGTGATTGTTAAAGTGACGGTGATAGGCTTCGGAATGCATTACATCAATGAGAAGGCTCAACACGATACGTCAGCAGGTCTGTATGTGTGTTTTCACACCCATATCTCTCACATATTTGAAATAAAAGTTGGATTAAGCCTTAAAAAAACCCCAGCTTCAAATAGTTAGTCATCACATGACTTTACTGTTTGAAGTCTTTGGGCGGAGCCTAATGATATTTTCAAAGTCGCTATGGATAGTGTTATTACACATACCAGTACAACAAAAGTTCTTATGAAAGCCAAGTTGAGCGTTCAGTTTAAAGCCAAAGTATGTCATCCTGCAACATACCTGCATCTTTGCCTTCGGAGTAGAGCCAAAGTCATGTTTCACTGAAATTCAGGTCTTGATCATTCACCAATCTATTTACCAACTCAATGAATCTGATGGTGTAGAGCAGGGGTGGGGAACCCTGGTCCTGGAAGGCCGCAAACCTGCATGTTTTCCATGTCTCCCTGCTTCAACACAGCTGATTGCAATGAGGCTCGTTATCTGGCTTTCTGCTGGACTTGGCCATGAATCTTGATTCGATTCAGGTGTGTTGAAGCAGGGAGACATGGAAAACATGCAGGTTTGCGGCCCTCCAGGACCAGGGTTCCCCACCCCTGGTGTAGAGGTTGCCTCTGCACGTTGGTGGATTTTCTCCAACCAACTACTGTTAGTCGATGGTAACTAATGACTCATTTACCCATAGGTCCTATTGTGGGAATGTTTACAATCTGTTCGAGGTGTACCCTGTCTTTGAACATACTTGACCAAGATCAAATCCAGTGCCTCGCAATCCTAAGTCAGATAAATTGGTATAGAAGATCGATGAATGGATGGCTTCCGTTGATCAAGATCCTCGTCACTCCACAGTCTGATTTCAGTCAAAGCTTTGACAGTTTTGTGTCTTTACACACACCATGCAAAACCATCACACCCACAATGAAGACGAAACAATATGCAAATGTCACCGCACTGTGTTTATCTGCAAGATTCTACAGTTCAACATTTTCATTATCTGTCAACTGCTACTCCCGTATTATATTTGTGATTTAGTCATTTGTAAGAAAAAAAAAAAAAAAGAAAACCACTGTTCCTCAACACCTGGCAGAACAAAACTATTCCTTTTTTTTTTTTCTTTTTTTTTATTGAATTGTCAAAGTTTCCAAAGACTCCTGACACTGGAGTGCTGGAATGGAAAGCAAACGCCTTTCTGTATGCTCAAAACTGAGAGAACCTCATAAAATCCAAGCTGTACAAATTGACCCACTTCAAGAAGTGCAGTTTTTCTGCCTAAACAGCTGTGACCGAAGCATCCGTCTTTGTCTAAACAAACGGCACTGATTTGCAATTAAAAAACAGTAGTCGAAGTTAGATGGCCTACCGTCAGCTAAATGGCTCAATCACATGTGTTGAGTTAGAATGTCTTTACAAATATGACAAAAGACAATTCTTTGTTGTTTTTAGTCAAAGAAAACAATTTGTTCAGTAACAGACCATAAGCAAATTTTTGCCTGGAAACCTTTGCCATTATACCAGGAAAAAAGAAGGTAAACACTGCCACATACGTGACGTTACCTGCATCAACAGTTAATCGACGGAAAGGTGATCTGAGGCAAATGTTGAACGGAAATAACAATGATAGCATCAAAAAATAGACACACAATCAAAAGGATGACTCCAAATAACGAGTTTACAGATGGCTTGTTTACAGCCTGCTCAGCCAGAAGCTGCTCATTACACTGCATGTGGAGCGTCGTGTAATGTGAGAGGCTGATCGATTATAGACCCCAATCAATAACATTGAACATTCCTGCCCGGATGCTAACTCAATTATGAACACACACACACACACACACACACACACACACACACACACACACACACACACACACACACAATCCATAGAAGATTAAAGCACACATACAAAATGCTTTATTTGTGGAGCAATCTGCACACAAGGCTGCTGATTACTGTTGCTGTCTCTCTCTCTTTCTCTCTCTCTCTCTCTCTCACACACACACACACGCACACGCACAAGATAAATACTCATGGTTCTCTCAGAGGAGAAACTAAGTGAAATAACCAGAATAACGACATGAGAGAGTGAAAAGTTATTGTGTATATACACACACACACACACACACACACACACACACACACACGTTTGTACAGCTATATGTTGTGAGGACATTCATTGACATAATGCATTTCCTAGCCCCTTACCCTAACCCTAACCATCAAAAATTAATGCCTAACATTAACCCATGCCTTAAACCTACCCTAAACCTAATTGTAACCCTAAACCAAAAATCAAGTCTGAACCCTCAAAAAGGCCAAAAAAGGTCTGTCGAATAGTGAGGACCGGCAAAAATGTCCTCACTTTCCAAAAATTGTCCTCACTTGTAAGGTTAAAAACCCAATGTCCTCACAAAAGGTCCTCACAACATATAGCTGTATGAGTACACACACACACACACACACACACACACACACACACACACACACACACACACACACACACACACACACACACACACACACACACACACACACACACACACTCGATCAGAGCGAAGCTTGCAGAGAAAGGCTTTGTTTATTGTCAGTGCCACTTGCTCTCTTGTCATGCCCTCTGTAGCAATATGCTCCACGCAGACGCTCAAAATGATTCAAATCATATTTCTTGATGAACTGATAAGCTGGAAGACATCCGAGTTCACTTCTCATATAATGACACAAATTATTTGATGAGTCGCCCTGCTTGAAAGGAACGAAATGCCAAGAAACGAAAGCAAAAATAGGTGTAGGTACAGCGGGAGTGTCACATTTGCTTCACTGGACAGGAGGTCAAAATCCACTCTCAGTTCACTGATTGACTTATCTGCCGTGGCAGCCAGTGTCGGAGTGAAAACCAACACACACACACACACTGCTGTTTCTGCTGAGTCCGTGACAGGTTTTCACAAAAACCGACGTAAAAAAAAAAAAAAAATGTTTCCTCTAATTAATTTGAGTTGGCAATAATTAAGTGAATGTGACTAAAATACCTGTTAGTATGTGCTGCGGTGTCAGAGCAGAGGCCGTGCTTTTAAAGGGTTTTTTTTCACTGTGTGAAACTTGAAAACAAACGTAGTTGTTCTTTTGTTGCTGATCGAACAGGTTTCCTTTAAAGTAGATGTGAACCTGCCGCTTTCTGGCTGAGTTTTTGACAACAGTTGTTATTGAAGCAGAGCGACCTGGGTAAACAGTTGGCTGGTTAGACCTCAGGTGACAGAGCAGCTTCAAGCCTGCTGACTGTGCACTCTGTGCATGCGTGCGTGCGTGCGTGTGTGTGTGTGTGTGTGTGTGTGTGCGTGCAGCCGGTCATTCATAACCACTCCCCTTGCAACACACTCGCATACACACACGGAGTGTCAAAATCACAATAACAATACATGACAGCTCAAAGTCCGAATCCCACTAAGACAGTTGCATCTGCTGGGAGCATCACCGTGTAACGAGAAGACGGCGGTGACGTTACAACTGTAGCTACGCTGTAAACAGTTTCTGCTTGTAATGGAGTTAGATGAAGTATTCAGATGAAACAAACACAGCTTCCCAGAGCATAAACATGTAATTATAAGGCAGGACAAACTGTGACTGAGCTACATGAAATCAAAACACAACTACTTTTTAACACAACAGCAACAGCTCCTTCCAAGTTACTAATGAATGAAAAGGCAGTTTTCATGTAATTTTACCCGACAGGATCACATTTTAGGGTATGTACAAGAAGATGTGGCATTATTCTAGTACAGAAATGTGTTGACATAATAAAGTGGAGTGATAGCCACTCACCTTTGCTGTGGTTAGACCAGTCCATAACCAATTCAGAGCCGGCCAAACATCCCATGCCGGCCGGGCGGCCACACTGGTTTTAACACCAAACAGGCAGCCAGCAAACACACGTACTGCACAGACACACACTCGTACGGCACAGACACACACAGGGCTTTGTATTTCCCCCCCCCTCTCTCTCTCGCGCTCTCTCTCTCTCTCGCTCTCTCTCTCCCTCTCTTCTGGTTTGAGATTATTCCGGTGTGTGTGTCATCTGTGTCTAATGACAGCTGACAAACTACATGCCACAAATCCTCTCTCTCCTCTCTCTCTCACTGTTTCCCCTCCCCCTATCACATAGACACACATACACTCCTCCCTGTCTCCTCCCACAACACACATACACACTCACACTCCTCCCCCCTATTAGCAATGTCTAGAAAAAAAAAAAAAGCCCTCTCTCTCTCTCGCTCTCACACAGCCTTTCGAGGTATTGATTGCATGACCTGTTGTTTTTCAATTCTGGATTTTTACTGATCACTATCCGGATGCGTACATACAGAAAATATTGAGAAAACTGATAGATTTCTCAGTGGCTTTAAGCTTTTCTAGCCCTGATAAAGAGTTTGCATTGACGCTTAAATACCTAACTACATTTAACCAGTAACTGTTACTGGTTAAGCGATATGCATCGAGTTGCTATCCTGTGGAGGTTAACCTTTTACAGGGTGCTAACTGAAAGTGTTAACCCTTAAAACTTGTTGATTGAGTTCTCAACACTTAAAGATCCTAAACTTTCTCTGACTGTCATGTAAAGGTGTGTTTTCACACAATCAAATCCCTTGTAAAATATAATAAAAACAGATTAATTCAGTCAATTCTCGCTTTAAAACCCTCACAGTGTTGCTATAGCAGACTGATCTGCATCATGGAGGGCAAGGAGTTATTTACAAAAACAAACACATTAAATAACATTTATGACACATATTGGGTACTGGTTTCAAAATAGACACTTGCAGAAGTTTTTTTTATGTACAGTGCTGATTTTCAAGTTGTTTTTCATTTCCTCTGTATTGCTATTGTACTGGCTCAGTGAAATGCATGGAATATATTAAATTGCTAAAGCAAAATGGGCCAAAAATTTCAAACTTTATGCTGTTATAATAAATATTAAAACACACAGACACACACACACACTTCTCAATACTCAACAAAATTATTTCTCCTATATTGTATTTTTTCTGTTCTTCATTTTAAAACTGGTAGCAGAAAGCATAAAGAGTTCCACGAGTTACCAAACTCGCCCACTAAAGGGTTAAAAGTCCAAGAATGCCAACCCGATATACCACAGTAACATGGAATTAAAGGGCCACTGCAGATAAACTTGGTTTCCAACACATTTTCCCAGGTTCACACACACAGACGTGAAACAGAAAATAAAAAGGATGCACGTGAGAAGGAACGAAGCCAGCAACCTACGGAAAATGTAATTAATGTACTCTCACTTTCTTTGATAATGAGCCTTGCCGTTCACGCTAAGCGAGGTGGCGGAAAACACAAGTGAAATGAGAGCGAGAGAGAGAGAGAGAGAGAGAGAGAGAGAGAGAGAGATGAGGACAAAAGAGACACACCGAGAGGGAAAGGTAATTTTACAAATGGCTTCATAAGTGCAGGCAGAAGGAACTGTATTTCACAAACATGACAGTGACACATTCAAGTAAACAGCACTGAGTGAAGCACACACAACACACAGAACCTGTCCTTCACTTAGACACACACACACACACACACACACACACACACACACACACACACACACACACACACACACACACACACACACACACACTTTCCTCTGTTTTCACGTTCCACGTTTTCGTGTCAGGTTGTCCCCTATACATATATTTATTTCAGTCGCATCTTTGTCTCTCTGATTTCACTCAACTGTGCTGACATTATGTTTCTCAAGTTGTCTGCCCACTCTGCTTTTTAATTGTTAACATTTCTTAGAGCCGCAAACGATATGTGAAAAAAAAAAAAAAAGTACAGAAAAAAAGAAAACTTCCAAAGTGATGGGATATTTGATAAACAACTGCACTACCTGCAATGTGTCATTCCAATCTCATCTACACCATTGTTCATTTACACACGCATGTGCAGGAGAACTATTTTCTAGGACTGTGGTGCACATGCACAGTAGTAGCAGTTCAGAAAAGTTCCGTTTTCAAACATTTCCATTGAGATGGAGTTGAAGCGTGAACCAGCAATGATTGTGTAATTCCCCCACAGAAAAGTGAGAGTTTCCTAACTAAAGCAATATTGTTTCAACATGAAAGACACCTGCTTGTTGCTCTTCTGTGTTCTCGAACCGCACAGAGGTGTAGTGGTTAGCATGGCCTCACAGTGAGAAAGTCACGTGTTTGAGTCGGGTCACAATATTCTTTGTAAATTAACTTATTCCACCTGTGGCTATGTGGATTTTCTCTGTGTACTCCGGTATACTCTCACAGTGGGACGGATAATTGGTTAAAAGTAATTAGCCTGTGTGAATGTAAGACAGATGGACAATCCATTTTACTGGTCACATGACTTTAAGAACAATGGCACTGTGCAGTCTTTGCACGCTCTGATTGGATTTTGAATAATCAACTCATAACTCTGTGAAATGCTTGACTCAGTTTTTCAGTTATTTAAAGAAAATACAACCTCTCTCACCTCATATGCGAATCATCCCATGCGAACACCCACGAACAGATATCATGTCACATGATGTCCTCTCTGGAAGACAATGGAGGTGAAAGCACTTAATAGATCTGTATTTATAAAGACAGAGGAAACATAAGAAATCAAGTTCTGAGGAAACCAAACATTGTTGCACTTGATACCAAGATCAATACCCTGAGGCACAATTCAAGATTCCCTTTAGTCGACTCTACCATAACGCAATCCAGAGTTGTCATTTACCTTTAAGGAACCAATACATTTCTCAACTTGAGCTACTGGTCACCTTTTCCACACAATCATATGATGTGAGTAATTCCTAGACCGTCACTTAGAAACTACCAGAGCTCAGTGGAATGAAATTCAGGGAAGAAATATGGGAGTGCCCTGTGCCACTGCAGGACTGGAGTGAATCTGTGAGACAATGAACAAACAGCTGACTGACCGAATCACAGAGTGATTGAATCACACATTGATCTAATCAAGGAACGACCGAATCAGGGAGGAAAAAACAGATCACAGAGTGACCGAATCACAGAGAAAACGGATCACAGAGTAAATGGATCTCAGAGCGAGCCGATCACAGGTCAACCGGATCGCAGACTGATCAGGCCACAGTGCACTGATCAGAAGCTGTGAATCTCCAACATGCTGGCTGAACTGAATGAATGATTCACTTCGTGAAGGAATAGCAGAGTAAATGGATCACAGAGTGAAGGAATCGCAGAGTAAATGGATCACAGAGTAAACAGATCAGTAGCTGAGTTCACAACGCACTGAGCGAGTGCACCGATGAAAGAGTGAACCAATGAGCTTGCAGCGGCCTGGCTAAATTCCTGAAATGAAGGACTCAGTGACTTGTTCTTCATAGCAACAGGGGGAAGGAGGAGTTGACTGATGAAACCAAAAGTGTTGCTTTTTTTCACACGGCTGATGCATTTAGGGTAACAGTCAGGGTGACGTGTTGTCTTGTCTCTTCTGACAAGTGAGCGAGTTAGCAGAAACAACAGTCATGACTAAGGAGTTGATAGAATAGTTTTATAGACTCATTAAGGACTCGCACGTTACACAAATCCACACCAAACGCTTGTTTTGGGAAGGTGGGGAGGGAACCTGTGTATGTGGAGAAAACCCAAAGCCTCATGACTGGAACTGAACGTTGAACTGGTGAGAAAAGAGAACGGTGACCACAATGTGACATCAAAAACATGTTGTTTTTTTTTGTGATGTAGTGACACTCAATCAGCTTTACACAAGTATGTGTGAGACTAGTGCAAGACAGGAAAACTCTACATGTTCTCCATAAAGCAGTTACAGAAGATTCACCATTTATGGGACACTCATTTAGGTTTCATGACTACGGTAGATTTTCTTCACTTTTGTGTCATTTTAATGTCGGTAAAAATGTTGTTTCACACCACATTCATACTGATTTTAGAATTTAGCGCTCAACGACAAGCTAAAAAGCCATCCAATCCATTTGTTCTTGAATTCACATTGAAGAGCACGTATTATTGAGTCACAAAATTTCAACACACGGAAATGTGAGTGCCATTAGCTTACTCTCAGAAATGTCAAAAGTTTGTTCAAAAAGTTGAAGTTACTCTGATGATATGACTCACATAGTTTTCTCATACGTAACTTGTAAAATCAAACCCTGACATCAAAATTGGTAAAGATTGCTCAGTGATGCTGAGCGCGTTTTTTTCATGGAAGAGTGACACACTCGATCAGTCTTCACTGCAGAGATCGTCACATCATATCATGCGCGGATCCACACCCATGATCAAATGAATGAGTGTGCACTCGTTTACTCACTGTGAAATCATTTAGCAGAATTGTACCTTCGTCAACGCCCACCGGTTCTGCTGAAAGTGTCGCTCTCCTCTAGAAAAACAAGAAAACCTGCAGCTTTTCCCAGACAATGGCCCTGCCTGGGATCAGGATTCAGAGCGCTTCCAGGCCCTCATTCACACCATGAGGCTGACCTGGACCAGTGTGGTGCGGCTCCAGGTTCACTGAGTTCCCACTGGGCTTGGCTCGCATTTGTAAGACATCCTATTTCGTAAAAACAATTTCCTTTTATTTGAACAGCTGAAGTGATGCAAAAACCAGCTTAAACGCCAACAATCGCTGCAGATTTATGTCTTTAAGAAGCTTTTTTTTTTTCTCTTTTTGCAGCGTGCTTGTTCGTGTTTAATGCTGCTGACAAAGTGGGCTGCCACCGGAAAGCCTAAACAACTGGATCACATGTCCTGCTGCTGCACCCTCAAGCAAAAAAAAAAAAAAAGTACCTGCTACTAGATGTCAGTAACTCTACATACAGTGGACCACCTGATCTTTTGTAATCTGGTAAAAAACTTGTTTTTTCAGGAAATGTCACACACCACATGTTCTCTCCTGTGAATCACATCCTCCTCCACCTCTCTTCTTTCTGGCAATGAAAAGTCATTTACTTTAACCTTTTAACCTTCACACCTGTGACTTTGAGCATCTTTTGGAAATTCCTGTTTTGTTTTTTTTGTTTTTTTTTTAAACATCTAAATACTGGTGTCCTTAACTTTAGCAAAGCTAAAGATTCCCACGCTGTGACTTAACCAGATTCACTTCCTGCTGGCATAGTTTTTTTCCCCCCTGTGAAATCAGCAAAATGTTGCACGGAACATAACAAAAACCGAGGTGCTGTCCTTCGTAATGCAGCCGACAATAAGGGTTAGCATGGGAAACGCTGTGTCGTGAGACTGGGGTGACCAAAAGTCTGCTGTGTCACTGATTAAATCAGTTCGACAGTGATAAACTGGTGCTGTTGAGTCAAAGTTTCAAAATCTCACTGAGGTTTTATGAACAGAAGAAGATCTAACCGCATCTTCATTGTAATTACAAAACTGTGCTTGGTGTGTGTGTTACTGTAATTACACATATCAAATGAAAACTACTGAAAAGAAGAAGTTAGGGCCAAATCCGTAACATCTGCTGGTTTTTTCCTTCTGGTTTCGGCAAGTGAGCGAGAGAGAGAGAGAGAGAGAGAGAGAGAGAGAGAGAGAGAGAGAGAGAGAGAGAGAGAGAGAGAGCAAGCCAACCTCTCTGGAGGTTGGAGTGGGCTGTGTCCAACTGACAAACACTTGAACCTGCACCTGCCAGCCAGCCTACGATGGCTGCATATGTGTGCATTTGTCAGTGCATGTGTGTGTGTGTGTGTGTGTAGGAGTAAAGGGACAGCTGGTCTCAGCCCGACTGCTTTGCACGAGCGCACACGCAAGCATAAATGGCACTCCTGCATGTGCACAGAGCGTCAGAAGGTGTCACTTTGGCTCTGTCAGATCACATTCTGATCGATAGAAATCCTAAAATAGACAACCCATGTCTTTGGCTCTGTTTTTCCAAAGACTCAAAGAATCTTGAGGGTATGAGAACTAAAACACAGATTAATTCCTATCCTGTGGCTGCTGACAGGATTTCACATTTCCAGTTTTTTTTTTTTTTTTTAACAAATTTCCTAAGAAATTTCCTACCGACCTCGTTGCTATCGAACTGGTCTCAAAGTCATTGTGTCAGGACAAGCTTTTAAAAACCTGCATCATGCAATAGCTACAGGATAGGTTTTTGAGATATTCAACTGCATTTTATGGCTACTGTCATAACCGCGAGGATTACGTTATCTAATTTGTTATTGTAAACAAACTGAAACATACATTTTCCCTCAACTGCTAACAGTATAAAACATAGAATTGTTGAGAATAACCCACATGGCAATGAAGTGACTTATACCTTGACCTTAAAGGTGCATTAAGGAGTTTTTCCAACTTTAAAAATACTTATTTTCCACCATAAATATGTTACACATTTTTAATGATGTGTACAATGTGCCCTGACATATTCATTGCGAGTACCGCTAACAGCACTAAATTGTCACTTGAAAGTTGCAGTGCCGGTGCGGCACAAGAATTTTTTGGGGGAGAATTTGAAAGGAATGACGTAATGCACGCTCCGGCTGGTCTGATTTAGTTAAGTTTCGTTTTGTCCGCCATTACTCCGCCAGATGCTTAGTGAGCAACAACTGAGCAGGATCTTTCAGAAGGTAAGAAAAGACTGGTTTCTTGCACTGCCACAACTCCAGCGCAGACTCCACCAGGTAAGAGATACTTAAATTTTACTTGAGCGCTACTAAAAGAGCGAGGAAGGAGTTCCCCTCTTCCGTGCATGCAAGGCACATGCACAAGCGATTCTCTAAGCTGCATTATGCCCAAGGCCTGCAGGGGGCACTGTTTCACATAAAACGTGCAAACTCCTTAATGCACCTTTAAGAAAAGGGAGATTTGTTGCCATACATTGTAACCCCCGATGCACACTGGCTGCGGTCCGGCTGCGTTTCGACTGCAGTCCGTCTCCAGTCCGGTATACCGCAGCACTGTGATTCACACCGCCTGTGGTGTCTCTGCGGTCCGCTGGAGAAGGTTGCCAGATCTGTCGTTATCACCCGTAAACAATATGAAACCCACTTTACTCAATAGAAAGCCGCCCAAACTGCCATCTCGGTTAAAAATGTGCTTAAAAACGTATTTGTATGATAAAAAACACGTCATAAACACATAATCATTTCATCAACCCGTCCGACGTGTTCAAAAAGACGCTTGATTTGGCAGAAACCCGCCCAATCTGGCAACATGGGGCTGCTCCGGTGATAGAGCTATTTCGTGCCATTTTGGTGTCATTTCACTTTCCTGCAGTGACGATGTACAAAACCGTTCATTCTTCTAATGCGTATAATGACTACATCACGTTGTTTGTTCTGTATTCTACCAGAAGAAGTAAAAAATTTGAGTATTAAGGCAAAAACACGACACAGATTTTATTTTGAAGTCAATTATTTTGGAACACGTATCGCGTTTCCTTCCGGCACCCGACTTGCTTCTGTCTGAATTGACGCGGTAGGGCTCCGGCATGCGGAAAAATAGGATCCTTGCGGAAAGAGACCGGAGCTCCGCAAGGGCTCCGCAGCCGGACCGGAGCCGGACCGCAACCGGACCACAGCCGGTGTGCACCACAGCATTGATTTTAATGACTACGGATTAGCTGCGGTGTCCGGACCACAGCCTTTTCACAGCTGGACCGCATCCAGTGTGCATCGTGGGTCACTCGATAGTACTGCATCACTTTTCTAAGAGCATTTTCACAATATCTGAACAAATATTAGTTTAAGGAACCAAATTGTTATAAATTCTTACTTGTGCATTTCAGAATTTAGTGCTGCAGTTCTAATTTGGTCACCAACAATAAAATGTAGATACTGAATGCAATATTCCCCATGAGTACATTATTCTGATTGTACCTGCCAATGCAGCCATCAAGTCTTTTCCCCGTAAATCTTTCTCTTTCTGCCAAACAGAGGAGAGGCTTGCACATGCAATACCAGCTAACATCCTCTATGACGTACTCTGAGAGCAGCAGTGACATGTTGCATCCTCAAACACACTGCATGAGAAGTGTGCATGTCTTTAAATTTAGCCACAGAAAACACATGAAGTGAGGCTCTCCTTCTCTAAACTGTCTCTGCATGCACAATAGTCACGTGCCAGGCCACCCAACAACACACACACACACACACACACACACACACACACACACACAGTGGGAAGGGTAAGAGGGAACCACAGAACGTCAATGAGAGACACACTGAGAGACGGCCTACTTCCTGACTGTGATTAATTTCAGTTACTAAGCAGCTCTATGGTAACACAGACATGCACAGCCACACTGAGCTCGAAGCTGCCTTACAGTACCACCACAAAAAGAAGAAGAAGAAGAAGAAGAAGAAGAAGAAAAAGATGGCAAAAATCTGAATTCTTAGCCTCAATAGAGGGGCATACACCAAATACACTGCACTCATTCAAAAGGATCTTTCTACAACACATTTGATATCCATAGATGAAGCAGCAATGTGGAGACTTTTCCTACCAAAGAATATGAATGAGAGTTCTCCTTTAGAAAAATAAATCTGGACATGTTCCATCTTTTTCGGACCGATTCAGTTTTTCTCCTAATCTTGCCAACAAATACAGCCTGTATTTTCACAACTGCCTCTTATCCTCAAACGCCTCTCTGCATGCACCCTCCAGCCACATGTGTGATAGTGAATGAAAACACACTGAAACAAGCTGCGCGGTGTGTCATCGCCTGCACCTGTGGATGAGAAAAAGTTTTCTGCTGACTAACGATCACGATTATAAAAACCACTCCAGTGTGAAACGAGGATGAGAGCAACTGATAACAGTTGGCTTGGCAGCATGACTTTGATTTTTTTTTTTTTTATTTATTTTTTGTCTTTTGGCTACAGTGCAGCTTATCCTCCCGGCTGCCACCAAAAGGCAGCAATGAACACCACAATTAGCCCTGACCATGGCCCGTGTTCATTCTGCACAAGCTTGTTATGCTATTAACTTGCATTACCCGGCTGGTGGCCTGTGGAGCCTCTCTCTCTCTCTCTCTCTCTCTCTCTCTCTCTCTCTCTCTCTCTCTCTCTCTCTCTCTCTCTCTCTCTCTCTCTCTCTCTCTCTCTCTCTCTCTCTCTCTCTGCCTCTTCCTCTCACACGGCCCTGCTGTCATAGTGCTGGAGAATTACAGCCACCGTCAGCTCCAGCTAACCAAATTAGCACTTGTTATGCAACCTGCTGCACTTGGCTCCCAGGTCTGGAGATCCGACTCTGCAGCACATGCATTAGGGGGGGTCCTGTAAGCTGCAGCACAGCTGACCGTGCCTATGTTTGTGGTTGCTTTTTTAAGCACTTTGAAGCTTCAGTGTGAGGTGCAACAGAAAACGATGTTAGGAGATGCTGTGCAGTAGAACCTGCACCATTTACCCGGTTTGCATGTTGAACCCCCTCCAGTTGGGGCTGGGGGTCTTGAAGTGCATCGCAACTGTTTCACTCTGGATCTGTTTTATGAACTGGACTCGATTTGTTGATTATTATAGTTCCAAAAACCTTCTGGAGCTGAGCCAACCCTAATATCCACAATCTGATCAAAGTAACAGGCTAAGATGAATTCAGTATGGACTTGGGCCAATAGCAATAAAGTGCATGAATATAATTGTCTTATATCTTTCGAAAAAATCATGATGCTGTTCTTTCAGTTCATTACAACTAGATGTTGATGTCAGTATTTTCATACATCAGGCAAATAACCTAGAGCAGGGATGTCAAACATATGGCCGATGGCCCAAAACTGGTCCACAAAAGGCTTTAACCCGGCCCAAGAAAAGTCATAACAAATCTTCACTTTTTTTCCAGTATACAGGCGTGACATCTGTGCTGCTGCCACAATTTCTTTCAAGTGTTGAGCATTCTTCTCCTGAGAAATTCTTCCAAGCCTGTCAAGAAGGATAAAATGAAATCTCTATGCTGTGGACACATCACAAGCTTTAAATTACTACAGCTGTAAATAATTACAGACCACCAAGCAGGATGTGTGTTTCACGTTACATCAGTCTGATGCGCTCCTTTTGTCGAAGCTTTGCACAGAAAACTACTGCTGCAGACAAAGGTAAACAGAAATGGGACTTCAGTTGACTGATTTGGGGCATGTGTCAAACAGAAAGCAATGAATTGATCTGTAGAGATGCATTGTGATGGTATATTCAGCACCGGTAGGCAAACAAATTGCAAAGCAGAAATAACAAAGATGTGTTGAAGCCATTTTTGAAAAGCTACAGATAACTGCAAAGTTAATGTTAAGAAGAAGGGAAAAAATAAAAATGTATTTACCAAACATGGATGAGGGATCCAAAAAGACCTTTTTTCAGTCGTCCTGGTTTTGATCATGGACATAGTTCAAGAGAAATTATCTACCGTAATAAAACATATTAGGAATATTGTGGCAACAAATTATGGTTCCTGCTTTCTGATCCATGACTCACAGATCATATGACAAATGATGAACATGTCACATGATTTTGCTCTTGCAATGTTTCACTTGTTTGACGAGAAATTTGTTTTTTTCTTTTTTAATTGACAGGAGCAGCAGTAGGAAACAGAAGGGATGTACCGGGATGCATCTGAAGATGAAACACAAACTGGATTTGATAAATGCATTAATGAATATGTTGGGCTGGAGATTTGACTTCAGCAGCCTATCTTCCCTCTTTATAAAAGGGATGTCAAACAAGAGGGCTCAATCCAGTCCGCTAAACCACTGAGTAATTTTTTAAGAATTCCAAAGAAAACATTTTTTTTTTTTTTTTTTTAGAATATTGGACACAACACAGTACTGAGATATCAGTGATACTGCCGTGAAAGAAAAACACAACAAATAAAAACTTCAAAGTTTATATTTAAATGGTTGTTGTGGCAGTATATTACCAGTCCGGCCCACTCAAGGTGAAACTGAAGTGTGTGCGGCCCCTGAACTCAACTTGTGGACCGTGTGTTCAACACCTCTGCTCTATGAAGTCTGTGGACCCTCATGTCTTATTCTGATGAGTAGCTTTTGTTTGCTTATTAAACTGTGGTCATTGAAGAGCAGTTTTTGTGTCAACGCACATCATAACTGTGTATGTTATGTTGCACATGTGAAGAATGCATGGAAATGTATGGATGCCTTCATTTAAACATCCCTTCGATGCAAATGTGTTGAGTGCATATTACAGAGATTATGGCGTTCAAACACAAGAGGAGGCTTTCAGGCTTTCAGTGTGTGTGTGCGTGTGTGTGTGCGTGTGCGTGTGCGTGGTTAATTAGAGCACTTGGTCCCAGGAGGATCAGACCTGGAAGACGACTGTCTCTGCTACGTGACGGAGAGCCACGGGCAGAGTGTGTCTGATAAGCCGGTGGCATCGGAAAGACGGCGACATAAACAACAAACATGGGCAAGGAGACGTGGAGGGCGCACCCACAATGTGGAACAGACCAACACACACCTGGAAACATCCGCAATTTAAAAAGACATGTAAGCTCGGAGGTGTGAAATGTAGAAAGATGGTACTGCAGGGTCTCGCTTGTGCTTCATACAATTAAAAGCATTTTGATTTATATGGTTTCCAAAACACAGTAAGAGGCAAGGAATAATAGGGGTGATTAAAAAAAAAGAGCATGTGTGTTTCTCTAACACTGGATTTGCTTGTTGTGGGGATAAGACCTTGCAGAAAACCTACTGGAGAGAACTGCACAGTCAAGCCTCCTCCTCCTCCTCCCGTCATTGGTCAGGACAGTATTTGAGCCCTCACGTGGTCGAGTGAATTCAAGCCACTAAGGATCCCTCACTGGGCAAGTTGCCAATCTTGTGTTAAGATCTTAGTCTTAGGTACATTCCTGCACTCTTGCTGCAGCACTATACTGTACCTCTGGCAATGAAAACAAGCAATATTTAAAGCCTTGCTGCAGAGTTAAAAGAGGATAATGGAAGAAATCTGTTGGGTCCCAGGACTATTATAATGCACAATATTTAGAAGCCTTAAAATCATAAAAGTGCGACTGTTGGGTAAAAGATAACATGAAAGCGGAGGTTTAGCAAAGAAGTTGGAAACTTGATGCACATGTTGCAATCCTTTTCAAAGTTCACTTTGTGTTCCGGGGAAGAGCAAATAAGCTCAAGAGAGCCAGAATATCATGAGTCCAGGCGCCACAGATAACCAGAGGAGCCTAACGGCACCTGTCACGTAGGCAAACTGAGAGGTTTCCTGTAGTAACATACCAGCACAGCAGCAAATAAAGTCAGATTATTGTACCTGCACTGACTGTTGCAATAGTTGCACTGTATTTCTACAAAACAGAAGCTGGAACATGTTAAATCACAATCCTCTCACGCAGCGCTGCAGACGTGCGTGCAAATCGTCTTCGCGCTACAGGAAGTGGTATTCTGCTTGAATGATGACGTGTGTGTGGTACTTCAAGTAAGGACACTCACAATACATAAGCTTTGAAATTGTTGAAAAAATGGGAAACTCGCCACTTGAATGCTGTTAAAGTTTAGAAACATTGTATAAATGGGATGTGGCTTCCAAATATATCTCCTTTCAATCCATGTTAAGACCATATAGCGGCTCCCTCACAAAGGAGACTGTCAATACACACACACACACACACACACACACACACACACACTATGGACACACTATGTTCTAAGATAGCATTCATTGAGAACAACCAACCTTGTTGCAGATGTGGTCTAAACACATGGTTGTAACGTATTTTCTTTTCCCAGCAACACACTGATCATCACCTGCTGTTATTCCCATTTTCAGCTAATTGTACATGCTGAATAAATAATGTTTAAGTTAATATCAATCTCTAAAATGGTAAATGATGCACATCACTGCCCACAGATAACCGATGTCAAATTTTATATGAGTTGTAAGGACTGATTGTCATATAATTCTGAACGTACTTACTAAAGGGAAATTAAAAAAAAACTGTATGCAGCAAGTCTCCAAACAAAGATTAAGTGTTGTTGTAAAAAGTTAAGTAAACGTCTATAATATAGTGTAAAAATCTGTAGGAATGCAAGGAAAAAGAGTCTTATTAAAACATCTGTGTGGCCATGAAAAGTCCTTCTATTTGAAACCAAAAACCAAATCAGTTTCATTCACCTCATAACAGAAATTAGTCACCTTTTCTTGTATATCTTGCAAACTGAACACGTCGGCTGATTCAAGGATGGTGACATGAGTAAATCAATAAATAAGTGGGTGTATGTAAACACTGGTTTAGGTACTTTGAATTTTAATCTGATTCATGGTAGAAAAGCCTGACTCACAAATATAGTTTGATTAAACCTTCATCGAGGTGTAAATGACTTGAATCTCTGCTGCTTTTTTTTTTTTTTTTTTCAAATATGAGTCTTGAGAGTATTGTCCAAAGCCAGCCTGCCAGAAGCTCCAATCCGGCCCACCAAACCACCAAGCAAATGATAAAATTAAAAGTTGAGACAATGGTGATGCTGACATGAAAGCAAGCAACTTTTGTTACCAGCAAACCAGCCTCAATGTCAGGAGGACTTTTTAAAAACATGCATGAACAACTAAAGGTGTTTTTTTTTTTTACATTTCACTGTATTATCATTAAAATTGGGCTTTATATTCATTTCCAGCAGTAAAGATGTGACATTTTCATCATGCACACACATCGTGCTCAACCAATAAATTTTTGGGGATTTAAATCTTTAAATCCCACCACTGACAAGTGAGCACTGTGTCTCTGAGCTAGACCCTTGACCCTCCTTCAGTTTCTTGGGGTGCCTTAATGTAGCTACAAGCTGCATCCTAGAAATAGAATGGGTAAATGCTGAAAAATGAAGTATTTTCCCCGAAAGAAATTAATAAAGTATGTTGAGTTTAGTTAGTTTATCCAACTTAGCTGAACCCTACATGTGCTGGATCTGATCCCCATGGGACCACAGGCGAAAATAGGGTATTTCCTGAGCAGTAACATTCTCATGTTCACACTTACAGGCAATTTTTTTTTCAGACTGAGACAGGAAACCAAAGTCCATAGAGAGAACATGCAAAATCTGCACACAAAAAAAAAAGACTTTAAAAAGGAGATCTTCAGTGTGAGCTGAGACAGCAAAACATTAGCAACACAGGGAAAACGCCCACAAGTGGGTCATCTCTGTTATCTAACAACCAATCTCCATCAGGTTCAGGTTTCAAAGTGTAGAACAAAATAAAGTGACTAAACTTAATTTGAAAGGTCAAACCGGAAGAGCCTGTTGACAGTGAGCTAACTTGACGTTTCAGCAGGTTGAGGAAGTCCCAATATTATCTTCAAACGGCGTTAAAACAATCATATATTTACATTAATCACACAAACACCTTAAAAAAAAATTCCCCGAAGCGTTAATGTCGGGGCCGAAAAATCCAACTTTGACAAGAGAAACACGCGAAATAACGCGGCCAACGCGGTTCGCGTAAACCCAGGAAGGAGCTTATGACAGCTAACTTTTAACACCAAAGTGGGAGATTCAAGCAGGTGTCAGGACGATAAATAAAGACGATTCTCGCTGACAGGCAGATATTAAAGCTTGACAGCGGCACATTTCTGTCAAAACAGGTGGAAAGTGAAGTGTATGTGCGCGTCGCAAGCGCGACTTTCATGTAAATACAGCTGTCAGTGTGAATATTCCCACGGTAATTCCAATAAATGAGATTAAGCACTTTCATAAAACAGCCCGCAAACACAATGGGGCTGAGAAAATGTCACTGTCAATAGCTCAGACATGTCGTGTCTTTTCTGTCACATACACCTTTTTAAAAATGAAATAAAATTGTCACAGTGGTTATCGAGGCGACGCCATGAAGAGTTTGAAGCTGCGCGTGAGGGGGGATTCAGGGGGAGGGACCGGTGGACAGAGGAGTGAGGAGGAGGAAAAGAGGAGGAGGAGGAGGAGGAAGAGGAGGAGGAGAAGGAGGAGGAAACTTACCTGACAGGTGGGGAAACCGCAGGGAGGCTGGCCGCCGTCCTGGACGCGTCCTCGGTCAGTTGGACGGAGCAGGAGCAGCAGCTGCGGCGGCCGCGTCCGGGGCCGGAGCCGCCATGTTCATGTAGCTCACAGGCTCCCGGGCTGTTTATCTTTACGTCCTCCTCCTCCTCCTCCTCCTCCTCCTCCTCCTCCTCCTCTTCCTCCTCCTCCTCCTTCTTATTACTACCATGCAGAGCAGGGTGCCACTGCCTGTCTTCTCCTCATCTCGCACGCACGAAGACACCAAAGCTCAACCCCTTCACAAAAAAAAAAAAAGTTTCTTTGGTGGATTTTTTTTTCCCCCTCTCACACAATTCGGTTTCCTTTTTCTGAACTGTGCCACACACGCAAGGAACGGTGCAGTGGTTAGGACTCCCACCTCACAGCCACTCCAGACTGTCTGTTTTGTGCTTTTTCTCCCTTTCCAAAATCTGTTAATTTGTCAAAATGTACTGTGGAGCAGTGGTTAGCACTCACACTCAGAGCAAGGATGCCATGGGTTCAAACACTGACTGCTACAGACCATTCAAATACTGGCTATGTGGATCTGATTCCCTGTGAGGATCAATTAACGTGACCTTTGGGACAAAAAGGAGGCAAAAATGTGTTAAACTCTTCAAAGCAACTGATTCATGGTTTGTATTACTTCATTAAGAAAAAAAAAAAAAAAACAACTCTCAGATATAATTGGTTGACCGAGAAGGGATCTTGAGAACATAATTTTATGTTATCCTTTCGTTTTTAACAATACCTTAAACAGAGCTCAGTGTTTGATTATAACTTTTAAGATGAGAGTGTGACTGTGTTTCTGTATTTACTGTCATTTAGTGACTTTTTTCTGTGATCGGCTTCAACAACACTTTTTCAAAAAATCAGTAGCTATAGAAGGAAGATAGATGAAAAGCTTTGCTTCTATTTGTAATGCTCTCACATTTGCAGGCAACATGCATTTTTGTGGAATATATGTAAGGGGTTCTTGCTCACAGCAAAAATACTGTATGATGCAACTACATTCACTCTTAATCTAATGTTCTGTTTACTCTGTTTTGATTTGATCTGCTCTTGTAACGTATGAACCATGAAGTAGCAGTAATAATCAGTGTGAAGTGGCAGATACCGTGCGGGAAGGAAGGGGTGGAAGAGTTTGAAGAGGACTGACAGGAAACTCACCTAACTGTTGGAGAAGTTACAGAGTTACAGGAAATTAACCATTAACTTGTTCAATTACCTGTACTACTACGGGGTCACTCTGCAGTGACCTGAAGGAGGGAATGAGCCACACCGGTGTAATAAATAAGCTTTTATCAAGTAACTACATTCAAACTTATTTTAAAGCTTTATTCACAATGTTATAAAGCAAGATGAAATGAAGAAGTCAAGAAATATTGTTTGATGTGAACTACTTTATAATTCTGTTTTAAAGAGCTACAATAGATACATTTTTTAAATTTTATTCAGTATAAAAAATATCAAATTAAATAAGCCAAAAGACATAAATCAACAGTCCTCCTAAAGTCCAGCTTGCCTACAGCTGCTTAGCCTTGCAGTGAAAGTTTATACAAAAAGGTGGTGCATTGAACCTCTAAAATAAGCATCAAGACAAACATGGTGGTTGAAACTCACGACTGTTTTCGATGTTAGGTTCACACCATTTACTCACTGGACAGAGCCTGGACCACTGTAAATACCAACCAAAATAGAAGAATCAAAAATCAGACAGCAGTTCTCAACAGTGCCATCTCATCTATTAGCTTTTTATTCATAAATCTCAGATGAAATACTTGTTCAAATCCCATATTGATGAGTGTCTTCTGGGGCCTTCTAATCAAGACAAAACAAGAGGTTTAGTAGTCAAGGTCAACAAAAATAATTCAAACACCTATACAAATGAAGGTGGTATAATTCATAACAAGGAAAGCATTTAGTAAAGCGTTGTAACTTCTCTTTATTTCAACACATTTTAGGACCGGACATGGGTTATCAAATACATTTTAGATGTAGTGTAACAACATTATCCAAAGACAATTACACTTAAATGCAACATTAGGCACATCCTTTCAGTCCAAAGTTAAAATCCACTTTTCAGACCTGTTCAGTGAGGTGCTAGGATTTTGGATTCTTCTTGCCGCTGGACAATGTGCAGTTGATGCAGATTTGTTGTAAATACTCCTGTGATGATTCTCACCTGTTCCACCACATTTTGATCAAAGATCTGAATCTCAGATTTCTGTCTTTTATTCATAGTTGTTTCAGCCTGTGTGGCCATGCACGTGAAGCTTCAGAGGTGGTGTGGATTCACAGTATATGAGTTTCTGATGTCTTGCTGTGAGCCAAAACTCAGCCTAAATTATTGTTATTTCAGCTCATTCTGTGTAAGTTCAACATTTGATTGTGCGTGACCGTCCTCAAACTTTTCTGAAATCAGCAAGCATGCCACATTCAGAGTCACCAAATATTCCGATGCAGAGTTTGAACTGAAATATTTCTTCAAGCCTCGGGTTGCTGTCATGTGATCAGCCTCATTAGTTTAATGGACTGACATGCTGTTGAGCAGGTGTAGCCAGTGAGAGGAAATCTCACAAAAGCAGATGACTCTTCACTTGTAAATAGTTCATAACAGATCTGATTATTTGTCAGGTTTTTTTGTTTTGTATTATTTGGAGTAATATATTATTATTAGTAATAATATATTTGAAGCAGTTTGTGAGGACTCCAGCACTCATGTATTAAGTGTTTTGGAAGAAAAAAAAAGAGACGACATAAACTCACGAAAGGTCATTTAATTTTTCAAATAATCCGTTCCAACATTTACATTTACATCCAGCATACATTTCTTCATTTTATAACTTTCCTGTAGAAGAACTGAATTCTATTTGACTGGTCCAAGTCACCTTGGTGTAAAATGAGCTTATACTGCTCTCTAGTGACAGATTGATAGCTTGCACTTTTTTAAACTTTGGTTAGTGCATAAAAGGACAACAGCTGTTACAAAAAAAAATCCTCCTGCAGGTTCATTTATTTAATGATTATAGAGATTTTTAGGATTTCTGTCAAATTAACTCAAAGTCAGGTGGGGAATAAAATGCATCTGTCTCTTCAAGGCACAAGTTAGAGGATGTTCTTTCTTCCATCTGCTATACATTTATTCCATTTAGTGTCCTTATAAAGACATGCAAGTGACTTCCACCTTTAAAAAGTCACCGGAAGATTAACATCCTTTAAGATCATCTCACCCTTCAAATATCTGGAATAAAGTGAACTGTACATGTTCAACAGCTTAGACAAAAAAAAAATCACTAAAGATTTGATGCTTTGGCTCCAGTTTGACCTGGAAATGTAAATGTGCTGGACACACACTCAATTTGAGTCAATTCAATCCCATAATAAGTCAATATCACAGATTGCTTTTCCATCTGGTCGCCGATGAAGATCCGTCCACTGGAGAGAAAAAGATGTACATTAGTACATTAGCTTATGGCACAAAGTGTAACATTCTAGACTGAAGCTTAATGTACAAAAACTGCTTCTTTTTGCCTGAATTACAAATCACATTCATTCATTGTTAAATTCACGATTCTGTGTGCTCAGTATGTCAGCTTTAAGACAGTTACAGTCAGACTACCATGTCACTGACCACAACAAACAGTCTACTAGTGAACTGCCGGTACAGCGATCCTGTCTATGTAAGTGTACTTGATCTATTTGGTGCAATCTGTGGCTCCGTCACGGTGATGTACCAGCGCACAGCACCTGAAAAAGGAACTGCTAGAGCCCGAAATGTAACAACCGCCCAAACTGTAACCAAAAACAATTTCATAAAACTCAAAATGTAAGAAATGTAACAACATGTAATACGTGGTTAATAATGTAGCAAAATACTTAGCCCAAAATATCAAAACTTTATCTTTACTAAGGTGCAGTAGTCCCAGAACTTTTTGACTACGCCTCAGAAAACCTCAGCAGTTATGACACCACTTACCAATGCTGATCTTTCCCTCTTTCTGCAACTTCTTCAAGTGATGAACCAGGTTCACATTAGCAGCTTGGTGCAGATGTTCAGGAGTGTCCTGAAAGAAACAATTATGTTCAGTGTTCTGTGCAAAATGACAATCAAGACTGTTCTGTTCCATTTTAAGACATGCAAAAACATCCTCAAAGTATAAAGTATGGAGGTTTGCATGTTTAGTTTTATTTCATAAAGTGTTCATAGAGGATAAAGTTTAATTTAAAAAATATTCTTGTTAGCACCAGTTTTTAAAAATGCAACAAAATGCCCTGTTTTTGTGTTTCTTTACCTTATAGACGATTTTGACCAGCTCCATGGAAGTGAAACCCTTTCCTTCTCCGTCCACTATGGCTGCCAGGATCTGTTGTTCTCTCTGGTCCCGGTGGCTGATGTAGTACTTGATCTTGGAGCCAGCATCCAGAACCACAGGTCCATGACCTGCACAGAGCGGACGTGGAGGATTTCTCAGATCGTCTGAAACACTGTGCAAAAAACTGATGCAAGAAAGAGGCCAAACTTGCAGAGGATCGAAGTCAAACGACATAAAAATGATTGACTCACAGGACACCTAATGGGGAAAATGCTCTATAGGAAGAGGATCTACGGTGAAACTGTGACCACTCACCAGGGTAGATCAGGTCGGCCTGGGAGTCCAGCAGAATATTGAGAGACTTCATGTAGTCGTAGAGATCCTCGAACACGGCCGTGCCTTCTCCCAAGATGCAATCTCCAGAGAAGAGCGCCTGCTCCTCCTCCAACAGCAGAGCCATGTGGTCGTCAGTGTGGCCCGGGGTGAAAAGCACTCTGCGAAAAACCAGGAAGGAAAGAATGGTTTAGCTTTAAATTTCTTGAAGGTTAAACATCACAGCCTAACAAAAAGCTTTAAGCTAACTTGAGTGTGGCTCCTTCTGTCTGGATGACGTCTCCATCTTTCAGGTAGGTGTAGCTCTTGTTCCCGGTCGCCTCTTTGACTGGATCGCCGCGAGGCAACTTGCTGACTCGGATCTCAGAACCTGAAACGAAGAGAGAAACCGCAAAAATAAGAATTATCATCACGACACAACGTTCCCTTTGGTTCCTAACACATTCCTCCTCCACCTGTGATGTCTCTGCAGATGTCCTCCACCCCGCCGGTGTGGTCGTGATGCCAGTGCGTGACGATGATCTCCTGGATGCTGGCGTTGAACTGATTCAGTGCGTGTCTCAGGTTGCTGATGTACTCGGGTACTGCAGGTTCCCCGGTGTCTATCAGCACCCGTCTGGAACAGAGAAGCACATTTCACAACAGAAACAGGGTGCCTTTAACAAATATACTTTTACAGCAGACTTTTGTGGAAACTGCGTAATAACAAGATACTAAATTTGATATCAATTTAATTTTTTTTATTAAGCAATGCAGCTGAAATCACCATTACATTTTTGTATTTGTTCCATTTCTGGCATGATGAAACAAACAGTGAAATTACATTTAAATTAACACTGCATCTTCAAATTTGACCACCTCTCCAAATCGTCATCACACATTTTTGTGTATCGCATATAGATTTTATTACAAATTTAAAAAAAAAACTTTAATCTTGAGCAATACAGTTCCATCTTTAAGTTCAAGATTTTAACCCATTAAATGCCAGTTTGTTTACGCTATTGTGTTTAGCAAATAGTCTCAGTCGTAGCTCATGTCAAGTTTTTCTTTTTTTTTTTTAATTGTCACTATTAAAGCTTTTACTTTCTCTTTTTACAAGTTTAACAGCTTGAACGTGAACAGCAACAGAGGGTCCACACAGGGATGGAGAACAACCTCTGACACTGTTAACACTTTAATCAACACCATTACGGTACCATAAATATTCAATATATGATAATACTAGAAATATGGAAGCTATTATTCCATTCTGTATAAGCCGATGTTGCGTCTAAATCATGATAATTACACGCACACTTTAATTGTACAGATATTAAGAGCAAGTTAAAACCTGCGGGCAGGTTAATCTTAAATTTGCGAATTTTTAAACGGAGCTTGGCTTTACGTCGTTAGAAAAAGCACACCTGGGCCCCATGAGTTCAGTGCTTGTAAACAGTTATTCGTCGTGCTGTGAAGTGGAAGGAGGCTCTCACCGGTGGGAGTGACAGCCGGATCCAGGCTTACCTTGCCCCGGTGCCGACTAAGTAAGTGTTGGTGCCCTGCAGGGTCATCGGACCCGGGTTGCAGCCCAGGACTCGAACCACCCGGGCAGACAGCTGCTCGATCCGGGGGAGGATGACACTCATGGCGACGAGGCGGCTGGAAACACTCAAAATGGGTAAAGGTTCAAGGAAACCTCTCTTTAAAGAAGAAACACGGAAAACCACGTGATCCCTTGTTTACTTCCGGTGTGATTTTCAAAATAAATGCACAACTGTAATGCATTCTAATTGAAAACGTTTTGTTACGTCACTGTTGTGTTTTTTGGGTAAAAAAAAAAAAAAACATACTATGCTAAAAATCAAAATACTATTTCTACTTCTTTACTTCAGTAAAAGTACAGTAATCATGTTTACATTTCCAAAAATGAAGATAAACACATGTAAATTATATTAAAAGTTTACTTTAAAAATGTATTATAACCCAAACTTTCTTGCTATGAGGTGAGAGCGTTAACCACTGCTCCAGTGTGCAACCCTATAATTGTTTTTATAATGTAAATAGGTTAAAAAAATACATCTCTATAACCAAATACATGAATTCAGCTTCTCAGAGGCTCCCCAACATGAGCCTGAAACTTCTCTTCAATAATCACTAGCAAATAGTAGACTAAAAGTCATTATAATGAATACTGATGAAAAATCTGAGCTTTTTTTCAAGATTTACTTGAGAAGAAATGAATGAAAAGCAGTTGAAAAAATGTTCTTAAAAACATCTGTTTTGTTCAACCTAGTCTTAAATGTTGTCAGATTTGTTTTTTCCTACTGAAATAATGTAAAGGACATTATATGAAACTGCCCACATGACAATTTCATGTGTGGAAAGCAACAGTTAATTTAAATACATGTTCAATTGTTCCTTAAAAAAGAATAAAGACTTTTATGTGAATTTACAGCCCTTCAACACCTAGAAATGTCAAAGCAGAATAAAACTGTTTAGTTATTCTAAAAAAGTAGGAATGACAGGTTACACTTTTTTTTACTTTGTTGATTAATGATTTTTTTGAGGTATGAGACAATTGCACTGAGACATGCAAGTCAACGTTACTAATGTTTCTGGTGCTATGATTGTCAGCATTCATGCAGCACCTTTATTATAATGGAATTATATATTATACAGCAATATTATAATACTGAGCAGTGAATGATAGAAAATGATCCCTTCCAGTCTGTCTCTGTTCAGATGGATGTTGAAACAGGTGTTACCTTGCTTTGCCCTCAATCAAAATGCTCCACTCATTTTACCCTCATCATAAAGAGCAGAGATTTACTTTGACACATAGCTAAAGCAGTGATGGGTAACCTTCATCTTTGCGAATGCCACTAAAATGTCATGTCCTCTAACAGAGAGCCAAATTGTGACAGAGCACCACAAAACTATGAGAGTTATGGCCGTCGATGAAATAGGATGCAGCTAACTGTAGATGTCTTTCCAGCTGGAAATCCTTATATAGAGGTCAGCAGAAAAGCTCTGTAACTTTCACCATAGCCTTACACCAAGATCTCCAACTATCCTGAAACTAATGTTCACAGAGAAAACCCACAAGCAGAAAATGCAAACTCCTCACACAAGTCAAATCAGATTCAAACAGGGAAGAGCTCACAGTGAGGCGAGAGTGCAAACCACTATACCAGAGATGTAAAATTAAATCAGGCTATCATACTGTGAGATTTTTTTTTTTTTTTTTTAACAATCAGTAGTGCAAAGCAGACACTAGAGGGGGTCCTTGTCTAACCTGACCCACCTCACACCCCATAATCCCCCACATTTGAAGGTCCTGGATTATCAATGTTTCATACAGTGAGTGTTTTACTGCCCAGTAATGATAATGATGCTTGCCAACACCTTACAGTTTAACCTCAAATATCAGAGCTATCTGACTTAATGACTGTTGTTATTGCCCTCATCAATCCTGGAAGTTTAAATGGCTTTTTTTTTTTTTTAATTACATCTCAACCTGGGGATATCAAAACCATTAAAAGCTATTTGGCCATATAAAACCATCAGCTGAATGACTCCTGCACAGTGTCTGGTTGTAAACTTTGACCTCGCTTTGGAGGGGTTAATGAATCCTCTCTAAACTATGCATATAACTACACAATTTGAAAAGAACTTTGAGGAAAGTTTGTAAAACATTACCTATACGCCTGATTAAAACATCTCCACAGAAAAACATCTGTATTTGAGACTTGCGTTGCTTACAAAGATGCTGAAGTTCATTAGTATACAGTACATGCTGTGAGCCATCTCTGAGAGGATCATCAGTTTATTGGCTCATTTACTTTGTCTGCATATTCATTTCGGAGAGTCTGATGGGTCTGTTTGACAATCTGTCTGTGTAGCAGCCGACGCGGATTAGAGAATGAAAACCGCACGGCAGCCTGTGATGGCACGGTGGAGCAGTGGTTGGCGTTGCTGATGCGCAGCCAGAACAGCCAGGCTTGGAGTTTGAATGTTCTCCCTGTGGAAGATTTCTGAAACTTTGCCCTGCATGATAAGACAGGTTCTTTAAGCTATAAAGTGAACGTGTGACTTTTCTGGTTTTATGAAATGATCAGTCCTGTGCTTTCCCAGCCAAACTCCAGATCTCCAGGACCCTGCAAAACATGGACAGAAGATGGATGGCAGCCTGTGGTTTTAAAAGTTTGGCTTTAAACTTTAAAGTGATGTGATGAGAATTAAACACAGAAATGCACTTGAGCGGGTTAAACTTCGCTGAAGTGTGACACCTTCAGACTTTTGTTCCTTTCAATCATTTTGATGACAAGTGGAAATTTGTCAAAACCCTCTGCTTCTTCTCAATAGTGGGTCGTATCAATCTTTCTTTTTTGAAGCTTTGCAAAAAAAAAAAAAAAAAAAAAAAAAAACCAAAAAAACGATTTTTAGCTGTATTATGATACAACCTCTATTCTACAGGACGCAATAATCAGAGAGTCTCTTCAACTCCTATTTGATTCATAAGAAAATTTGAGCTCAATCTGAATCTGAAGTTTGGACAAATAAGACCCAAAAAGAAAAACTAGGTGTCAGTTTGGCCAAATGTCAACAGGTTAGTAACCAGACTGAGCATAAAAAGAACATTTTAGAGTCTCTCAGAAGTACAAAAGTGGGAGAAATGATGGAATCATTACAGAAAAATGTTCCTCAAAAGAAAACTGAAGACTTTGTTGTTGTTGTAAATTATAGATCAGTGGTTCCCAAACTGAGGTCCTTGTATCCTTGTGGGGGCCTTGCATCCTCGAAGTTTTTAAATTACATTTGCACAAAGAATGCCACAATAAAATTCAATCAATATCCAGTCTGAGACCCCTCAGTCCTCAGGAAGAGGTTTCCTCAGAGTTCCACAGTTAGAAGAATCAGGGTGAAGCAGCTTTTAGTTCCTACACACTCAATATGCTCACAATACAAGCTCTCATTGTATTCATTCTCCTTTTTATCTTTTCATATTGACCTCGATTTAACGTTCTTTATAATTTCATTGCACTCTTGCGTAAAGCACCGTGAGCTGCCTTGTTTCTGAATAGTGCAATACAAATCAACTGGCCTTGCCTATATACTATATGTACAAATTGAAGTTGTTTTTTTTTTTAATATCATGGAATTTACATCTGAAATAAATTACCATCATCATCATCATCATCATCATCATCAAAGCATTATAACATAAATCTGATTGGACTCAGTAAGAAAGTCCATCCGAATCCACAGCATGGAGTCCACAACAACTCCAGAGATTGTGCAACACACTGCAGCAGGTTCTGGCTGTGTGTGATATTCAGAAATTCTTTAATGAATAACAAGTGAACGCATATCTTATTTACACTTCTTACATGTTGACATGCGTTTTGTCAAACATGATCTTGCTGCAGATGGTGTCACTGTGCATCGTTCAACTATTCAACGCACTTTTCACAAGGAGATGCTGTATGGGAGAGTAATGCGGCGGAAGCCTTTTCTACGCACATGCCACAAACAGAGTCGCCTGCGGTATGCTGAAGCAATATTTGGACAAGCTAGCTTCATTTTGGAATAAGGTGCTGGGGACTGATGAATGTAAAATTGAGTTACCGGTATTTGGACATAACAAGGGGCGATATGCATGGCGGAAGAACGGCCAAAAATACCTTCAACCAGAATCTAGACCCTCATTGGAAGCTATAGGAAGCATTTAGAGGCTGTTATTTCTGCAAAAGGAGGATCTACTAAATATTGGTGAAATTTTTCTGTTGTGTTGCCCAAATTTATGCACCTGTCTACTATCGCACACTTTCTGTTAATAAACTTGATTTCACTTCTCAAACATCACTGTGTTTGTCTGCTGTATTTAACTGAAATTGCTGATCCGAACAACCAATGATTTATAAAGGAAAATCTTGAAAATGATCAGGGGTGCCCAAACGTCTTCATACCGTATCTGAGGGAGGTTTAAGTAGCCTGTGTTGAAAGAAAACATCACATCACAGAAAGCAGACTCGAATACTACATGAGACGTGTCAAAATGCTTTTTTCCCCCTCTAGCAGAAATACAGTGAGAAATCAATCTGGATTTTCCTTAAACTGTAAATCATAAAATATGTGATTTTTATATATGTGAGTTTCATAGTTTTTTTTTTTAGTTTTATAACTTTCCCCACACCTTCAGTTCTCAATGAAAGGAACATCATAGTCATGAGAATAAGAATTGAATGTTTAAATGCCCTTTAAAAAAAATTGCCTCAGCTTGAAATCTTTTACTGAGCGTATAAAGGGTTAAAACGACTTTATGGACAGCGTTGCATCACATTAGGTATAACAGTTTTTCTTTTTTTTTTTTTTTTAAGAAAATTCAGTCAGTGAGTTATCAATCAAAACCATGTTCCAATCAGGTATCAGCTAAGAAACTAGATGTCATATGATCTCATGGAAACATTTCATATAAAATAAGACTAAATCAAAGTTAACCTTCCATAAAGTTCAGATAGAACTTTCTTCCATTAAGAGAATTGCCACATGCATAAATTACATCCCTTATTGGCGTGTTTTACAACATTATTTTAATTTGGCATTAACTTATTACACAAAGAAAATACATATTGATTCAGGCTTCATGTAATTTTCTTTTACCTCACCAATGCATTTCATCAAATTAACATAACCCCTCACACAGGAATCATTTCTTCTCACAGGCTGTCACCGACACTGCTTTATAAAAGGAAACACAATGGCAGATCTTTTCAACAGGCTTTACATTGTGCTGAAGCCATTAGATGTTTTCCTGAGTGCACGGCCGGTGATCCTGCATGCATTATAACGCAAGATCGATGCAGTGGAATGAAGCCATAAAACCGATCGAGATGCAGCGGTGAACTGCCTGATGGGCCCTGATGGGGGGAACCCACGCATCCTCCTTCACGCCTTGTTTGATTCCTGTCACTAATAAATCGTGACCCATAAAAACAGGTGTAAAACAAGGGAAAACCCAGCTCTGTGTAATATTTACAGGTGGAATAAGTGGAGGGAAAAAAAAAAACAGAGAGGCATTATTCCCCTAAATGAAATAGATCCTAGCATCTGGGAATCCAAGGGCCCCATCCTCCTCTCTCTCCCTCACTCTCTCTCTTTGTAATTACACAACATAATGGTGGTGCAGTCGGCCCATAATCTCCCATTATAATCAGTCTCGGCTGCCTCCACTCGCTCTTCACCGTGGCTTCTAATTCAATATAAATGTAAATGACTGGGAGAGAGAGGGGAGAGGGTGGGAGTAGGGGGGTCAGGAACAGTATAGAGTGTGAATGTGGGAGTCTGATCTCACCACAAATCCGCACTTATATTTACGAGTAGTGGTATTTAGAATAATACAAAGTGGACGAGGACTGAGAGGACCACACCGTGGTGCCGGTGATGGAAAGCAGACAGATGGAAAGTGCGTTTTCTGTACATTGACAGTGTGTTTGTGCAGCTTGGTGCAACCAAACTGGACAAAACTCCCAATTAAAACTGCAAACATTTAACCCTCTCACCACTAGATTAGTGGAAGTACTTGCTTTTCCTCCCTACATTTTTCATCTAACATTCTTCACATGCATCTCATTACTTGCTTTAAACTCTATGTGATAAGATTTAGTGCTACAATTCCAAGACTTAAAGCACTAAACAATAATAATTCACTGAAGAGTTGTTTTTATATTTAGTCCAACTTGTTCAGAAAATCATTTAGTGTTTCAAACATGTTGAATCATGAAATGAGGCAAGTGACTATAACTTCCATATTTCTATAAGATGGTATAATGACACAATGGTACTAAATTATGTTGAAATAGTGAAATCAAAATCACCTACTTGCCAGCTTGACCCAATACCAATAGGTTTGTTTAAATCATGCTTCTCCTTCCTCTCACCTCAGAAAAGAACTATCATCCTCATTCACGTCTGCTATAACACCAGCTCGAAAGAAATCCCAGCTGTAACCCGAACAGCGTCAATAACCGTCATCCCATTTCCGATCTGACATTTCTAAGATTCTTGAAAAAAAAAAAAAGTATCATCTGAACTTCAGTGTCACCTTTCCAACAATAACCTCGATGAACAATTTCAGTCCTGTTTTAGGCCCCACCTCATCACATTCACCAATAACCTCAACGTAACAGCTGATCGGACTTCTGTCCATCCTCTCCTCCTCGATCTGGATGCAGCTCCACACATCAACTCCAACCCCATCCTCCTCCACAGATCAGCATCCATCCAAATATTAAACAAACCCTTAGACTGGTTCAAGTCAGACCTCTCAGGTCACACTCAGTTCATTCAATTTAAATCTCTTACATCCCAGCCATCTCCCCTCTCCTCCGGTATCCCCCAAGGCTCTGTCCTAGGCCCCATCCACTTCATTGTCTCTTCTCTCCCTTGGCTATATTTCTCATAAATATAAAATAGAATTTTACTGCTTTCTTGCTCAGAAAATAAATAACAAATGAAAAGTGTTTTTAGTGTTATTAATCATGGACCGGATTGTTCATTTTCAACAGATTTCAGCACAAAGAAGTGAATCTATTTATACTCTAAACCTCAATCAATCCTCAAATTCTCAAATGAATCACCCTGAAAGAGTGTTTAGAGAGTCTCACAAAGGGTTAAACTGGTGTATTCAAACATTGTATTACAATATTTCTGAAAAAAGGGCATCACATATAAATACATGTCTAAAATGTTACTGATACTTTTTACCTGTATCCAGCATTACATTTCAGAACCTGTTCCTTTTTACTTTTTAAAATCTTGTATGGATTATTGTTCGATTTGCAATTAAAAAAAAAAAAAGAAAAAAAGAGAGATATTTAAAAAGTTAGAACAACTTGAGTTCCAACACAAACCAGAGTGTGTTTTAACATTCACAGTGTTTGTATACTCATAGCAATGAAGTGTTGGCCTTCAAATACAAAAAAAATATTGAGTAAGGACAATCATTGTTGGCAGAGTCACAAGATCACGGCCATCAAACAAGTGTTTGCATCTTCAAATGGTTCAGATCAGGTGTGTGAATGCAGCTCCAAACTCTTCCCAGGGAGCTTCAGAGTATGCAAATGTGACATTAGTTTACAAAAGGAGATTTAATAAAGTGTATGTGTATGCATGAGGCAGTTCAGCGAGACATTTAAATGAATTTTACTATTTCCTCATCTTTCCAGAGTTAAACTATAAAATAAACACCTCAGGATAGACATTTGTACGTTTCCAGAGCAGTTCTGGGAGCAACAATATTAAGATAGTTTAGCTCAAGAGTTGACTGACGATTGGATTAAATAATATCAGTATCATTCTGTAAAGTTTTTCCAACAACTAGTCTGAAAGATGAGCCTCGACTCTGAATTTTAAAAGTTATGGTTTAGAAAAATGGCTTTTTCACAGTTTTTTGTCTTGTGCAGCACCACCATAGTACAGAGTTCTTCTGCAGGTGCGCAGGTAGACGGACAACAACAGCACTTTCCTCCCAAGGTTCATGACTCCCATGTTCTCCTGGGTGGTTTTATAGTTCTATATAAAGTCACCCTGAATAATAATCTAACTTGGTGGTCGTTTGTTATTAGGAATATCCATCTACTTGACATTTTTAAAGCTTATGTTCTGCACGCTTGTATATGATTTTATTACAAAAACAACCAACAGTGCCCACTAGTGGCTTGAGATGATAACTACATCATTTTCAGCGTTTCTGCTGTTTCCATGTATATGGACGTCATTTCAAAATGTTTGTGTTTGAACGCAAAATTTTTCTGAAATGACAATGTGAAACCAATGCGTTTTCACTGCAGATGTGTTGTTTAAATGGAGCCCGAGTCTTTATGAAGCTCTGCAGAGACCCTGATAAACATGGAGTGAAGCAGCAACACTTAGAAAACACGGAGGGAGCAGGAGGGAACACACCTCCACTGCAGTTTTCACAGCTTCTTTAGAGATGAATGTACAGCTGAAATGCTCTTTTTTTTTTAACTCATATTTAGTGATGTGGCAAAACACAAACACAAGCCCATTTGTTTTAATTGTATTGGAGTGGAACACAAAATCAGGATGAATAAGGCTTATTTGCATTAATGGACACCATGAGTGTGCCAGATATATTTCCTTCAACAGAGTGGAAATATACAACTTTCTACATATTTTTAATAAAATAAAATTAAAAATAGTGTTTCCTCTTAATGACATTTTATACTACGTCTGCCATTTTTGGGTTCCCCCAACGTATTCACTTGGTGCATTTCAGACAGCAGCTTTGTCCCCATATTTAATTCCTTTAATATATCATTGTGGAATGGAGCTCTTCATCTGTCATGTGGGCTTTAACAAAAGATGATATCAAGTTAATATAAAATTCAAGTAATATAGAAGATCCCAGTGAACATGGCACCTTTGATACCTGCAAAGTAACTGTGAAAAATCTCATCGCAGCTTCAGTCTGCGGTGAGAAATGAGGCAATATGTTACTAAACTGTATCGCAATTCATAATTCAAAATGCTGTGTAATTAACTTTCTCCTCCAGAGCCTTAATGTGATACCAAATTAAATAAGTAGAGAGAGAGAGAGAGAGAGAAAAAGAAAGATGAAGAAGGAGATAGTGAGGAGGAGAGAGAAGCAGGGGAATATCAATTCTGAGGAGTTAGAAAGGACGTGGTATGAGACCGGAGCGGTAAGGAGAGGGTGCGGAGGTATGAAAACAAGCAGAAGCGTGTCATCTTGAGCCATGTGATTATGCTTTCATATTATCTTTCAGTTTTTGTTGGGGTTTTTTTTGCAGTTGGTGCCTTGAGATATGGTGAATGTAGTGCGATTCAGCAGGTGTGGGACGATGTTCATGTGTGAAATGAAATGCCAAACATAACATCAAATATTCTGCTATATTTCAGTTTTTTTTTCTTTTTCTAACTAGAAACAGATCATGCATTCATCCGAGAAAGCATCAACAAGTAGAAGTCCAACAAAAAAATGGTTAAATGTTTACATAAACTTCTTACACTGTGTACGAATTTATAAGACGCTGAACTCTCCGAGTAGCAATACTAAATTTAATCTCAACATACAACAGCACAAGGTTACCTCTCAATTGTATATGGACAATTCACAAAGGAAACATGCTCAGTCCTAAAATGAATGTTATTTATTGAGAATTTCTGCCATCCACAGTCACACTGTACAAAGCCCACAACTATTTGTGACAGTAACAGGGACTGCAACTCAAGGTGCAGCAACTTTTCACATCTCATGAACACGACAAGCATAACACACAGAACAGTTTTTAATAATTAAAAAAAAATCAAGTCTGAAATAGATATTTTATGTGATTTAAATCCAATGACGCATTACTGCATTAAGGTGTCACCGCACTCAACAAGTGCGGTGACACCTTACGGCCGCTTGGAATAACGCAGGCAGAGTTTGGCAGACGGACGTCACGCAGACGTGAAAAAGACCCAGACAGACAGGACAGCGAGCTGGTGTCTGATTTGGAGGCCGGCCAACTAGGGGAAACCTGTCAGACGCTGGCAGGAAGCTGCTGATTAATCTGAGCGGTGATGGAGAAAAAAAAAAAAAAAATCCTGGGAGGATTCTGAGGCAGAGCGAGAGAGAGGAGAAGGACAAGAAAGTGGAAAAGGAAGCCAGCGAAATATGAAAAGGTGGCACAAAAGAAGAAAGACGGAGGGAGAACCCACCATTCATGCTGGGATGTAGATATTTCTCACTACTTTTATGGGACTGATTCAACAATTCTTTGAACATTTGTGGAAATAAGAGAAATCATATATGAATTGAAGAGAGACAAGTAGGGAACTGGAGCAAAAAACATGCATTTGAAGGTAACAGGTGATGCTAAATGCCCTGCTGGTGTGAACAGTTGTGTCTCTACTTGCCCTTTGACCTCTCCAGACTATACCTCGCCCTCACTCTTCGTCAGCTGGGATTGACTTCAGCCTCCAGCCAAGATAAAGTCAATTATGCATTGATGGTTAAAAGTGTGAGACACAAATAAAGAAAAAAGGAGGAGGATGAAAATGGGAGAGGTCTGCTCCTTGTCTCGGCATACATCCAGCCACCAAGCAACACCTACTTTGAAAACACATCAACTTCAATTAAAAAAAAAAAAAAAAAAAAAAAGAATCAGGATTTACTCTCCTCAGTCCTGCCGCCCACACACACTGTGTCTGGGTAGAAAACAAGAGAAGTGACAAGCGAGCCAGGCTATTTAAATAATGGACACAGACGTTTCAAAAATACCACCCAAAAAAGTCCCAAAGCTGGACTAAATGTAAATCAAAACAGAATGTCACACCTACAAGGCAGGTACACAAGAGCACATAATAAGATTAAGATAGAAATCCGAACAATTCATGGACGCCGTCTCCTGCAGACTGAAGAGAAGCATGCAGCTTTCTGTCAGCAGACAGTTCTGCGTCTCGGCTTGCGTCAGCTGCATTGCCGCCTTATGGCGTGAGCGGCTCGCACATCTGGGAGGGCTCCATCAAAACTGATCAAACTCTGCACCGGTGAGCATTGTTGAGCGGCTAAAGTCCTGCGTCAGACAACAACGGGATGACATTCCTTTTCCTAAAACTCAGGCAGGTGGTCTCCTCACTTCCCAGATGTTTCCAGACATCTGTTACAAGTTGAGTACTACAAAAAAAACACATCGCTCGCTCCTAACTTTGAGATGTGTTGCTGCCATCAAATTCCAAACGAGCAACTGTTTTCCATGAAATACTAAAAAAAAAAAAAAAAAGTGCCACTTTATACATGGTAATTGTTGCTTATGTGCTCTATGGGAGAAAAAAAATGGGTTTAAGGGATTTAAATCATATCTATATTTACATTTAACACAGCTTTGGCAGGTAAAAGCCGCTCTTCCAGCCCAGCTCCTTCTGGGCTTGGTTTATAGCGATTCGGGGATGACATAGGATATGTAAAACTCACAGAGTGTCTGCTGAGAGTTCTTTCTTTTTCCCCACCCTTTAAGCAATAGCTCCACAGACCACCTATATCGGGTGATTGAATAACTTCATCACAAAGATGCAGTGGATCTCTCTTTAAACGCTCTCTCTCCAACTGTTCTTTCTGTTCAAATTCAGTCAGTATTTCTCATAAAAATGGCACCGTCTTTTCATTTGCCTTGGCGTTGGACTGAAGCAACTGGTGAACACGCTTGTATCCAGTATGAGCTTTGGCCGTCCCGGGAAGCCGTCAGTTAACAGACCGTGAAAAGCCAATGAAAACATACAGGTGCAAATCAAGCAGAAGACGCTCTAAAATGAGTCTGTGTAGGACGGAGCGATGGAAACACATCGCCAAATCACGGTGTCTGAGCTAACTCCCACTCTGTGCATTTGTGAGTTGAGATTATTGAAGTTGGATGAAAACGGTCTGCGTGCCGTTACCTTGGCAGAGCTGCGATGCAGCTAATTCATACCCCGAAACCTGAGAAGAGAAAGCTGGCAGCTGCAGCGGCAGCAAATGAGTGTCTAAAACTACTTTGAATGTGAGTCTTGAAGTCTATCAAAGTCATCTGAAATCGCACTTTTTGTTAGGTTAATCCGTTACTATGAAATTGCACGTTGTTCCTATCAGAGGCGTAAGATGAAGCTGAGCCCAGCTGATGACTGGTAAAGGCAGGTTCCATCCTGGACAGATCATTGGCCCGTCAAAGGGAGACAGATGAAGTGATATTGGAGATGGATTAATGGATAGAACAGGCACTGTCTTTTCTCATTTGTTTCACCTCTCTTCACTTTGAAAATCACACCCAGACAACACAGAATTTGCGCGGCGGCCGCCAGACGGATTTACAATTCAGATTCAGATCACCTCAGCGGGAGAAAAGGTTTAATACCGAATATCCAAAAGTCCAAAATGTGATCCCGGCTGATTGCGTGCCGTGTCTGCTGCGAGTTCCTTTTAATTACTTAGCGAGAGTGACTCACTCGCCCTGATGTGCACTCCGAGAGAGACAACCCGCCAAAGGGCTCCACTCTCCGTGATCCTGAGCTAAATGAGAGCAGCACTTTTTTAATCGTCAGATGTTTTAATGGCGTCTGCCCACCTGCACTGGTGGGATCATATGTGGCTAAATGCACACAGAGACTTGTGTTTCATAAGGGGACGTGCACAGAGAAGCATAAAGACGGATTCAATTTAACTCATTACATAACAACCAGACTATAGAGCATCTTCCTTCATAAAATCGGTTCCCGCTGAACTTGACCAGATGTGCCGAAGATGGTAAAAATCACAAACAAACCGACTCTTATCCAGATGAAACAATCTCAAACCACTCGTCCTCCTCCTCTAATGGTTAGAAGGCACTGAATGAGGAATGAGCAGTGTCACGCTCACACAAAAGCAGGTGAGTTAAGCCTCACTTTTCATTCTTCCATTTAAAGCTCCAAAATGAATCTCCAGATAATACTCACACCTTTGGCCCGGGGAATTGAAAAATCCCTTCTGTGTGTGCAGGATGCGAGGCCATATTAGAATGGGGAAAGGGCCATGGATGCCATTACCGCTCATTTAAAGTGAAACCTTCTTTTCCTTTTTTTCCCCTCCTTGCCTTGGGGTGTGGAGTCTCCTAAGAGTGGAGAGAGATTAGCTTTAGACGTCAGCTTTGAGGGAAACCTTTTACAAACCCGGGAGTACTCGTGTAGGGTGGAAAATGGAGTTTTATTGAGTCCATAGCTTTGAAAAGTTGTACATTAGTTTGAATTACTGCACAGTGGAAGTGATTTCAGACTGAAGCGGTTGGCTGAGTGATTTAAAACTGATTGTCTTTCTGATCTGAAGCTGAATCATTGAACGAAAGTCGATGAGAGCTGAAAATACAGTCTGTACCAGTTGACACTGGGCAACAGGTGGGATACATTTGGAGGGTTGCGTGCTCTACACTAAGAATTACATTATACAGTTCATCCTAAACCTATATATAGACAGATGTAATATCATTCATGACAGTTGCAGATTATATGCAAAAACTAATAAATTCCAAATGGGAAGTATGTGGCGAGAAATAATTATGCTTTGCATTGGATCCAACAGCTGTGAGCAATATGCTATTATGTGAAAACAATGTGGAAGTCCTGCGTTTGCTCTAAAATTACCACTCGGTGTGAGACAGTCTGTGCAGGGCAGCCTCGTCCTCCCACACTTTAAAAGGCTCGACTGCAGAGGAAGTTAACATTTTCCCAACTGCTCCACAAACCATTTCTGCTCATTTGTGTTGAAATACCAGACAACTTGTGAATCGACCCAGCGGAGTTCGAGAATAGAAAATATATCATTTCGAAGCCGGCTTCTAGTTTTCTCTGCTCTCACGCGGTGCTTTTTCTGGAAACGTGGAAAAACACCAGACCTGCTGCTGCTTGCACAGATGTTGTCCAGCTACACAACTTTTCCACGTTTATCTGCAGAATAAAATCACTCATGTGCCACATATAAACAGTGTCAGCCAAAACTACTGAAGCCATTGTTCACTCAATTACAACTGTCCTCTAAAACCATCATCTGGACAGTTTTGCTTTGACATGTGAGTCTGTCTTCATCCAATGATGAGGCTGAGCTGAATGGCATCAGAGTCATGAAAAGCTGTTGCCTCTAAAGCAAGCCAAATAAACAACGTTGTATTAACTCTAGAGCGGGCGTGTCAAAATTTAAAAAAATCCTCAACCTTGATTTATCAATGAAAGTCACTGCAGTTTGTGATTCACTGATGAGGATTGCAGTGTGGTAGAATGAAGAGTGAATTGTTTTCAAGTGAAAACAAAACTTCAGCTGCTTTTTTTTGTGCGTGTCGCCAGAAGTGGAACTTTCTGCAAACACTCCTACTCTTTTTCTGCGCGTGTGTGTGCGTGTGTGTGTGTGTGTGTGTGTGTGTGTGTGTGTGTGTGTGTGGCTTCATTACAAAAACAAACCACCCACGAGTGATCCTACCTGTATGCTACATTTTCAGCGTTTCTGCCGTTTCTGTGTAAATGGACATCGTTTTCAAAATGTTGCTGTGTAAGCACAATGCTTTTCAGAAAAGAAAATGAAAAAGGATGGAACTTTGTGTGAACAGGGAATAGCACAGCCCTAATCTGAGAACCTTGCAATGTAGCCTGAACATCAAAACCATACGGTTATTTGAATTTGTTTAACATATTTTGCATCTGGTAACATGGCTCAAATCAAGTTGTTCGGATTTTCTCAAAATTTACACTTTTTCAAGGAGATTTCCAAAAAAAGACAGGTTGCTCATTGACCATTTCATTGATCAAACCCCCCTCAAGATTAAAATGGGCTTCATTTAGTCCCTGGATCAAACTGTATTTAACACCTCGGCTCCACATCATTAATGAAATCTCATTTCCGGAAAGAAAATCCTCATGAAAACTATCACCAGCGTGATCATGGTGGATTTACTAAATACAAAATGCTCTACTTCTGTCTGCACAAAATGTGAAAAAACATTTTGTTCAGCGGTCTTGTATTCAGTCACAAATGCGAGTGTGTGTCTGACTGTGTGTGTTTGTGTGATCAGTTAGGATGAGGGTTAGTGTCCTGCATTCACCTAGTGTGTCCCGTACACTCGTAAACATCTGTACAAGATCTAAATGTACTCGCTGTGTGCGTGCGTGTGTGTGTGTGTGTGTGTGTGTGTGTGTGCGTGTGTGTGTGTGCGCGCGCCCAATCAGCTGTGCGGGGACACACACCCACTTCACTGTGTTCACATCCCGATAGGCTGCCGGGCATCAGGAACACCGCTCCCCAATTGGCCGCCCGGCGCGGAGGCAGCAGTTTGTTGCTGTTGCTAAGATCCAGTTGCTAAGTTCCCGGCTGTTGCTAGGAGACACGCGATGCATTATGGATGGTTGCTTTCCTCATGGAGGAGCGCATCTGAAAGGCTGATGACTGGCACCTCTATTACTCGGTTTTCATCATTCTCTGTCTCCATTACTCCAATGATGTGTCGCTATCATTTTGTTTGAATTTACACCAGTGGGATGATGACAGTAAAGCCAAAGGCGTACAAAGCTCACATTGCAAGGGTCGGATTCGGATGATGTGATGAAGTTTTCGGCCCTGCCACTGTCTATTGATGAAATCTGAATATCCATCCTCGAGCATCCAACTCAAAGACTGATCCGCTCTCTTGTCATGGACTCGCCGAGTCTACATTCCTCCTTCTGTGCATGCCACCAGACTTTGGTAGTTAATCTAGACTGCTGTTGCCGATCTGGGAGATGGCGAATGGACTTCACTTTTCACCGCTTCAGCAGGCTTAAAGCACTTTACTCTTTACTCTCACACACCAGGTTACCGAGCCAGACACTCGACCTCCATTGGAAGCAATTTGGGGTTCAATACCTTGCTCAAAGATAATTCAGGGTGAGACGGGGGAACTGAACCACAAAACGCTGGGATTAGAACGTATCTAGAGCTGAAAGAGATTCATATATCTAGTGATTGTCACACATCTGGACGGATGCACAGGGAGAACATGTTTCTTCTTCTTCTTCTTCTTCATGTTTTACATGAAGACTGAATAATGTGAAGGAATGTGATATTTATGCCACACGAACAGCTGATTCAAGCAGTGGAACAATTAACCTGGCTGGGCTCTGCTTTGCGGAGCAATCTCATGTGCAATTTCATCGGATCATCAACAGGGTAACACCTGCTCCGCCGATTCCATTGTAACTTCACTGGGATAGGGCATGTCTAATCAAATAGAAGTGTTTACACGATACACTTTTAATCAGATTGGTTATTGTTGGTTGCAGCTGCAGCAATGACATGATCTCAGGCAAAGGAGGGAAAGTCCCAGTGACATTCGTGTGGCAGCAGATGTAGGTGCCCTGTTTTGCTCTAATAGTGGCATATTTTGAGCCCACTTAAATATTTACAATTATAGCTTATGAGTCATCTCAATCAAAACAACCAAGTCTCTAAATGTCCTTTCTTTCCTTCCAATTTTACAGCTGACTTTTTTGATGTGGGTGGAGAAATAATTGTCAAAACACTCAGTTTTACTATGACATTAAAGTTTACTGAAATGCACCTATACAGGTTTTGTTAGCCGTTGAGTCAGTTGGCATTTTTACACAAACATACAAGCAAACAATTGATTCTAACCTGAAGTTCATCAATGTTTAGTCTGAGTTTCAAAAAAATGTTCATTTTTCCTAAATGTAGCGAGTAACTTTAATATTTCGCCATGAAAATGTAAATAAGCATACGTGCATCATACGTGTATGATGTCGTGTATGAAATCATGTATGAAAATACATGACTGGTGAAGACTGAATGACTGACAGCACATTGCTTGCCTGCTTGACAAACTAATAAAAAGGTCAAAAACATGCAAGGGTTGGACCGTCCAATGCTTATGAATTTAACAGTAAACTTTTGAAAATTAAACGCAAATCTAAAAACTCTCTAAATATAATGGCCAAAACAGAGAAGAAGTGTTGAGTCAGACAGTTCATTGTACACACATTTTACTAAGCAGCAGATTTTATGAACTTTTTTGGATGGAAAAGGAAGGAAAATTAAGTTTTTTTTTTAACAGTAATCACAGTTTGCAAATCAGAGAGAAACCAGATGACAGAACAACAGACTGATTGAATTTGGTATTAATAAAGTATTTACTACTCTTTTCGAATAGAATAGCTGCAACCTCAGGATATCAAAATTACTTTTACTTTGTCAGTGTCAGTGCACTTGGTGTCTTGTCCAAGAACATTTCTACACATGAATAGTTCGAGTTTTGCAGAATTAAACCACCAAAACTGGATCCCAAAGTTGTTGGTTCCAAGCCATCCCTGTCATCCTTTTTTACTTGATGACTCTAAAATCACATGAATATGAAGAGAACAAATCCTGCCCTGGAATGCCAGGGATTGATGTAGGAAAAAAAAAAAAAAAAAAAAAAAAAAACCTCACAGAGCCATTTCTAATAGCGCTCTCTTTGCAATAAACACCAGCCACATGCTTCAAATGTGGAGTATAAAATGAGCATTATTACCTTCAAGTTGTAAGTGCAGAGAGAGGCTGCAGCCAATCTTTCCCTTCACTACTCCAAAGACTCTCTGGGTCACTGTGCATCTGGCAGCCGCCTCCCCTCCTGATCAAAGACCCCTCTTACTGCTTTGATGGACTGTCACAAAATTGCTCCCATACCACCTCCGCTCTCCCCGAACACATTTTGATATAAATGCTGGGGTTGATGAGATGAACAGAGGACGGTGCCGCTCAGTTGTTGCTGCTGCTGCTTCACAAGACAAAGTCTCCCCTCGACGTCTTTGAGGAAATGAGATATAAGCTGTGGAGCGGTCGGCAGTTTAACACTCTGAGGTTGTTCTCACGTTAGATGATTCAGTAGATGTACGGTTGACCTGAAACATTCAGTTTCGTAGTCGAGACAAACTGATTCCATCAATTCCGTTATTTCCAGGCACTACGCTGCTGATTATGTGCCTAAATCTGAAGAAAGTACTTTATACATCAAGATGGTTTCACCAGGTTCTCAGAGTAGAACAAATCCTGAATGCGTTTTGAAGAAAGGACGATGTTGTAACACAAATACACTATATTAATCATTTGGACCCTCATTTTGTCTCACTGCAGCATCAATAAACAAATATTCAGCAATTATTGTATCTTACTAAGAAGCGAAAAAGAAAGACAAATGATAACAACATAATATCATGAACAATATTATGTAAAATATTATTATATGGCTTGTTTTTTTGGTATTCTGTGATGATCTGTGCCTGTGTACTCCCTATTGTTCATGTCGATCTCATATTGTTCTCTTGATGTGAAAAGTGTGTGTGGTTTCATTAAAAGACAAAAAGCAGCACCAACTTGTGGCCTGGCATGCTAACTACATCGTTTTCTGCCATTTCCTTGTAAATGGACATCATTTTCAAAACATTGCCATGTCAACTCTACATTTTTCTGAATCAAAATCCAAAAACGACACAATTTCCTCTGAAACGGTGCCATATAAACAGAAAGCTTGACTGAGTGTCTGGATCTACTTAATATTCTCTTTCGCCTTGTTATTTATTTTCAGCTTCTTTGTCCTTCTTTTATTTCCTCTCCAATTTTTCCTGTACAGCACTTTAAATTGCACAAACCTGCATGAAAAGTGCTAAATAAAGCAGTCTGATTGAGCGACAGCAGTGAGTAGATCAACCTGTTGACTGATCCCATCATTTTCTCTTTTAATATCCATGGACCCCAACGTGCAAGCAGGAAGCTAGGAGCCTTCAAATTTCTACTCCTTTGCTTGGTTGCGTTGTAAATGGTGTTAAATAAATAAAATTGAATGTTTTACCTACAGTTCAACCATGAGACACTAAACAAGAAGACGATCGGAAGACTAAAAGGCAGCAGCATCATTAAAAGTTGAGTTCTCCATTCTCTATGACACCGACAGCTGAAATCTCATATCCATTACATTCAAATTAGATTTCTCTGTATTTATGTGGCAAAACTGTAGCAAATTGGAGGCTAATATCAGGATTTCATTTGGATGCAAGACACTTGGCACAGGAATTAAGTCTCATAGTTTTAAATTCGATGTGCAAAGTTTTTTTGTTTTTGTCGCGATTGGTTGCCAGAAGCTTTAAAAAGATTTAGTTGCCAAATTGCTCCATGTTATCTTCTGAAAATCACATTAGCAATATTTTTCAAGCGCCGGGGTGGATTTCTGAACACAAGGCAAGAAGGAGGCAAACTGTTATCTTAATTAGTCTTCAACATATCATTCTAATTAACCGCTGCCTCAATAGTAGTGATGTTATTCCTTATACCCCCCCAACAGAACGTCTCTCACACACGCTGCAGGGATAAATGATTTTTCACAGGGAAATGACTTTCATGAATTTTGAATTCACAATACAAAGACGTGCAAAATTACCGTGCAAGATTTTATTAGTATTTTTTCTATTTAGGAGCACGATCGGCCACAGGTGTGTGTCCGCCCCTCCTCCATCCTGGAGGATTGTTATAATGTCTGGTCCGATGATTCCCTCCCCCCTCTACTTCTCTGTCCTGTTATTTCTCTCGCTCCCTGGCCCCTGTCTCTCTCTCCCTTTCTCCCTCGCTCTCTCTCTCTCTCTCTCTCTCTCTCTCTCTCTCACACACACACACACACACACACACACACACACACACGGACTACCCAGATGGTGCCGGAGCCACTCAGTCGACGCTCTTATCTCTGAAAACTGCTCAAGTCTGCACATCGAAAAGACCTGCTGCTGCCTTTGATTCAACCAGAAGGGAAGTGGACATGTGTACAGGTGTGTGTGTGTGTGTGTGTGTGTGTGTGTGTGTGTGTGGTGGTGGTGGTGGTGGTGGTGGTGGTGGTGGGGGGGGGGGGGGGGGTGGGGGGGGGGGTGCAGAGTGATTGAGACAGGCCCGAAGACACGAAGGAATGAGGAGAGTGCGTGTCTGTGCATGATTGCCTCAGCGGGGAGCGTGGCAACCTGTGTGTGTGTACAGTTGCACGAATTAGTGCAAGGTGCTCTGTGTGTGTGTGTGTGTGTGTGTGTGTGTGTGTGTGTGTGTGTGTGCGTGTGCGTGCCAGATCTGTGACAAGCCAACTGTGACAGGCTCTAATAGCTCTCGAACACATCCTTCTGAGCGCGCGGCCGCTCGTCGTGTGTGTCTTCCTCTGTCTGTTTTATCTCTCGCTCTGTTATCACTTCAGGTCTTCTCCTCCACTGCCAGCGCCACCGGAGCGAGACAGATTGAGGAGGAAGTTGGCCGAGAAATAGCAGCGGTGGAAAGTTGTACTCCGCAATGAAACTCTGTCCCGAGACCTCCGGTAAACACAAGGCCCCCCCCACCCCCCCCACAGCAGGTCTTGAGCAGGTTTGGTTAACGTCTTCACGCTCAAAACCTCCAAGGAAATAACCTATTAAAGTGTCCATATGAAGGGCGTCACCTCAGAGTTTAAATTATGGCAAGTCTAAATATTAAATCGCATGAAAATAAATGCTGTGAAACTCTGAAAAATGTATTCATTTTCAACAGTGTGCCATTTTTCAGAATTCCTCCCGGGGCAAAATAGTGTCAAATGTCCAAAAATGATCTTCTCTATTTGCATTTGCCAAGAAAACAAGAAATTGTTTAACTTTGCGCTTCATTTGGTGAAACTGCTGAAAGTTCTGAAAGTCAACCCTCATAAGTGTTTCTCTTGAGAGGCTGACAAAAGGCTGTCATGTGTTCGGACTTCACGTCTCTGAGAGAGTTCAGCATGCGTGTTTTCAGAAATCCGCCACAGCAGTGACTGTCTTTGATGCACCAATCAGAACTCTGACTAGATGTTCTTCGTCCACAACTAAAACTCAGTGAATAAATGAGGAAACAGCAGTTAAGGATCATAGTTTTCTTTGTAATTCTTACACTTTTTTGGCCACTTGCTATCCTGATGTGTGAATGGTAATTGACTTATTGGGCCTGATCGAGCAGATTGCTCCGAAATTTTAAGATTCGTAGATCTCTTGAACTGATGAATGTGTAAATCTATGATTTTCTTATTCATTTAAGAAAGAAAACACTTCCTCTTCCTCCACTTTCTTCTTGCTTGTTGGGATGGATTTCAGAGGCTTTGCTGTCACGTTTTTCCAGTTGCCTCTTATTTTATTCAAGAGCGACAATGACGGATCTCTTGTTTGTACTCTTAGAAGGAGAAGAAAGTGTCCTGATTTGTGGGAACATGGTGCACTTACTGTTACATTGTTAACTGGCAATAGTGACAATCCAAGATTATGCACAGCAGTAGAACAAGCTGTCAAACATAATACTTTTTACAGCGGGAAGCCAACTGTTCTTGGCTACACATCGAGTAATAATGTCTAAGGGATTCCCTTTAACCCGTCGACTGCTACGCTGTCACTGGTGACAGTTTTTGGCAGGAGCACTTCTCTCGACTCCGTGACGGTATAGGAAATTTATTAAATTCAAAAAACTATCAGCAAGCAGAGAAATAAAGGGTTTTTTTTGCCCATTTTCTAGTTAAAACAGTGTTATTTTTTTTGTACTTCTGCGGTCTAATCACAGACGAAATTCACACACATTAATAGGCTTTCCAATGTTGTTAGAAACATGAAAATAATATCGAAGAACTGAAACACAGTGACAGTTGAAGACAGAGACACTCAGTCATTGCGCATTTGACAATTCTACAGCCTCTGACACATCTGGTGTAGACACATGCTGCATAACTGACTTCTCCCTCAGTGCACACATCTGTGTTCAAACCAAGATCAGATATTTACGAATGGTTGCTTAAGTTCAAACTCCAGACTGCAACTTTTTGGACATCTTTGACACAGACAGCCTTCGTATTAATTAAACAACTCAGTGTGTTGACCAGAGTTCTGAACTTTGGCATCACTATATCTGCATCCTAACAACACACCCAAAATACAAATTTTCATCTCTCATGAAAATTCCTGGTTCTTTTTTTATGTGAGTAAGAAATTGAAACAACACAAACCAAACAAAATGGTGTTGTTGTTTTCCTCATAGTTCCTGGTTTTTATTCAGGCATGTTCGATTATGACCTTTATGCAGATTTTGTGGTTGCAGATTTGTTAGAATTTCACTACTATTGTGTTCAAGTCATACTTTGGCAATTGGAAAACAAACAAAAAAACCTCTTTAGTCCAAGCTGCATGGATGCATCATGAGTACAGAGTTTGCAATTCAAAGTCCTTCACCAAGACAAAGAAACACATGCAAATCACTTTAAAATCGTAGAAGCAAAAGAGAAATAAACAAAAGAGCAATTCGAAGACAAACTGCAGCTAAAATGGGAGAATAAATAGCTCCGAAATTTAAAATGAAGCCAGTGAAAATACATTTGGAAAAGTCTATTTTGCGCTTGCACATATTGATGTGTGTCATCCATTAACATGGACAGAGCATTTGTGATGTCACCTGTATATTTTTGATATCGGAAAATGAAGCCAGCTCGGAGGCGGACATGTTGGATTTTTGGGCTGGAGAGCAACAAGGGGCGGGGCGGCTGAAAATGGAGGACTGTGGTTCGCAGTGAAATGGCTACCCTCCATGAACCTGGATATGGTGGAGTTACAAATGGGACAAGTATTTTGGCTCAAAAACAATTCATGACCAACAAGTTTTCAAAGCTTTTTCTGTGATTGAAACGGATATTATAATCTGAGGTCAAATATAAAATCGTCAATGAAAACTTTTCGTAATTCAATCTGTGGGATTAAACTGTGGAATGCAATGTAACTAAAGTAATACTTCAGTGTAAAGACATGATTCTCTTTGGAAATTATTTGGATAATACTTTATTAAAATAACTTGTGTTTGCAGACATTATTGATTTTTCCTTCAATTTTCTGCATTTTTCTCTAAATATTAATAAAAATGTTTCACATGAAGGGCATTTAAGGCTCTATAACAAAGAAAAAAGCATCGAAAAATGGAGATATTTATTGCACTTTCTCTCACAAATTGTATGTTTTATTTATAACAATGTTGCATCTTCATCTACTTTATAACCACACTAAATAAAGTTAATTTACTCATTTTATGCGCAAAATTTTGGAGGTATACAGTTTTAAAGGGTGTCTGGAGGTTAAAGCCTTAAAAAACAAAATTTGTAAAGAAGAAATCTGTTCTTCAAACAAACATGGGTTGAATCAGAAATCTCAAATCTTCACCTTTAAACGCGTGAAACCAAAACATTTTGAAACGGTGCCTTCATGTCCACCGACATCCACCATATCCTTCACATTCCCATTCTCCTGCTAATTCTCCCACGTGCGCGCGCGTCAGTTTGGTCCGGCAGACGCACATCATTTGTAATTATGCAAAACAGTCCTTCCTCGTTCTCGCGCAGGAAAGCAATTTTTCTATGCAAATGGTTAAATTCCCTATGAGGGCCGTCGTTGGAAGCGCGGTTATAAACGTGCTAATGATGACTGACGGCGGGCGATATTGGGGTCACCGAACGTGCGACACTGATGAAAATGATCAACTAAATGCCAGAAGTGTCCTCGCAACGGGTGAACCGGCCATAAGTGACGGGACGTAGCGGAGCAAGCCTCGCCACAGATGTGGCCGTTAGTAATCCAATAATGAAAAAAAAAACGATCAGATGAGTGATTTGAATTAAAGAATTAATCTTTTTAATTTCAATTATTACCTGTGAGTATTTTGGAAATGCATGTTGATGTAATGAATCTTTCCCGCCCTGCCTTGTAAATAACGGCTGACACTGGGCTCAAACCATTTAAACTGCTAACACACCTTTCCCCTCGGTTATGTGGTTTTTACAAAGGACAGGCTTCCACGTGGCCAGGATTGTGAAACTGGGATCATCTCCTGCTAAAACTAACTACGATAAACTATATATACAAGATGGCTGGAGGACGACGCTGAAGCACTAATGTAGCACCTGCTGAATAGCTAACTGCACTGGAGAACTACATGTTCATCAGAAAAAGTTGTGGTGGTAGCGTCACAATTGGAACGAGCATTAGCCAAATCAAATATTCTGAGGGTAAATACACATTTTACAAACAAAAATGAGTTGGGAGATGAGTTGTTTATGTGCTATGTTGGCTGCTCCAACCTTTACCGCGATTGTACAAATGGAGAAACCGAGCAGCTCGGTCTGTTAGCGTTAGAAAATGTTCCCTCCGTGTGTGTGTTTCGCTGCTGTCTGTTAACCCTCAAATAAATAATCCAATATAAGTCAGCTGTTATAGTTCAAATGGGTGTGATTGCCATTCACACTGAAACGCTGACATTTCAGAGATGAGTCACGTCGTCCACCTCTATTGATCATCGTCACAAAATGAAACTGTGTAATAGTTTCAGTCAGCGCGGGGACTGAAGCCTGGGAACAGAGTAGAATCCATTCATACATTATTCATACCGGCGGTCTGCAAATGGCTCAGGAGCCACATGGGGGTCTTTAGCCTCTCTGTAGGGGTTCAAAAAAATCACATGTAAATAAATAGTAGAGTTTTTTTTTTTGTGCGTATTTTTCATTTTGTAATTGTGCATAGAAGACTGTTGACGTTCGAAACATTAACATACAAGTTACAAGATGAGAATATAAATCCCTGCTCTCGTGTGCAAACTGAAAGGGAACATCTGAATCCTGGGACACTGCCGATATCTCATTTTGAAATCAAACTCCTGAATCCATCTGTGATCCCCGCAGCCAGACTCCCTCTGGTTTGTTCTGGCTGCAGGAATAACAACATTAGCAGGCAGGCAGCGACACTGGCAACAGCTACCCAGCGGTTTTACAAATAACAGCATATCATTTATTGAACGCAGACACGACTGCCGCCTTTCAGCGAACCTCATTAGCCATCAGCAGAATGAAGGACAATGTTTCACTTGAAGCGGTGAGCAGATTGATGGCCACTCTGGCGTTTTACTCAGCGTGCACGAACATCTTGTAAACTAAAGCAGACTACTCAGAGTATCAATGTACAATGCTGCTGCCGTGTAGGGGTTAAAAAAAAAAGAAGAGGCAATTATGTTCTTCCCCCCCTCCTGTTTCACTGGTATTGAAAGTTCCCACAGTAATTTATTTGCTGAATGAGTTTCATGACCTCTCAGGCCCTTAAAAAGCTGTTAAAATCCCCATTGTACAATTTCAAATGTGCCTACGCGTCAAAAGGAAAATAAACATTCATTTCCTCCTTCCTGAAAACTTAATTTTTGCAGCTATGGCAAGTGACAAGACGCTAATAAAAAATAATGACTATTTTACTACTCATCTTCTTTCGGGATGCTCAAAGTTTTCTGCATCAAGGACTAAAATTCACCAAGGGCTCAGTCTGGAAAAAAAAAAGGAAAAAGCATTAAGTAATTAAAGTAACCATGTATCACCTACAGCCCTGTGATGCATGTTAAAATTAATTCAGGCGTCTGAGGGTTTCTGTACACACTGCAAAAAACTAAAGGAGTCACTTGCAGAAATGGTAAAGAAACCAGACGTGGACTGAAATGCACAACTTGAAGACTAAAGTGGGCATTTCATTCGCTTTTCCGCACAAGAAAAACCAACTAAAGCATTGAAGATAACATTCGGTTGAAACGAAAAGGGCTCAATTTTCCATTCAGTTTTATTTTTACAGCGCCAATCGCAACGATCCATCCTCATGGCAATGTTGTATGACTGTCAGAGAAAAAGCCCAGAACAGAACAATCCCACATGAGCAATCAAATGTGACAGTGGAGAGGAAAATATCTGTGTGAGAAACAGGATGAAAAGTGACAGAGTTTTGGCTGTATCAGTTAAGTTTTAGGAGATACTAAGACAGGAAAGACGAGGACAGATTGTAACAAATAAGAAAACAAGTTGACATGAGATGGCACACCAATCCACTGTCTTGTTGCTTGACTTTGAAAGATCTGGGTTGAAATGAAAGTGAAAAGAGAGAGGGACATGTGGAGAGAGAAAGAAGCTCGGTGCAGTGGAAGTCTTCCAGCAGTCTAAACCTACAGCCGCTTTACCAGAAAATGGCCCAGGATGACCTGAGAGATCAGATGACACAGTTTAGAGCCTATAGTCTTAAAAGTGCAAACTTTGTAACTCTATCAAATTAATTTGGATATGTAATATATAATGAATATAACAATGGAAGCTAATGGCATTTCTTGAAAACAAGGACAATGTAAAAAGGTATGAGTCTGAACACAGAGCCCTGAGGAACTCCATCCTTCCTGTTCTTATGAGCAGGATAATTTAGTCGTTTCATCAACTAAAAAAATACATATACACATATTTTCTACTGGAAGAGTTTTCAATAATTCAAACTATAACTGTCTAGATATAAAGCTAAAGCTTTTTTTCTTTCCCAAAAGAATTGTATAATTAATTCCCTTGTGAAATTAATTCAATACTTATATATTTTCAATTCAACAAGTATTTTTTTTTTCAAATGAGCAAATCACGAATTGTATCCAATGCTTGATTGAAATCGATAATATAGTGTCTTCAATTATGTCCTTTATTCTCACAATCATGTACAAAACTGTACAAATAAACGTTCAAATGAGCTTTTTAATGTTAGTAAGAATGGAACATACCTGCATGTAAAAAAAAAAGGGGATAGAAACTGAGATGTGGCCTCATCTGTTTGTTTTTGAGCTTTAACCTTTTTCATTGCGGATTCTTTTCATAACGAGAATGAAGCATTGTGTACGTACCACCACTTTTTTTAGGTTATCGTCCTTCAACACCTCCAAGTGTTTGAGGCATTTTTCCGTTTAGTGAGGGTGCTTTTTATCCATAAATCTAAGCGACACACAAGGCCTTTGTGACTGTATTAAATTGTAGATTTACGCTCAGAGGACTGATCACTTCATGTGAGGTCGCCTGAAGGCAGCATCGAGCCCTGATTGTCAGTTGTCCTCAGTTTAAAAAGTTTAACCTCCACTCAGATTACCGGAGCTTTTTGGAAAAGTAAAGTTTAATTGTGTGACGTCTCTTCACACACACAGGTAATTCAAAGCTTAGGAAAGCATCTGACACACTAAAGATGTTTTTCTTCAGTCAAAATCGCATCTGATTAAAGCTTCAATCTGGGTTTTTAGTATCTGCCATCACGAGAGCCAAAACCTGTGTGCTCGTACTTCAAGGTGTCTCTCTCCAGTCCCATCGTCTTCCCAGCTGCTATGGGTTTTGCACGTAGTGGAGGAAGCCATCTGCGAGCGGCTCGGTGTGAAAATACAACACTTAGACGCTCTAAATCTACTCGTATGACTCACCGTTGAGAAGAAGACAGTACCTCGCTAAATCGATCCCCTCCACTTCCTACTCTCTAAGTCAACAGCGCCAGCCAGCAACACAAGCTTATGTACTGAGAGTGCTTTTTTTTTTTTTTTTTTCCACGATCAATACCGAGCTACTGTTTCACCTGAATAAGCACTCTAAAAAGCAATTCATCCGCCCGGCTTCATTTAAAAACATGCTGGATGAATAATAATGCCAAGCTTTCATGTCAGTGCAGTGGTGACAGAATGAAATTCACTCTGCTCACAGAAAGTCTTAATTGAGAAACTGATCACTAATCAGACTGCCAGGTGGTGCCGTGGTTAGCGCTCTCACCCGACGGAGAGGAGATCCAGCGATTGGCCCTGAGGCAAAGGTGGGCATTCCTGGTCCTGGAGGGCCGCAGCCCTGCATGTTTTCCATGTCTCCCTGCTTCAACGCAGCTGATTGCAATGTGGCTCGTTATCAGGCTTTCCGCAGGACTTGGCCATGAATCTTCATGAGATTCAGGTGTTTTGAAGCAGGGAGACATGGAAAACATGCAGGGCTGCGGCCCTCCAGGACCAGGAATGCCCACCCCTGCGAGGTCTCTCTGGTGGCTGGAATTTAGCAGCACCAGCCAGGTGATGAAAGGAAAGGAGCTCAAGTTGTGGATGTTTTGTTCCTCAGTGACACATTTTGACCTCCGAACTAACGCTAAACGCAGCAGCACAGAGAATGTGCAGCATAAAAAACAAACAAAAAAATAAATAAAATAAGCATATTTACTGGGTTGATACGGTATTTACTAAATATTCAACCCAAATGAGGTTTACGACGTTTACTAAAGGCCGACTTGATCGACTATCAACGATCCTGGTTCCTTGCAGCTTCAACCAGTTCATCTAAACCTCGCAAAGAACAAAAGATTGACGTGCAAGCTTTCCTACTGAACAGTTTTATAAAGAACAGTGATAGATATTGATAATTTTTGCTTTAAAAAATTTGGCAGGTGGTCAGTCACATCAGTCCCTCAGCTGTCTTGCAATCTGTGCTACGGTTTGTTGTTCTGCTTGGAAGCTGAAGCTGAAATATAACAAGAAATTCTGTAGTTTTTTTTTTGTCTTTTTCCACCTCTTTATCATTCGTTCATTATCACCCTTCAGTTTCTCTGCTTTAACACCTCGGTTCCTTATTCAAAAAGTCTAAGATGATTGGTCTCTTTGAGGGATGGTAAGGCTTTACTGTTAATGATCATGTCTTTATTGTCGAGGACGTGGATGTGAGCGTGGTTCACCTCTTGGAACGTCCTCACCGTCCTTGTCACCTGCTGACCTGCTTCTCACGTCTGGACAAAGATGAGGAGAGTTGTCTCAGGTCCAGATATGGCCAGGTCGTTCTTTCATGTGCATTGATTAGGGAGTTCCACTCACTTCAATCCGTCTCTTTAAACCCTCTTCAGTCAGGTCCAGTAGGCGCATCTGTTGTTTCCCACTTTACAGATTTCTTTAGACATGAAATTCAGAGTTTTTAATCTTCTTCAAGAAAAAAACTTTGCTCCAAAGATTCCACTTCCTCCAAAACAGTGATCCAGTGTCCTGCTTTCAGAGATTCATCAAACGGACCCAAATATCAAGAAATATCGGACAAAAAACACACCAGGTGAGTCTGAGCATTCATATGGAGGAACAAATGCAACTTCTAGATGTAGATGGCGAGTTATTTTCTTGATATTTCTTGGATTGGTTAAGGCCCAGCGCATGCTGAAGCTAACCAGCAGCCATATTGACTCCAGCAGCAGGTGCACAGTGTGATTAACGCCAAGACACCAAAGACTTCATTACATATGTTATATATTCATGCATCTTAACAACCGTACAGTTTGACAGTGTTTTGGAGTCACATTTGAATCCATATATTTTTCCTTTTTTGACAACTTGACTGTTAGACTATTTGTTCCTTCTGTTTTATCTTCACCTACAACTTTGACAGTTTAGAATACAGCTGAAAATAGTTTATAGGTTTTATCCTTTTATTTATATTTAATTTTAATTTAGGGGGGGTTGAACCTTTTGTCAGGAAGGTAGAGCAAATTAGACACATTACTTAATGGGATCATTTCATATAATTATAATTATAAATTGCTTTGCGTTATATCTCTCCAAATATTTCCGCAGTTTCATATTAACTTGTCTTCATTATAAAGTTGACTATTTTTAGCAAACTTGTAGAGATATTCTTTCATATAATCACAGAGAGAATTGAGGTAAAACATCTGATTAAAGCGTAAAAATTAGAATGCAAATTTATGTGAATAGCACATCAGTTAAGAACATTTAGCTTTTACATGTGCAAAGCGAAAACCTCTATAAGGTCCCATTTATACGATGTTTGAAATCAAAACAGAAAACTTGAAAAACTTGGTATGCTAACCACACCATTTTTTTGCATTTCTTCATAGAAATGTATGCCGTTTTCAAAACGTTGCAATGTAAATGCGAAACTGTCCTGAAATGGAAAAGGGTGCGTTTTCGCTTGAAACGTTGCCAATGTAAAGCTGTAAGCAATGTCATTTTTCATTTTGAAAGTATAAGGAAATGAGCACTGATGCATTAGTTTTGATTAAACAGGATGGCTCATGCATGGACTGGAGGTTGAGGCGTTTCAACAAGTTGCACCCCGAATGCAACAGGCAGAGAGCCGAAGCCGCCGCTGTTTACCGCGGGACGTCACTTCGTTTCACACCGAAAACCACACCTCATTTACGATGCCGCCGGTTGCTCGCTGCGCAACTAAACAGATGTTTCACCCTCCCCCGCAGATGGCAAAAAAAAATCATCGTGCATAATCACATCCTGAGCGCAAGTTTTCAGAAAGAAAGTCAAAACACACAAGTCGGGATTGCATTACAATACCGCATCAACAATGAGACTTTATTCACAATTTTGTTTACACCAATAGAACAAAAATATCTTCTGTAGTGGGTTTTTGGGGGTTTATATACAACAGGCGAGCCATCTACCGATGCTTGGTGGAGTGTGTGTGGGAATGGAATGAACAGCATTCAAGAACGGAAACGAGCCAGTTCAGCTTCAACTCCCAGTTAAAATCAAGACGTGTGGAGCTATTTCACCTATTTCCACATTTTGCAATCATATCTGACAGCGTGAGGGGGGTTAAAAAAAAAAAAAAAAAAAAAAATGAAGTCACCGGTCCACACTGAACAGGCTGTTTACAGGAGTCGCGTCTCGCAGCTTCTTTCAATTACAAGGTTGAAAAATGGAGTGGGTTCTGACGCGACACCGGCTTGCTGCGGGGTTGCATCAGGTTGCTGCCGCGCCGCCTTCCAGCTCGCCCTCACCGCGATCTGCGCAGTTTGGAGATGACAGTCCTTGGCTTTTGAGCTTTTAGAGTCCTTGAAGCTTCTCATGCAAGTAAACAGAGAAACCAACATTTGCTTTTCCCCGGCCTGCGCGCTCATTTTCTGTTAAACCGTCATGCACCAGTAGTGTGTGCTAGTCATATAATCGGCTTAAAATAACACTACAGAACCAAAACTATCATTTGACAAATGAAACTGTTTCGATTCTGAGTTTCCTCTGATTGTTTTTCTTCAGTTTCACCCTTTGATGATCAAAATATTCAAATCTTAATTGAGATATATTAGCAATCAATCCAAGAACAAAAGAATTCATCACTAATTTTAAAAGTTTCAAGGATAATATTGTTCCTCCGAGTCCACAATAACAGTCATTTACAGGTACAACTACATCTTCTTGATTGAAAAATAAGGATTTCTTGGCTCAAGTGAGACAATATCAAAAGTCGACGATAACTGAAATGTCGGTGAGTCCATCGAGGTGCTGGATTTTAAATCGGATGAGTGGGATACAGCAGACAGATAAAAGGAAAACACACCTTTAAAGCTGTCAGAGCTCCTGTTATTTACAGCGTGACAAAAAAAAAAAACCAAGATGCTTCTGGGAAAACCAAACTGGTGACTAAATGGGATCGGCTACTGTACATTACAAATCATCCAGAAATGCTACATAGAAGATCTACTACTCAGAAGCAACACGACTCCTTGTTCTAATAGAAACACTAGTCAGAAGCACTTTCATCTCACAATGGCTTCTTTCCAGGTTTAACTTGTTCCCATGAATCGATATTTCAAATTTAAAGTTTGGTTAATATGAAAACTTTTAAAGGCCAAAAGTTCCTCCGTGTTTGTCCGAGGGATTTCCATTAAGCAGGTGCACAGCTGACCTTTAATCCACAGGTTAATCCACTGGTAGTATAAAGCCATTTTAAAATGAAGTGTGACTCACTAGGCTTTTTTTCACGTGGCTGTTTTTTTTTTTTTTTTTTTTTTTAAATCTACTGTATCTAGTATTTCTTTTTTCTCAGTTAAGGCAGACATGAGTGTAACTTCACCGACAAGCGAGGACGATTCAGATTGAAGGAACACACTATTGCTTCTACTAAGATGATAAAACAAGCTAAAACAATCAAATCCATGTTGTTTCACAAATAGCATCGGCTGTGATTTTCTCAAAGGATGTAGGCTGCCAGGTCAGTGGTGCAGTGGTTTGCATGTTCTCCCTCCCGCAATACAAACACACGTGTGTGAGCTTAATTGGTAACTTTTACTGGGCCCCTGACATTACAGCTGAAATGAAACTTTAAAATGTGGACAAAAATTATTATTTAGTGGCCGGAAATTATTGATGGTTTAAAATTAGTATTTGTGGTGTCAAATTATATTTTATGGTCAAAAATCATATTTTATGGTCTAAAATCATATTTAATGGCCTCAAATGTTTATTTTGTAGCCTCAAATTATGTTTTCCAGATGTCATGTCTGGGGCTCCACAGACTTTAAAATGCATGTTAGTGGAACGTTTGATGAAGCAGCAAAGAAAATCGATCAATCAATGAATGAATGAAGGAAGTGGGATGTCACTGGGGGGATATTTTCCAAGGTTTGATGAATTCCTCCGCTTGCATTTCTGTCCGTCACTGGATGCTGATGCTGTGGATCTCTAACCTACTGCATGATCTCAGAAAGCACGAAGCATCTCACACAAGCACAAATTTTGACATGATATTCAACATGACACACACACACGCGCGCGCGCGCACACATACTCGAAGACCACTCAGGGGCACCGATTCAGTGAAACACTCAAGTTTGGCAAATACGACAATATTTCAGCAAATATTCGACTGATATCTATTGTTGAAATGTTAAATATGTTTCAGTAACAAAGACATAAGAAAATCTTTCTTTCCGATTAGTTTGTGATGCTGCCAAACATCTCAGATACCCAACTGATGCCTGTGAGGTTCACGCGGATACAGACACTAAAGAAACTCTCAGCAGAACACAGAGAAGTGGATCCAAACGGATGGAGTGAGGACAGTCCAGGCTGGACGAGGACGGAGGAGAACATGCAGACGGCAGAGGGACGGGGGGGGGGGGGAACGAGACCGAGGTGAAACCACGACCAAGCAGAGATGAGCGACGGAGAAACAAATGAAGAAGCAAGGAGGCAGAAAGAAATGATGACTGGAGACGATCCTTCAGGACGAGAGGCGCAGCGCCGTCTACTGCGGGAGAGCTTTCAGGATGGCGTTCACCTCCTCGGCGACGGCCGTCAGAGCAAACTCAAACTGATCCTGCAGCGGGAGCAAAAAGGAAAGAGGAAAGGAGATTTACACGCTGAAATAAACGCTTTGGCTCCAAAAGCCTGGAACGATGAGCTTCAGCCACACTCAACCCTTTATTTAGAAATACAATCACATTTTGACCAACGCGCGCTTGACTTTACTTCATCCATCGCAGCGAATGGACGCTTAGGGACCGGGCCGTCGTGGAAATCAGAAATGAAACGGCGTGGCTGCCGAACGAGGAGGCGGATCGATGGCCGAGGTGCGCAGAGAGGCGGCGCCGCGACAGCCGCTCACTCAGGAAACACGGTTTAATAAAGCCCGGATCGATGCCGCCCATGTTTTACACACGTCCCGGGCTTTCTTTGTAATTAAGTTCACAGATCAGCCGGTAATTGTTTCCAGATCGGTGTGGAGTCGATCCCGGCACAATGTGACGGGGAGCGGCGGCTCTTTGTTGAAGGAGAAAAGACGAGGCCTCGGAGGCGGCGGAGGTGTAATTTACGGGGCGATCTTTGGAAGAAAGTCTGGAATAATTATCACTTTTGTTAAACGTTCATAATGGTGAAGACTCCTCTTAAAACTTCTGAAAAGCACTTTTTTGATCTCTGTTATTTACTGTTCAAATGACTGTACAAACAAACAAACAAACAGAATAAATGACACAGTGCCCTTCATTTCATCTCCAAAAACACATCATGGAGCTTTTATTCGCTTTCTAAAACTAATCAGACTCCAGCAAAGTGTGATACATTTCAACCTGCTTCATTAATCTCCTGAAGCACATGAAGCAAGATGAAGGTCCCGGCGTTCGACCCAGTAGTCAACTGTCAGATTCAGTGTGTGTGTGTGTGTGTGTGTGTGTGTTACCTTAGTCTGAACCATTCCGGGTCTCTGGTCACGCAGATGCTCCAGAGTGGCTGCAATATCAATCTCCTTGGCACCTGTCATTCATTCAAACACACAGACACACACACACACACAGGGTAAATAAACCGAGCTGGATCGTGTTCGGCGCACCGCCAAGATAATCCAGCTAACATCTGTCAATCTGGAGTCTTATACCAGCTCCCCTCAGAACGGCGAAAGGCGATTACATTCATCCTCTTTGCACAAACAAACGGGCTCCGGAGCGGCAGGCTGAGGAACGCCTGTAAAGCCAATCGCAGGCCGCACGCTTGTCTCATTTTTTTCAAAAGGAAACCGAGCTGATCTCAAAAGTTCCACTTCATTTGTGGTCCATAGCCTTTCATGAAGGCCGCCCAGCAGAGCCCTGCCAAAACAGTGTGTGTGTGTGTGTGTTGGCTGGCATGGCGCCCGACAGCTGATGAGCGCATGGTCGCCTGCAGTTTGATGAAAGAAACAAAAAAAAAAAAAAAAAAAACCAACAACCTTGGTCAAAATGCTAGCAGCCGCGGTGAGACTTTACAAATAGATCATGAACCTTTGGGTGGCGAATAGTGGAAAAACCCGAGATCCAGTCAAGACCAAGACCAGAGCCGGACAAGACCAAGACTTTAAGAGGCTGATCTGCATCAGAGCCGATATATGGCCCTGAGACCAAGACCAGTCTTGAGTAATACAACACTCAGGTCTAGACTGGGAGAGAAATTATTCAAGCTTTTGATGACGTTGGACCAGATTAGTCAATGTGAGTCTGATGCCTGAAACTGAGCACCTCGAGATAAATGTTAGTGCAGTCGATCTCAGTAAACTGTAGATCATATTTCGGCTGCTTTTTTGGAGTGATTCAAGAAACAGGACGTTGGCACTATATTGTGCAGGTTTATGCCGCAGGTCTTATCAAGATGCACTAATTAGACATTGGTGGATATTATGTTCAAATTCATTATATTGTAAATAAGAATCCAATTCTTTTCAAAAACAAGCTGTAAATGCTTGGTCTCGTACTTTAGCTCATAAAGATTCAAACATATTGAAGTCAATCAGAAACTGCACTAAAGTCTGTCCTTTGGCCGTAAAAATGTGTTCAGAACCTAAAAAAATTAGTCATACTGTTTTGATAAATGGTGAGGAATTATGTAAGTATTATTACGCTAATGCTAATATTGCAAAGCACTTGTGGGTAATACGGCAATCTTCCGCCATTCTTTCAGCTTCCAGCAACCTTAAATCACCTTTTTATGCCAAAGGAGAATAACTAGTGTAGAGGATGCAAGATGATTCATGTAGAACAAGAGAAAAAAATAGACGTTCAGGGGGAGGAAAGACATTTCAGGAAAATAGAGACGCACAGTTCAAGACTGGAAGGGAGACGGGAAAAAGAGAGATGTGGGAGCAACAATTAAATTCACAAAAGAACAGGAGAAAAGAGAGAAAAGAGGAACGTGTAATTTGTTTTCGGTCCTCTCGTTTCTCTCCCCCACAGTCTCGTCATCCCCGGCCCAAATTCTGAAGAAACAAAAAGCGCAAGAAATACTTTTTATTCTGGTTGTGACACATAATAACACTTCTTTTTCTCTCATCCTGCATAAAGAGGAAACTGAATGGTGGGAGCAGTGCTCATTCACACGATTTTCTCTTTCTGTTTCACAGGTTTTTTTTTTTTTTCGGAGTTTTTTTTCCCCCCTTTTTTGACTCACAATAGACTCCCTTCGAGCCAGAAAAGCTGTAACACTGCTTTAGTTTCTCTTTTTTTTTTTTTTTGGTGGAGGGGAGGACTTAACAAACCGAGGGCTATTGTGCAAGTTCTGATAAACCTCAAAATGAACGGTATTAGAAAAAAAAAAAAAAAACTTCTTTTTTGGGTTTTTCCCTCTTTGCAAAACTCTCGCCTGGAGGAGAATGAGAGAGAGAGAGAGAAAAAAAAGAAAAACTACGAAGGGGAAGAGTATAAAAACCTCAATTTGAGCTCCTCTCCTCTGTGAGAGTCCCGCTTTGGGGTGGAGGTCGAGGAGCAAGACAGAGGGGGAGAAAAAAAAAAAAAAAAAAAGAAAGAAAGACGAGGCTCTTGAGAAAGCTGTGAAAGACCCTGAAGCTGAGAGCCGAGCTAACCAGCTGGACCTGCTGAAAAAAAAAAAAAAAAAAAAAAAAAAAAAAGACATGGAGGGATGCTGAAAGGCTCTCGGGCACTCGATGGGTTTCGTTTCATTCTGAACATGAAGAGAAAGGTGGCGGGTGGTGTGTGTGTGTGTGTGTGTGTGTGTGTGTGTGTGTGTGTGTGTGTGTAGAAATATGGAGCCTCCTTTAAAAGAAGAAGGAGGGGGGGAAGAAAAAAAAAAAACGTGAGAACCGCAGCAATACCTCCTCAACCTCGCTACATCGTGATCATTCCGGGGCAAAGCATAATTCATTCCTTGGGAGAAAAACTGTTGGAATCAAGGGAACGAGAGATGGAGAGAGGGGGGGAGGAGGAGGAAGAGGAGGAGGAAGAGGAGGGGGGGGCGTCTTTGATCGGGGCGGAGGAAGCCTGCAAACCTGGGGGCCTCCAGCTTCTCAAGACGGACAAAAAAACTGAGAAATGAGGGAAGGCGGGGAGCAGAAACTGATGCAGGGGAGGGAGAGCAGCTCATTCAACTGTGGGAGAGATTCTCCAAAGATCTCACCATCAGCTCGATGAAGAAAATCTATTTCTGACCAGCTTCCACAATAGACTGTAATGCATTTTAACATATATAATTTATGTGCTTTTGTCTGGTCGGCCGGAGGAAAAAGGTCAATGGCTCTACCCAGACGGGGGTGGGGCGCTTCAGATCAGAGCATTTCACTCTCACACCGGCAGACAGTTAGTCACAGAATCAAGTTTAGAGTTCTGCTCCGAGTACAAATCACCAAATAGCTTAGTTCCGAAGGTCTAAACAGACTGAATAAGAAGTGAAAAATCAGTTTTTTCTCTCTTAAGGTTCAACAAAAAAAAAAAAAAAAAAAAAAAGAAAAGACTGCCAAACATCTAACTTCAGTCTTCGCAATCTGTCCACATCTGGTCTTGTTCTATCAGCTTGATGTTTCTTTCCTCATTTCTTTTCTTTTGTGCTGAGATTTTTTTTTTTTTTTTTTTTTTACATTAAGGTTCCCGGCTGGCTTCGCGCTCCGAGCAGGAGCTCCATCCCTCCTCCACCTCCATTGTTCTCTGCTGTGCCTTGTTATCTCCCCTTTTGTCAGTTAGCGGTCTCTTTTTGTTGTCTTCTCTATTCTGTTTGTCTTCCAGCCTTCTTGCATGATTTTTATTGTCTACTTTTCTCTCTGTGCCTCTTTGTGGACCTCGCTCCCCGGATCTCCATTATGTGTTGTTCCGTTCTGTTTACACGTGTGCCAAATCCTGAAAAACTAATCTCTATATCTGCAGCTACGTTTTGATCCTCTCTTTAGTTAAAATATTTTTTTTCACTAAGTTTTAACTGAATACTTGCCATTATTAAAATCGAAATAAATAAAAAAACGAGAAAACTTTTAGTTAACATGACATGTAGAAATAACTGACAAAAGATATCTTGAATGTTTATTTCTTTCAATGTAACTGTACACTGTGGCAAACACAGATGTGCTTGGCACAAGGTCCTCTCAGCTTCCCACATTCAGATGCGAACATTAAATCCTCCTCTGTGTGTTTTTCGCCATAATATCTCCAGTTTGTGAAAACCTTTCAAACACTCCAAGATAAACTAAATAAAGGTCTGTCGGCCCTCGCGCTTTAAGAAAGTTGCTTATTTTTTTATATTACGCAGAGATTTCAAGTGTTTATCGGCTGAGTTCCACATTGATCCACATAATGAAGCTCTCTAACCCCCTCTGACCTCACTGCTGCTTTTCCCACTCCAAAGAAAGAGGAGAGTTTACAGCAAAATAGAGTTCAAATGTGTCTATTTATAGCCACCAGATGAAGGTCAGGCCTCGATGGTGATTGTACTTTATAGGGTTTCTTCATGAACAAATGAAAGGATCCTCGCAATAATAAATGATTCTTGGTAGAAATGTTAGAAAACAAAGACGGAAAACCAGAAATTCTCGACATGGACGTTATCTTGGACACACTAAACAGTAATGTACCCAGATCTGGCTCATAAGATAACTTTCTGTACTCACTTCTATCTTTCAGGATGCAAACAAACCATTTCTACATACAGCAGGTGCTGAAGGAGGAACGGAATGTTCCTTTCTGTCATTTAAAACTCAACAGGAAACCTGGAGACGTTTCCGAACTGAATCTCTTGCTTCTTTTTCCAGTCGTTCAATGAGGAAATTAGAACTTTTCATTTAATGTACATCAGAACTACACAGGACTGGGATGAAAGAAGACTTCCTCCTTCACATCCAGCCCCGCCCCGCCCCTCCCGTCCCCTCCCCGAGCCCCCGGGTTGCCGAGCAGGGGCCGCGGGGGCCCCAGATCACAGTGTGACAGCCTGGGAAACGGCCACTGATGCCCCAACTGACCCTTTGATCTGGAATTAAAGACCCAGGAGCTCGTTCTGCTACAGCAGCACCGCTGTGGGACGTGCACAAAGAAACAAAAAAGATATGCACACACACACACACACACACACACACACACACATGAACCGGCAAAAAACTGAGTTAGCATTTCATCCTGTATGTGGTTGAAGCGAGATCATTTAAATTCAGAAATCTAAAAAAAAAAAAAAAAAAAAAGTAAGATTGTGTGAAAGAAGTCAGAGAAACCAAATGTTCAAAACTGAAAAAAAGTGAGAAAAATCTAAGACAACTTTGGGAGACTGCAATTATTTCACCATTATGTCACGACCTGCCACTGCTCTGTGAAATATTCAGCACCCAGCTAATTACTCCACTGTTTATTACATCATACTGTAATTACAGTGATTATCATGCACTTACAGTGTGCTGGAAAAGGACGGGCGAGGAGCCCTGATTACATCTGGAATAAAGTGCTGGTGGTCAGCTGAGGTAAATCCAAGGTGCAGTGTGCAACTTTCTTTTCTCCCATCAAGTTTGTAGCTTTTCTACCACTGTGAAGTCGCAGGTGGCCTTTCTCTTGATGTTCAGGCACAACGCCACAGCAAAAATTGGATCCCGTTAAACTTACGCAGCAGTTGAGCATTTAAACCAGAAAAAAATAAATAAATAGAACCTCAGACGATACCAGTTTCTCCACAAGCCAGTTCTCTTGCTCAGAGGCAGCAAGTGAAAGTCACTGAGCATGGAAAAGGAAAAAGATCATTTACAAATATTACAATTAAGTGAACTGATTTCTAATTGGAAAGCCAGATTCACCAAACACCATCAGTAAGTATAATGAAGAGTGTTTTTTTTCCTCTATGCAACTAGTTAGACTGTGTGTGATGACCTTGCGAAGTGGAACATTCACAAATAAAACATTAACTTCCTCAACCATATCCGTTAAATTTCTAATCAATTCATTAATCATCGCACTGGTTTAGTAATACGAGCCGAGTCCTGAGCCCACAGATCAGGGATGCTGAGGTGAAGCTAACGACCTGCTTATTTTCCGAAGCGGCGTTGGAATCAAATACAAAACTGTCAAGGTGAAGGACATGCTGGGTTTTGAACCTTCTTTCCCGTGCAGCGGAATTTCAACACCTCAACACCCACCTTTAGCCATCTTGTTGAGGACCATGTCGATCAGGATGTAGGTGCCACTTCTCCCAGAGCCGTCACTGCACAGGGTGGGCGAGAGACAACAGCACAGGGTGGGGCAAAAGGGGAGAGAGAGAGAGGGGGAGATGTTTAACGTTAGCGGTGGTCTCATGTAACCTCTATATGACTCGTGTGTGTTTCTGTTTTCTAAAAGACCTTTAAGTCAGTCGCCATGTTTTCATTCCCACTGTCTCCGAATACCATCACCTGCTACGTTTTCCTTCAGATTTAATTGAATTCGTTTTCATGAATCCATTGAATCATTTCAAACATGTTAAAAACCATAAAAAAAAAACAATTTCCTGAAAACCCCCAAACGTGCTATTGCTGGAAGTGACATTTCAATTATTTGTTGATACAACTCATAACGGGCGCTTGCCTAACCGCAGACATCGCTTTAAAAACCCGGCATATCTTCAGGCAAATCTGTTCCTGCTGGAACCGCTAAAGATGTCAAATACAAGAAGCCAATTCTGCATTTACAAAGGTAACAGTGTTTGATCAGACGGGCTTTGGCGGGGCTCAGCTGCTTTATGTTACAAGTGTTTCTAATATTGTGGTTTGATTTTGACGGAATTAGATTCAACCGTTCAGCTGGTCCGTGCTCAAATGAAGTTTGGAAACGCTGAAATTTCTTTTTATTACACTCAGAATGTTGAGTAAAAACTTGGCAGGACCACTGGTGTGTAAACAAGGGAAAAACTGCGACAGCGAAGTTATGAAACGTGAATAACACACACCCACGGATCCAGTCTAACAATACTTCCTCTCCCGTTGTTTTCGTGGCCTTTTCTGGCAGTGAAGACAGACACAACCTGACTCCAGCTCCAGCAGCAGTCGGAGATTTGATATGTTGAGGTTTATGAGTCTTCTAATGCTATTTCAGGGGGATCAACAACTTCAAAGGTGGATAATTATGGAACAGAAAGGCTGAAGTGCTTTCTTTTTCCTGAGAAATTAAATAATATCAAAATATAGCCTGTTTTTTTTTCCCTCACGAAGACAGATGTAAATACAACCTAAAACACACACACACACACACACACACACACACACACACACACACACACACACACACACACACACACACACACACAGATCAGTGTGCAGAAATAAATTACAATTTGTATGTGCAGGGAATATTTTGTATTCTTGGTTTATTTTGAGTGTTGAAAATTGATGTCTGCACCCCTACCGGTCTATTTCATGGGCTGGTGTGTAATCCAACAAGCTCAGCTGGGTGGTGTGTGTGTGCGTACGTAGGGTGTGTGTGTGTGTGTGTGTGTGTGTGTGTGTGTGTGTTTGAGTTTGTGCATGAGTGCTGGCATGAGTCCATCCGTCCTGAATATTTCATTTTCACTGGGACCTTAGTTATTTTCAGCAGTAATTGAGCAGTACCACAGTGTGTGTGTGTGTGTGTGTGTGTGTGTGTGTGTGTGTGTGTGTGTGTGTGTGTGTGTGTGTGAGAAAAAGTGTGTCTGTTTTACCTACACCGAGGGTCATAACCTGCTTACACACTTCCAATATGGGAACTCAGATGAAATTTAGGGGCAGAAATCATGTTCTCATGACATTAATCAGAACATTTTCTGGTTAGGTTAAGTTTAATTCAAATGCAAGGTCTCGGTAATTAGTTTTTTTTTTAAGGTTGGAGTAAGTGTAAAAGAAATGAAGGCACTGCTATACAACCGTGTGTGTGTGTGTGTGTGTGTGTGTGTGTGTGTGTGTGTGTGTGTGTGTGTGTGTGTGTGTATTAATATATCTGCGCTTCACATGAGTCATTACAGTGTGATTACACATCCCTCGTATCATCGCTGCACCTTGCCAGGATCATTACAAAGTGATCAAAGATATGCGACCGCGTGTGTGCGCATGTGTGCGTGTGTGTGTGTGTGCTGGTGTGTGCCGGCACACGCCCGAGGGCTGTGAGTAAACACGTCAAGATGTCTGCTGCCTCCTCTGACTCTATTTAAAATGATAGACACAGTGGAAAGAGCCGGGGAAGAAGAAGGTAAAGGGGGGGGAAAAAAAAAAGACAAGATAGCAAGAAGATGGAGGAAGGGAGAAAGCTGCCGAGCGATTATTGAATTTCTACATCTGCGCTCTTCTCTTGAATCACTTCTCATCCTGATTGCTTCACTCTGCGCTCCATATACATTAGGGCGATAAATGGCTCCGCACGCATGGCTTTGACAAAATAGTTTGTGAGGTTTAAGTAAGAGTCTCCGATTGGTGTTTTAGGCGATAAGAAAAGCACTTTGGTTCTCAGATTACATTAGAGAATATTGAAGGGTTTTAATCTAATTCTGGTGCAACATGTGTATTTCTGCAGTCAGAAAAATCACATGGAACAAATAGCTCTAACCTGGCGTTTTAGCCTTGCTCTGCATGTCAGACAGCTTCTACAAACAGAGCAATTTTTGAATTGTTAAGAATGTTTTACTTTCCTGAACTGTGGTACGCAGTGAGTTTTCATAATGTTCATCATCAGAAACGCTTCGACGGTTACTTGGGTTTGAGGACTCATGCGTAGTTTTCGAGATGGCTGTGTGCGATACATCGGCATAAATACTGCGGTGAAGCACATTTCACTGATATGTGACGTCCACTCAGTTCTGTTACAGCGTCACTCACGCATCTTATTCTTTCCTGTGAGCGATCTGCTGCATCGTAACTTTAACTATCGAACAGAGAGAGCTGATGCAACAACGACCGACAGTAGCGTTCTGTGCAGTCTGCATGTTCTCCCTGTGTCACCACCGGCTCAAAACAGTATATGTTGACGTTTCTCTGCAACGGGCTTGACCCTAGAAAAAGTAGCTACTGATGAAATGTAGATGGATCAAAGCTGTGACGGCTGGATCTCACACTGATGTCTGCTGTGCTCTGTGTGGCTCATGCCGGGTGATTAAGGCACCATTTATACAAACATTTTCAGTGAAAATACATCATTTTTGTGTTGGTCCGGTGACCTGAGCAAACTCCCTGCAAAGCCAAGTGCAACTAAACTCCACATGAGGAGAAGCATATGAAGTCTATCAAACGTGTCACTGATGCGCTTTTCAGCCATTTCAATTTTACACTTTGAATCTGTTATGTTTTTCTCATGCAGCTCATCCTGCAGCATCATTATTTCCCAAAGCCCCCGCGATTCATGTACTCTGAACTTTCCAGTCGGATTCATAATGATTGACCAGGCGCTGGTGTCACTGTGAACTTTCTGCTCTCGGTAGCAGACGGGCGAAATCGATAAAATTGATGAATCAATGCACGCAAGCAGACCCGGTTCCTTCCTGCTGAGCCTGCATAAAACCTATTTCTGTCCACGACGTTTCTGCTGTCAGTCCGCCTGGGCGAGGACGGCTTGTCTGACACGCACACGACTCTTTTCGAGGACGGACACGCTCGGATGGGAATCGAAACTTGGCACGGACTGAATGAATCGAACGCTCGGGCGGCGTGGGCACATCGCTCAAACGTCATAACACGGTCCTGTACTACACCCAGGACAATGTTTGTCTTCTTCTGCTGCCCCACACAATTTATACACGACACACGAATGAAAGCAACCGCCTCAATGCCCGCCTGTATTACTGCACCAAACTTTAAAATAAATAGAAAACTCCTTTTATTACGATGCATCGAATTAGACCTGTTTATCTCACGACAAGAGGAAATTTTTTTGTGGTTTGTGATTTGAGGTACTTCCTCATTTATCTCCTGAAACTGGGCATTTGCTTCAACCTCACACCTCCCGCTGCACCTTTTCGTCTGCGTTGATAATCTCTTTTCCACAGCAGCCATCACAGCCCTGCCATCACTTGCAAACCGCAAATGGGCAAAGTTACACTCGTTTCGAGTCCCGATATCTGTTGAAATCCTGAAAAAGAATTTAAATCATGTCTCTTCTTGCCGCCTGACTATTATTGTTAAGAGCACCTCAGTGCAAAATTAAAGCTTCATTTCAGGAAGTGAAGCAATAAAGAGAAAAGTAATGGATCCATCTGAAGCTGAGATTGAGAACGTTCATAACAAGATATTTCAGAAGAGGGCAACTGTAGCTTTTTCAACTGAATTATAAAATATGAGGTTCCTTTTAAGCAAAACGATCTCTTGATTTAATCAGCTTTGGGAGGATATCAAAACATGCAAAGCGACTTTATTTCCCTGCTTTTATGAGCTTCCTAACATCTGCTGTCTGTACTCAAAACACTCGATTTATATAGATATCAAACAGTGACTGGATGCAGACTCCACTAAAACAACTAGCACCAAAGACACCGAACCCGTTAAACAGAGAATTTCATAAAGTCAGAACATTACCTGATGTAACGCTCTGCGATCCAGCTGCAGCGGCTATCACAGGTTTAATACTCTGGTGTGAACCGGCAGCTTATCTCACAACTGTACATCATAGTGAAGGTGCCATTAAACCATATTAGAATATAGATCATTTAGTCGAGACGAGAGCAGACAAACGTCAGGCCAATCTGTTCAAGGAGACTTTTTTTTTTTTTTTTTAATTCAATCATGGGAGGATGCTTCCACAAAACACTGTGGCAGATTTCTTTGCTAAATACCTATTTAATTATGTCTCGCAGGCCTGAGTTATATCCTCAGGTGGTGGCAGGTATGCAGATGTGAGTACACACACACACACACACACACACACACACACACACATGCTGCCTGCTTCTATTTACCTCTCTCTCTCTTTCGCCCACCGGCTCTGACCGACACACGGCAAACTTTGAAGTGCCGCCAATTAAAAGTTGCCCTCCTCCGTGGACGGTTTGTCAATTAAATCACAACTCTTTGGCTAATCTCTGGTTTAAAATGCCCGTCATCCTCCAAACGCAGAAGCCGGAAACCACGGGGGAGCCGATGGCGTTCAGCCCCAGATGACACGGACGACAGTCAACACGGGTTTCTGGCAGCTTGCCAGGATATCTCTAAACAGAACGCATGGGATTCAGCGGTGAATGCAAACATGAAACGAGTGGACGTGGTGAGTATACTTGCCTGCAATGGACTATGATAGGACACGAGCGTCCCCGGTAGCACTTGTTTACTTTCCTACAAAGAACAGAACAGAGAGGAGGAGTCAGTGTTAACGTCTCAGGCGGAGCGTCAGAGACAGAAAAACAAAAAAAAAAACCCACGAAGAACAGAAACAAAGCACATTTATATCTCACTTTTATTAAAAGTTCCACAGGAAAAAACAGAGCTGCTCTTCATTTCATCGCCACCACTTAACAAAGTAAAAATCAATTAGCAGCCGAATGATCGCTGTACATTTATTTTGCTGTTTGTTCCAAAAAATTGTAATAGAAATGATTTCGAGTGAGAAATCAGATTTTTAGCGCCCTCTTTTGGCCACTGCAATTATGACAAATGCAATGTAGGAAACAGAAATGAGACATAATTATAGAAAGTAATAAAGCTGTAACAAAAAAAAAAAGCCATCGATTAAAAATGGGTTAGTCTTAAAGTCCCACAAGCCATCACAAGTCTTTATAAAGAGATTTGAGTGTACAGTTGTGAAAACTAAAAGTTAATCATGACACTTCATGACATGTTTATTTTTTCATTTTCAAATCTAAATTTGACAAATATGATGCCAACATGTTGATTTTGAGCCATGTTTCAAAATTACGCATCGAAAGATTACCCTTAAACATAGTAGCAGTGGTTGTGAAAGGATAAAACATAATCAACATTAATTATATAGGAATATGAGTACATCGAAAATAGATGCAGTCATGAATGCATAACGAAGTTCATCTGCTTGGAAAACAACATTCCTCTGTAAAGACTGGGGGGAAAAAAAAAGAAAGAAAAATTCACACCTCATTCTTCAAAAACCTCAGCAGTCAGTGGATTTTCACAAACAAGCAACGTCTATCCGAGCAAGACGTAGGAAGACAGAGTTTGATCCCAGCTGGAGATCATTGCTGATTCCATTTCATGGTGATAACTCTAAATAACAATTTTCAGCCAGAACCCATTATGTAAAGGCACCCTGTGTGTGTGTGAGTGTGAGAGTGTGTGTGTGCGTGTGTGTGTGTGTGTGTGTGTGTGTGTGTGTGTGTGTGTGTGTGAGCCAGAGATCCATTATGCATCAGTCAGTCGCACCTGCAGCGATGAGGCTCCACTTTTTTTCCTTCACTTTCCCTCAGCTGAAGTTTCTCGAGTCATTTATGGTTTGAGCGAAATGTGTGGACACAACACAACGTGGGAGTTTGGTGGAAGACGAACAAATTATTTTCTTTTCTGGATTTTAAACACATCTTACATCTAAAATAAAACATTTTATCACTGTGAATTCCATATTTATCACAGAGTGACACATTCACTTTTAAAAGCATGGTATTTCAGCTCCGATTTATCGATACATTATAGTCAGACCCAATTTGTTACTGGAATGTTTTCAAGTGGAAATGGAAATACTTGCATTTTGGCGGTCCGTTTACACAACAACGGCACTCTGAGGCACTGAAAATGCAACTTTTTGAAACAGTTTTCAAGGTGGAACTTAGATCGACAACGTTTGCCTCTAGAGCTGCATGACTCCTGGTCCACATTCTCCATGGAGGTTTGAATACTGAGTCACACAACAGTGCATACTTGTGATCTGGCGTGCTAACTATGTAATTTTGTCATTTCTATGTAAACGCACATCATTTTCAAAACGTTGCCATGTAAACGAGATAGTTTTCTGACAGAAAAATGCAGAAGCAATGCATTTTCACTTGAAATGTCTTTTACTTTTTGTCCAGCTGCACATGGCAGCATTAGAAATATTGAAGTATGGGATTTGTTGAGTATTGTATTGAACTAAAGATCTACATTGCTATCTTTAAATTATGACTTCAATCCATTTAAAACTTCAATAAATAATCTAATCCAACAGGATAATATTCAGAATTCTGTTCTGACAGTTTGCATACCATAATCGGGCAACAACTCATAAACGCCAATCAATATCAGACAGTGAAGAACATGAGCTCACGTTTTTAATTCAAGGGGGAATAACATGGTAACTGTCTAGTCCTTCCTTTTAAGGGTTAAAATCATCAATCGGACCAATTGACTAGGAAGAGAAACAAACTCATCGTTGTCACTCATTGTAGGTTTCTATACATTTCAATAATTTTATAAAAGTCACATATCCAATGATTCCAAAACACTTTTCAACACAACTATTTTAATCTGTGCTCTTCTATATCAACTTATTGCTGTTCATTTATAAGAAAAGTCTATTAATTCGGAAGTTACCAAATATATAGTAAGTTTGCAAATTTGCTTCAATTAAGGCTTTTTGGAAGTTTTCAAGATGAAAGACAAAAAAAAAAAAAAAAAAAAAATCAGGAACAAATCAAATCAGAAGCCAGTCAGCTTTACATTTTGTTAATACATCCATGTCAGATTACTTTGCCTGGAGCAGAGACTACAAGCAACATCCCCAAAAAGCTGAGGCAAAGAAGTCTTTGCACATGAAAACACACATTTCCATCCTCCGCCCCGCACAAAATTGAAAAGTCAGAGCTCACTGCAGACAATCAAAAGTGATGTTACCATGGCAACAGCCAGCAGAGGCTCACCAAACACGCGCACGCGGTGTGGTGGGAAGGTTGATGAGGGAACGGGGGGGGGGGGGGGGGGGGGTTGAAGTGAGGGGTGCGAGATTCAAAGGAGATGCCCCGAAAGAGAGACTCAAGCCTGACGGAGACGGAGCCAGAGAGGGCGATCAAAAGCAGAGAGGGAGACACAGAAGAGAGGAAGCGATCGATGGAGACAGGGAAAAGGCACGGCGACTGAGCCACAAAAAAACTTAGAACGTGTCCACGCTGGCCCAGATAATTTCATACAGCTATATGTGTGTGTGTGTGTGTGTAAAGACTCCTGAAGCCTTAGAAATTTATTCAAACAGCTTCATTTGTCATCTCACAAAATAAAAGTGAATGCAGCTTAATGCCAGCACCTTGAATACTGACATTTAAATAAAGTGATGGCAGAGAAGGTTACAGATGAGAGACAGGTGCTTCTTTTCTTTCCTCCTCTCTCTCTTTTCCTTTAATTCCCTCACATCTTTCAGCATCCCGTCTGGATTCAGCTCTCTACCGTCTGCGGACAGATTTTCTCTGAGTGCACAGAGACAGACAGCGACACGGGGCGAGGGGAGGGGAGGACACAGATAGTGGATGTGAGAGATGGAGACAAAGGCACGACAGGAAGGAAGGCATGGCGAGAGGGAGAAGAGGGGAGATTGGAAAAGGAGATCGGAGGCAGTCAAGCAAACCATGAGCAAGCAAAATAACACACGCACAAAAAAAAAAAAAAAAAAAAAAAAAAACGAGTGAGAGGGAATCTCAGGTCACAGAGCACAGCGAGGGAAAGAGAAGAGATAAGAGGAAGAGAAGAGAAGGGGGGGGGGGAAGTGGGGGAGGGCCCATGAGGCCCCTTGGTTGTAGAGTCACAGTCTCCAATGATCACTTTTGTGACTATGCAACTGGGCTTATATTACTAGCTGCAACATCACAAAAATGACACTGGCAACTGCTAGTTAGCTGGTAAAACAAGAACAAGGGGGAGAGGACAGAGAGGATTCGGGAGCGGGGGGGGGGGGGGGGGGGGGGGTCGGTGAGTCCGGCGTGACTGAGCGACATGCCGGGCAGCATAAGCATGAGAGATGGAAGCCGCACTCCGGTCAGCATCCTTAAAAACCACTGAGGTGGAAAGAGAAAGAAACACCGGAAAATGGAGAAGGGCAGGTCGCTACCGCGCCGCATCTGTGGCAATAAAAGTGAGAAATACCTCCCTCTGCACTCGCTCCGTTCTGCTCTGACCCCGCTGCGATGTGAATAAAGGCAATATTTCTGAACTGACGGTGGACGGTGACGCCCACCAGACCCCTCTCTTTTAATAGCTGTGACCACAAACTCTCACTCTTACCTGGTGACACCAAAACTATATATAAAAGCGGCTCTTTGTCAGGAGGAAATCCACAGTCAACCAGAAAAGAAAGGGGGAGAGGTGGCAGTCCCCCTCTATAGGAAATACAGTATATCAGTTTCTAAAGAGGTCGAAGGGGGGGAAGAGGTATGGGGAGCGGTTATGAAGGCGCCACTGATAAAGGATCGCTCCGGCTGAGTTCCCGCAATACATCCTGAATTACGTCGTTATCGACTGGAAAACGCCCGTGATGTTTGAGGATATATAGATATTTTTCTCCCCGCGTCTCGGGGTCACGAGTCAAAACTCCTGCAGAAGTGAGGGATTTGAAGTGATTATGCTGTGAGGGAGCCTAGGATGCCTCTTGAAGCCCTTGCACATTAACTGAAGGGCATCTGAATAGCCTTTCTTTGTTTTGTATTTCAAAATAATGCCCTTAAACTGAACCACGTCCACGGTGCACACACTCCATTTAAATTGCATCTTTTAACTGTATCACTTCATAAAAAAAAAAAAAGTGATAAAATCACTCCTTAAACAGCTACATCATCATGATGCATTTATATACTTGATCTAAAAGTCTAAAACATACATCTGCAGTGTCCACATTGCTGATTTTCTTCTTCTGTAACACATTTGTTACTTAAACCTACCCCAAGAAAAAAGACAATGGTTGAGCGTGCTTCAGAAACACTAAAAGCTGTTGGGTTCCTGAATTTTTGCAGCATTCATAACAAGGTACAAGACACAGAAGTTAAAAATGTTGAGTTAGTTCCATGCAGACTGCAGAAAACGAAGCATCTCGGCAGTGAATAAGATGATACCCTGGGGGCGCCGTCATGCATGTCTGGTTTTCCCGCCATTTGCATTTTCCTGTGGTAATATTTGAGTGGAAAATATTGATGGCAGGAATGGAAAGGAATGTGTCCAGCTGCCAATAAACACCACTGAGCTAATTGTTATCTATATAAGCAAGTTGTCCTCTATTCCGTAAAGCACTCTGGGGGCTGCTGAAGCAGTGAAAAAGCTATATGTGAAATACACTTACAATTTACAATCTACATTCTTTCTTTAAGCAGAAACAAAGACTGTGGTGGATTATATTTTTTAAAGCCAAAATCTTAGAAGACATTAGACAGCCCTGCTATGGGAATGAATCCTGCTATCAAAGCACAATTCTTTCCAGAGGCCTCTTTCAAAAAGACTTTCAAAAAGTTTCTTCTGTAACCTCAGCACCTTCTCCATCAACACTAAAAACGAGCTTAAGCACCTCGCACACTTGAAATGCAAATGATTTCCTAGACTCTCTTTAAACAAACTGTTAAGGAGTCTGTATTTCTTGGCGAGCGCAGACGAAAACAACTCTGTCTGGCTGCACCGATGCCATCTTCTCACTTATGCACGCATTCGCTCAATGTAAAAAGTCACGGTGTAATAGCCAGGCTGTATTTGCAGCTTCGTGCGCTTGTTTGGAGAATATAATTGGCAGTATCTGGGGTGGGGAGGCCAGTGGGGGATCACATCACATCGCTGCTGCTGCAAGAGCGACTCCTCATTACGTAGCTGTCCGGTCCCTCCCACCCCTCCGATCCCAGCAGGAGGAGGTGAAGACAGTGGATGCTAATGTGGACGATCTTCATCTCCTCAACAAAACAATCCTTTACAGGAACGACTGCAAGACAGAGAAGACGCCAAGCTCAGAGTTCCCTACCTGCGGAAGTCGAGGAGCGTCCGGCTCGTCTCCGGGACGTTCTGGTTGAGCCAGGTCAGGAAGTGGAACTGGGTGACGGTGCGCGTCTCGTTGGTCTGCATGTTCTTCAGGTAGAAGCTACGAACCAGGAAGTCGTCGCACCAGATGTGTTCGGACACCAGGTTGACCTGTGAAGGGTTAGTGGGTAAATGAACGCACCTGGATGGATGTAGTCACAGAAGTCGACCGACTCCATGGTGAAAATACACACAGACATGACTGACAGAACACAACATCTCAGAACTTTATTCCACAGTGGAGGTAAATTAGAAGGAATCGTTACATCAAAGTCAACCAATAGTCGTAACAGACATAAAAAAAATAAATAAATAAAAAAAATCAAAGTAAACCAATCAGAATATCCAAAATATCATCAATCTCTGTCACTGTTGAATTGTTTTACCTCGTAGATGTGGTACAGGTTGGATCCTTCATCTGGCCAATAGTGGTAGCACTGCTTCACGCCACTCTCAACCAGAGGCGTCAGCATGACGATGACCACGCAGCCGTTCTCCCACACCATCTGAAAGCCAAACACACAGGCCGGTAAGTGACGCCTGGCCACTGAAACTGTCTGGAAATGTGGGTAATAAGTAAAAACATTTCATTATGACTTAAAGAATCTGCTGGGAGCATCTTGATAACAGATATCAGAGCCCACCTTCACATTTCTACTGGAGTATATGATCGATGTATCATGACTGTTAGGAAATCATCACTGATGTGTATGTGAATACATGAACGTAAAGCACTTTGGGGCTGCTAAAGCAATGAAAAAGTGCTTTATAAGTTAAATCTCTTTCATGTTGACCATCTTCTTAAACGGTTCAAGTTCCAACATCTAAAAATAACAAGAGCTGTCATGACAGGGATGTACGCTGGACGGGTTTCATCTATATGCCAGCTAATGTTCTTTCAAAGCAGAAAGAAAGTTCATGGAGTTGTCAAGTGTTCAGGCATTTCTTCAGAGTGGGAGTCGTATTCTTGAAGCGCTGGAGAGCTTGATTGGAAAAGGCTCTCTCATGAAGCTGTTAACACCTTCCAGGAACACTGACATGTGTCCCCACTCACCCACACGCTTGGATGTTGGTCCATAATTAACTTAAATTGTGAGCTCGCCATCAGTGTGGAAAGGGAGAAGAGTCTCTGTTGAGGGTGGGAGGATGACAAAAAAACTCACTTGAAGACATCCTCACTGTTTGAAACTTTGGTGAGAAACTACAAGCAAGACAAGCGTCGTGAAAAGTAATTGCTGCTGCTGTCGAGGCTTTTCCTTCCCCAACTGGGTCATTCCACGGCGAAACCTGGAGATGGGTCGTATTTTTCCTGCTGGCAGTCATATCCTCACAGCCGGAGGGTGGACCTGCTCTGGAGATCCATTCGACCCCGAGCCGAGGTAACAGTCGGCCGTTAATGGAAGCCATAAAACAACACCGCTCCCACATCATCGCGCTAAGATTATCGAGACGGCTGCACCTGCCTCTCAGACGCCGGCGCCGGCACGTCTTTACTTAGATTTAACCGACATTAACTGCAAAGGGTTTGGAGTTAGCTCGCCAGTCCAGACTCCCCCTCCCCTTCCCCCTCCCCGCTGCCTCCCTGATTAGTCTCATGGGTCTAAAAATGTGACCGAGCGCTTTCTCTTCTTTGAGGAATGGTGTTAATTTGCTTCGGCTAACAGGGGGAGAACTCAACCGAGGATGGGCGGACGAGTTTCTTCTCCGAAAACTTCAAGTTTGTTAAAATGCTAATTTTTAATTCAAATCTGTGTTTATCCGGGCGAAGGTTAAAGGCACGCCGGGCTCTGTTCTACAGTTTCGTATATTGAGTCCTTGAAGCCTGACATGGAGGATGTCGGCTGCGTTGTAGCGTATTGTAATGCGTGTACGGTGAAATAACCTTGGCCAAGCCCTGATTAAGTAAGTGATAAGTTGGAAGTAATGCTGGTAAAGTCAACCAGGGGTGGGCAGCTCATTTTCCCAAAGTGCCGCATGAAAAATTAGCACTATTCCATTTCGCTGAGCAAAAATCTTGAGTTTCAGTAAGTCAGTCTTCGAGGCCAAGTGAATAAATAAGTACAGAAAACCAGAAACAAAAGGAAAAAAAAAATGCATTTGTTTTCTGTTATGAGGGCAGATAAAATTATGTCCGAGCTTTCCTTCAAATCCAACGTGTCATTTTGTATAAAGTGCACACACATGTCTCACAACACTTCCCACCTCCTCTGCACTTCCACTCGGAGCTGAATTGGACGTTTTCTATTGTTTCCAACCTTTATTTACGCGGAGTGGGCTTGCTGAGTTCGCATGCTGTCGTACAGAAGCGGATTGTGAGCAGCTTGGGAAAATGACAGGAACAAAATATTTTGAGCATAACAATACCCAAGTGTGAAGTGTGGCTCAGATTGCTGAAGGACTCTAACAGAAAACCAAAATCTGATTTTTTTTTTTTTTTTTTTAAATCGACAACACAGATTGGACTAATGGTTAGCTCTCTTTCCTGACAGAATGTCCTGAGTTTAAATCTTGGCGTTGGAGCTTTTGTGTAGTAATTGCGTGTGATAAACTTTTATTCAGACCAAAACATTTTAAAAAAACACACCTCCTTCCAAACACATATCCTCCTATTTCACCTTCCCTTGCTGTGAAACCGGCACGACCAGGAGTCCAACGGGGACAGGGATTGTTTGATGAAGGGAGCTTTTCTTCCAGCAGTGAACACACACACACACACACACACACACACACACATGCCAAAACTGGCCAGAATAACATATCGATCTCCCTGTCTCACATCCAAACCCAATCCAACACTTGGGACAGTGGGAAAAGTGTTTGCCCTCCTATGCATTTACAATGTGTCCCACAGTAGCCTCGTGTGTACGTGTGTGTGTGTGTGTGTGTGTGTGTGTGTGTGTGTGCGTGTGGGTGTGGACAGTGATAGTATAGGGAGCATTATGGTGAAGGAGAGATTAATAATGACATCCACAGTACAAGCCAGTCTCCTGTGTGGCTTGCTGTACTAATAAAATGCGGCTAAGTCTTGTTTAAGAGAGGAAAGTGTATTGATTTTTGGTGTGTGTGTGTGTCTGTGTGTGTGTGTGTGTGGTTGTGTCTGTGTGTGTGTGTGTATGTTTTTACCTGCCAGAAATCTGCCACAGTGGAGGGCAGGGGACCTTGAGTGGCGATGTAGGCCGGGTTCCTGGGATCGTGATCCATCTGTGGGGATAGAAGGAGGAGAATAAAAGAGGGAAGAGTTGATGCCAAACTCTGGAGTCAGTATGCATTGTCCCGAAAATGTCCATGTCCTTCACCCTGCGTTTGTATTGTCTAACAGATTTTTTTCTGGCAAGCAGGAACTCCATATTTCAAAAGAGTGCTGCAGTCAAAAAGAAAAAAAAAAATTACAAAGAGAAATAGAAGGCAAAACAAACCCAAGAAGAAAGGGAAAGTTCATTTGTAGCCAAGGGGGAGACGGCTTACAAGCATCACCTCGAGTGTTTTATTGTGAGAACGTCTCATTACATCGGAGGGGAAATTCTCAGCTCGTTGGCCCCGAAGCCCTCAAATTCTTAACAAAATGCTGAGATTTGGGAACAATTACCGAAAGCCTTGTGCTGGAGGTCTGTCACCAAAGGTGTCTGTCTTCAACTATCACTTTGAGGAAAGTTGGATACCTTGAATTTTTCTTTTCCTATTTTAAACTTAACAAACATATTTTAGCCTTGACCGTCAGAAGACGCTCAGCATGCATCAGTTTGCAAAAATCCTTTTAATCTCCGTGACGGGCTCCAGAACTGACCTCTGCGTCCTGCCACTAACGTAAACAATAGATCTGATATTCAGACATGAGTGAATGAGGGTTGAACGTCCTCCTCACGGCGTGTTCCGAACCTGCGGCGGCCTCACCGGAACTCAGGCAACGTGAGAGAGAGGCACACGTCCCCGCATCGGTTTGTAACTTCAATTAGTTCATCATGTAGGGTTGCCTCTGCGGCATGCAGCTTTTCATTCGTGGCTGTCAGATTCGCACAAAGCGGCTTCTTTGAAGGGGGAGGTGAGAGGTTGCACGGTAACTCTCACAGACTTCTTTCTTAACTTAATGGAAATTACAGGAGGACGGCGGCGGAGGCGTTGAAAGTAAAAAAGAAGGAGCGTGAGTTGAATTCGCAAGGATGTGAGTGACACTCCTGCCTATTGCCATGCAAATTGTATGGTAAATGTAATAATTTGGCAAGACCAATTTAGCTGGAAGCAATTACAGAGGGAAGACGGACAATTTCTTGTGTGTGTGTGTGTGTGTGTGTTTGGGAGTGGGGGGGTTTCCGCATGATAAATGATCTTTAATGGTTCTCTGTTCATTTTCTCCAACGCTGGAACAATAACGCAAATCTACTGAACATGAAACACAGGAAGCCAGAGAAATACGAGCTGACATGGCAGCAGGAAGTGACCCTCACAGTAAAAACTGGGGGACTTCTCAAGACATGAGGATGATTTTGAGGATGCAGTTATATCTGGGAAAAGGTTTGTCAACATCCCTTTTAAGTGTTTACTATAAGCTTCTATTGGAAAATATTAAAATGTCAAGGTTATTAAGGCACTATTTTACCAGTCAAGATGAAACTGGGCTGTATGCCGCCCCTAAACTCTCTCTGAGCTTTGACAAGTGCCAAAATTATTGAAATGCAAAATGTGACTCATCCGTTTGAAAGCATTAGAGGCTGGACAATAGAAAAGGGAACGGACTGAACAATGTCTCATATCATCCAGCGAGGAAGGATCCAGGAAATGAAAAGAGAAAGACGAGGAAGGACAGGGAAGGAGACACAAATTGACACTGAGAGATCAAGAAGGACAAGAAAGAGAGCAAAAACAAGAAAAAGGTAGTCCGAGTCAAAACACAGTGATAGATGAAGGTGAGAAAGGACGCGAAAAGCTGGAAAGGAGGCGGAGGGGTGGACAAAAATGCAGAGTCCAAATAAAATCACACGATGAGGGTGGAAACAAACGAGGAGCGACAGATTGGCTGGGGCCTGTGCTCGCTTGACATCTCTCTTTTTATTTCTTTCCCCCACGCGTTCTCCTTTTCAATCTCCACCGAGACACAATGCTTCCTGACATCTCCTAGTGTCTCCAGAATTAAACCCCACCATTAATGACATTGCAAAAGGACAACTGTCTTCCTCTCTTTCACACACACTCCTCCTAATGAGGAACAAAAAGTGGAGGATGTGACATGTGTAATTATCCCTGTTATTGGCTTTTTGTCTTTTCTTTGAAGGCGAGGAAGAAGTCAGATAATGTGCTGTGTATGTGTGTGTGTGTGTGTGTGTGTGTGTGTGTGTGTGAGTGCGCGCGATGTGTCTGACAAAGTTTGATGAAGCAGACTGTTACTCCAGTCTGACACCTTGATGTCAGTGACAGACAGTGTGTGTGAGTGTGTGTGTGTGTGTTCTTGCGTTAATTGCATCTGCAGGTTAAACCGCTCCCCGGCAGCTACATGAATTAGCTCTAATTGCGAGCGGAGAAAATAAAACAACCTTTGTTCCTCTTTAATGAAGCCGAGCCTCGGCGTGTGGGTCATTTCACTTTTTGTGCATTTTGCCGTTCTTAATTCGTGCTTGAATTCCGTCAAAAAAAAAAAAACTTGATCTCTGCTCTCTTCATCAGCACCGGATGTTGAGAACACACTCAGGAGAACAGCAGTGTTGAATGTCAGACGGTTTGCGTGTTGCAGTCCAGCCACGTCGGGTCTATCAATAAAAAGAGGCTGATTGGAAAATGAATTAATTCAAGTCTAATCTGAACCGCCGCTTCCTCTCATTGTCTCATTTGTGTCTTTGAGGGAATGTTAAAGCTGATGTTAAAAATGATTAATACGAAAGTAACTAGTTACCTTGTGCCTTGTGCTTCATTCAGGTACCTGAGATGGAACTGTACTCCTTTGGGAACAGCCATTTTAACCTTGAAAACCATATGATGGCTTAAATCCTATTGAGTGTGTATTAAGACATCATGAGGCTGGAGAGAGTACACACACAGGATGAAATTATTAGCTGCCGTTATCTTATGTTGAATCCTTAATCAAATTCAGCTGTCAATAAAGGTTGTGAGGCTGATTTAAACTCAATGTAATCAGCTCACGATGTGCATCACAATGACGGTGTGAGTGTGTGTAACTGAGTGGCGTGTGAGTGATTGATTATGTCTTAGGAAGTGTCCTTGTGTGCGTCTGATTAAGTGTGAGGAAACTACTGAGTCTGCTCTGGACTGAAGGAGTAAGTGTGTGTGAGTGTGTGTGTTTCAATTATACTTTATTAAATTATTGGAAATTTATTTTTTTTTTCTATATATTGGCTTTATTACATTCAAATGGCCAAACCTGGCTGACATTATTCTATATATTCACATAGATAGGGGATGGGCCAATTTCCATGTTCATGAGGGCAAGAGTTTCATCCTACTGGGTCAGAGACCTTTCAGCCAGTTCCAATGTTTTCATTAACATCACCTCTGCCACATTTCCCTTCGTTTCCTCTCATTTCAAAACCATTTTGCTGGATAACCTCATGATCACGACCAGACTGACACCTATAAGCATAAGTTCTTCAGTAACATTCTGACTGAAAAAGAAAAAAAATAAAGGTTATCATGCGGAGCACATCCTGCATAACGTCACATTAGGTATTATTTAATAATGCTGCCAGTGAACCAGCCATGAAAGGAAACTGATGAACAACAGATTTTCCAAAACTTCTTACTCTACATAAACTTGAGGAAAAGTGCACAGAGAAAATGACGACGGACCAAAAATATACTTCTTTTTCTGCGCTCATATGTGAAATGTAAATCTCTTCACATTCTGGGTTCATTTTGTTGGTCCTTCATATGTAGAAAGTACAAAAATGTGGATGAGCCCACATGGCTGTACTGAGTGTGGACATTTCTGTGTAAATGTGTGTATTTCTCTGACTACATTTGTGGGTGTCTTTTTCTCCCTCTCTCCTTTTTTTTTTTTTTTCCTGAATTTTTGACATTTGACAGGGGTGTCTTTATGCTGGTGTATTATTTTCAGTCCCTCTCCCTCTCTCCCTCAGCCAGTTTTTTGGTGCGACGCCCAGATTTGAAATGCATAGCGTTTCTGTTGCTTTTAATGGAATACCACTGTATCCGCCTCAAGGGAAACGTAAACCTACTATTCCAACACTGGTTTTCCAAATTGATACAGTCACTTTACTGAATTCACGCGGCTCTTTCTTCCCTTCTCTCCTTCCTACAGGCGGTGCCGTGAGAGCGTGCACGCCGAGCACACCAGCAACGGTAAACACAAAGTAGTGTCAAATTAGCATAACCCAAGGTCACAAACAATCATTTCCCAAGACCCTACAGATCAATTTTATTCTCACAAATGAGGAGCGAGATGCGCATGTCCCTTTCCCCACACCTTCCCAGAGCGAACGCCGGCTCGGGGTGTTTGCCGCGTAACAATCATTAATATTCATTGTGCAGAACATACACGGAGCGTGAGGCTGCCACGGAAGCTAAGCAAGCGTTGCGTCAAAATTTATATTGGACGACGGTCGGCTGCCTTTGTCTCCGAGGCGCCCGGCGGGGACTGTGGGGAGCCCGGCGTAGCGGCGGCGTGTGAAGCACGGCGTTAGAATGCAGAGGGGGTACTCACGATCGGGCTGGCATTGATGTAATCAGAGTTGCCTTGGCTGTTCTCCACCTTCAAGGTGATTCTGGAGTGATCATCTGGAACAAAAATGAAATATTTCAATACGTTTTGTCTCGGTAAGGCAAGTGTTCAGCAGCCATGCTACACGCATTGTAATGAGTCATCTGCATATTTGTTGAGTATACAGGACTCTTGCCCTTGATGTAAAGTTAAAGTGGGAGCAGGATCAAAACAGTGTATTCTCATCTGGTTTTCTTTTTTTTTCCACAGTGTTTCTTCTTTGCTCTGATTAGAATGAGCTGGCTTGCCTGAGAGGATTGATGTTGTTAATAAACTCTGCTCATACATCTGAATAATGGATCACACTGGCTGCTTGTTGTGAAGCAACCTTTAAGAAATTGGGAAATTCGATCTATGCATAACTTTCCCTTCAGATGAGTTCAGAAACTGAGAGATTTGGATGGACGAATGGATGGATGGACAGACGGATGGATGGATAAGGGGAACTGAAACATTTCAAATAAACCTTGAATTTTGCTCTACACTGATATTATCATGATTTTAATTGGGTTTGTTATGATCTCCAGTTAAAACATAACCCCTGAATTTCAGCATTTTAATATTATTCATCCCCAGTTGGACTCTGGTTTGGTCTTCGGGATATTTTTGTGTGGAGCTCACATGTTACCCCTGTGCGTGTTGGCTCTTCGATAGACCCGTGACTACTGCACTGTTGGCTAGAATGGGCTTTAATTCCCTGCGAAGCTGACAAGGATAAAGCCAGCATAGAAGAAGAATATTGGGTTACTCGTGTGTGCACTGCATTAGTGGGAAGATCATACAACCAGTGAACTAAATCAAAAAAAAACAAATGTTCAAGTGCCTCGTATAGCTTCAGGATGTACCGACTGCCATCCCTGATCCACAGGATTTTCTGAGTGGCCAACATATTTCTAGTTTGTGCTTCACTCCAGCGAGCAGTCCTCTGAAGTCTCCAGTGATAGCAGCAAAACAGTTCAGGTCGAGTTTTTTTTTTTTCCCCCTTCTTCTTCCTCTTTTTGGAGAAGCCAGTGGTGCTTCAAATAGGAAGCACAATTTATTCCTGAAAAACTGCTTTCCCTGCTGACAACCTGGATTTCATTAAGCTTGAGCCTGCTGGAGAGAATGGGACAGCACTTTTTTAGATGGGCTATTTCCACAGAAGCTTAGAAATTTTAATCATTGATGAGGTCGGTGCAGGAGAGCTTTAATAGAAAACTAATTTACAACCCTTCTGCTCGCTGCATCTGCTCCTAGTTTCTTGATAATACGGGCCCATGGCCTAGAAAATACCAAGGCTTGTAGAGAGTCGCTGAGAAAAAAAGAAAAAAAAGCAACCATGTTTAGAGGACTGACATCAGGAGGCGTGACAGATGAATTCTGCTTCTGCTCAACATTTAGAGTTGTGTTCTCCCTCAGTGAGGACGACGTGATGCTGTTATTCCCTTTAACACCACTATTTTACACATTGGACCAGAACAAAACTTAAATAGGTGTTCATTAATATTCAAAGGAATTACATTAAGTGATTTTTTTCAATATACTGCCAATAGTTTCTGAAATGACACTGGAGTCACATGGACTTCAGGATCTTTTTTTTTTAATCTATTAGTTAGAAACAGTTTTCTGCCAATCACTGGCTGGGTTTTTAGTCATTTCCACAAACACAGGGATGCTTTTCCAGTCGAACCTGCAAGCAATCAGTGTATTGATATCTTGAGCTTTGTATTCATCTGGTTTTCTGGTGCTTGATTTAGATCTGGATGTGCTGATTGTAATCAACTGCCTCAAAGACATATTTTTTTCAGGGTTAACAGAACAATCGTGTTCCAAAACCCAAGACATACAACCTACAAATAAATGAATGGCCAAGGATGCCAAAGGAGAACTAATGGCACATATGGCCTGATTATTACAGAGACAAAGGTAAACAGCTCCCACACTAATTATCTTCAGGACTGAGAAACATACCAATTAAAGGAAGGTCAGGAAAAGACTAAATGCTTCAAAGCAGGGGAGGGAAATTAAAAGTTTCCCGAGGGGCCACATAAAAAACTGTAGAAGGTGAAGTTCAATCAAAACCAATTCTATTTGATATAGGAAGCATTATTGTATGTTGAGAACATTTTCTGATCACATGTTAATGTTTTTGGCTTTTTGGGAAATCAGTGAAACTGTTGAATTTCATTCATTATCTGCAATAATTGTCTTTGGATTCAATATCTCTCATGAGCCTGATGCAGTCTGGGCTGGAAGAGGCCGGTTGATGTAATGCCCAAGTCTCGACTTACATGCTACAACAGCAGTGGAGCGATTCTTCTTTGCGTTTCCGTCTTTGAGTCCGACGGTGGAAGCATTGGGCTCCGCCTGGTACGCGCAGAGTGCCTCCCACTCCTTCTCTAAGCGGTCTTTATTCTTCAGGTGGTCCTCCATGTAGGACTGAGGGACATGAGGAAAGAGAGAGGAGCAGATGAGGCGATACAGAAACACAGCGGCATGCAGATTTGCTCTCAGAGATGAACTTCCGCATGATGTGAGACCTGGAGTTTTTACATTTCCCTTGGTCACATCCTGTTTTCTTCCTGCGATCAACTGCCAGCAATATATTAAAACAGCCATCAGAGTTTTCCTTGGCCACATCTGACGGTGCCCAGTGTGGCTTTGTTTTCGAGCAACCTTGAGATTCAGCGGTCCGTGCACAGAAAAATATGGACGGTACGGTCGTTCTGTAATGGATGAGGGACCCAAACGAGCTGGTGTGGTTCTTTAAATGGCTCCGGTGATGATTTATGGTGGCAGTTACAAATGGGGCTGATCTTAATCAGAATTAGCTTCCAAAAAAAGGCCTAATGGCTTTTCTGCTAAAACGGGGGGAGTTTGTTAAAAATGGAAGGCGGCGTGGCCAGACGTCCGGCTGGAGGAAGATAATGAGAGGCTGTTCGGCTCAAAGGCATTTTTTTTTACGGTCTTAACATGCACGTGCACGCTAAATCACTCTGCCCTGGGACATTTTCTATCGTGCCTTATCCGACATGTTTCATGCAGCAGATGACAGTCTGGTCCATCCTCAACAGGTCGCCAGTCCCAAACACTCAAGGCCCCAAACCGGACTCAAACTAGGAATTTTGTCACTGTGAGGAGACACAGCTAACCACTAAAAGCCTACAAGCACATATGCATGCACACGCGCACACACGCGCACACACACACACACACACACACACACACACACACACACACACTAGCCTTTCCTTGTCGTATCAGCTCTCTATTATATTTCTTTCTGTTGCTAAAAGCAGCAATGATGTAACAGGAGGTTGCAAGCTGCGACCCTCCACCTGCACACAGCCGCTTATCAACAGCAGGAGGTCCGATCCATCAGAAGACACACACACACACACACACACACACACACACACAATACACACTTCTAAAGCACCAGCCACACATACTGGCTTTCATAAGGTTACACACACACACACACACACACACACAGACACAAATACAAATACAACAAAATCCTCACCCACACATGCTTACACATATACGCTGCAGAGACACGCGCATGTGCACTCCTGCAGTTTCAGATAAGCGACGCATTCACACACGGGCGAGCATTTAAACACACACATAAATCCTCAAAACACACACACAAAGATGTATCAGCTATATATATCAATTGACCTGCAAACACACATTGGGAAATATGTACAGAATTACATACAATCCGACTGAAGAGAGAGAGAGAGACACACACACACACGCATGCACACGCACACACACACACACACACACACACACGGAGTGTCCAAATCAGATGCCCCCCATCACCCTGTACCTCCTAACCTCCCTCTCTCTCCCTCTCTAATGCCAGAGTAATAGGGTTTTGTGGCTGTGTAAAGGGATTATTGCAATCCAATCAGGAGGTGCTGAGATCACCATGTGTCGGCCAAACACTGAATAATCCCCTTACTGCGGGGGGGCTTACAGCTGCCAAAGGTGCTCAATAAAAACCGCCGCGCTATAAGACTGTTCCCGAGTCGCCATTACTGTTCTGACGCACCGCCTAAGCACCTGTAAGGGAAAGGGCATCGGGGGGGGAAAAGGCTGGCCACTTGGGAGGTGACGTAATGCAGGTGGCCATTTTGGCTCGACGGAGACACGAGGGAAAAGCGTGATCATCTATCCAAAGTAGTGTTTCAGAGCATTTTTAATCTACAACACATGCATATATTGAATTTATCAGATTTGAAAATCTGGAATAAAAAGGAGCAGTGCACAGTGGTGTAGTGGTTAGCACTCCCTGTGTGTGTATGTGTGAGTTAGGCCTCGTTTACATGACAACATTTTCAGGTGAAAGTTGCATTTTGGGTGTCTGATTAGACGACCGCAGCCTTGCAGTTCACTGAAAACTCAACAGTTTGAGGACATCTGTCATGATTAAAATCATGCCTGGGATTGAACCGTCATCCTAACTCCTTCAAAGGTTTGAAAATGACAGTGTGTGATTGGCTGTCCGGGTGTAACCTGTTTCATGAGCCTTAACTGGAAGAAGAGGTGTAAAAGATGGAGCGCTAAAGGAAAAGATATAAACATATAAAATGTCAAACTTAAAAGTGTGATCTGAACAAACTTTTTCAAAAACCTTTTTCGTCTTCAGTCTGTCACTTATCTGCACTTTTTATTAACTCTTCACTGGTCAAGTGACCATATTTGGTAAATTCATCCTTGCTTCCTCATCATTTCGAATGAACCATATGAAGACGATAATATTCACAGAACGGATGGTGACGTTGTTTAAATACTCAGGCAGGCATAATTTTTGTAGGATTTCTAGAATATGTGGACGATGGTATGACCAGATAACTTGTTGTGCATCGAAATTTTTAGTTGAAGGCTGGACTTCCTAATGCTTTTCCTATTATCAACATTAAAATCCAACTGGTGCAGCTGTTTAACTTATGATTTTCACTTAAGTTTCTGCAGTAGTTTAAATTAGTCTCCAATGTTACACTTAATTCAGCTCTACAAATGCATTTTAGCAAGTTGTGTGGTATTTTACCCTCGTCTTTTCATTCTTTTGAATGAAACTATCGATGCATCAGATAAACAAGTCACACTGTTGAACTATATTTTATTTTATTTGCAGCCTATAAATCTGTTTTCCAACAATGCGATTATTAATTTGATTCACTGTGTTCAAAGTAAAGATAAAACAAAAGAGAAAAGTTGCAAAATCTTTGAATAACCTTCAATAACACCCCAAAACTTTAACAATATTACAACATACGTATTTCAAAGTCTGCTCCATAGAGATTTATAAGCTGACATCATCTTGATACAGGAGTCTAACTCTTTCCCAAACGCCTCCTCCACCTCGGTCCGGCTGCATTACAGTGATTTAACAGCCATTTCCGGAAGCTTATTGTTCCTCCAACCATTTGCCCTGTGACCTATCAGCCCCACAGATCACATCCCAGCTGGCAGTGACGGTGAGCTCCAAAAACCACAACCACAACAAATTCCCAGCACGCTTAATCTCGACGGAGGCTCCTGCTGCTGCAGTATAATCTATAACACTTACTTGGCCAGCAACAAAAGACAAGATAATGTGCTTTATATATAGAGTCACCTAATCCTCTTAAGACACAAGCAGAGAGGATGTGTGTGTGTGTGTGTGTGTGTGGGGGGGGGAAGAGTGAGAGTGAGAGAGAGATGGCGGTGGGGGGTGAGAGGGGTTTGTCCCAGTCACATGGGACCAAGTAATACATTAACTTAGATAAGATGGTGAAAGCTGTTTCTCCTCAAATTAAAATCAGTGGGTGGATGATGACATGGAATTTGCCAGGGGTTTACGAGAGGCAATTAATTTTTCTTTTTCTCTTGGGGAGGTGGTGGAGGGTGGCGGGTGGGTGGGTGGGTGGGTGGGGTCGTGAGGGGCCTCGTGCCGCCTTCCTTTTGAAGCTGGTGATTTGTATTAATCGCTCAAGAGTTGCTTCACTCGGGTGCGAGGTAGAAATATTTGCTTTTTCCACTCTTGCCTCGCAGTGCGCCTTGGATTCGTTCTGTTACGCTTCGCTCAAACACACACATGCAGTTACCACAAAAAGTCTGGACTGTGTCAGAGGTCTGTTGACTGGAAAGTGCTCTACACCCTACTTAATATTCCAAGGTCAATTCAGAGTGAGCTCCAAGTTAAGCATCCATCTTTTGGCAAAAACCTTGAGCTCACTCAGACAAAAATATTCAATTCCTCATGAAACCCTTTCACATCCTATCCGATTGAAAAGCAAAGAAAAAATAATTTCTTAAACCAGAGCCAAATGCTCTAAAGTGGATAGATCCTTGAAGTGGGGCCTGGAAAGTACCTGTACGACCTGGTAGTTTGACAAAAAAAAAAAAAAAAAAGGATTCTTGAAACATATCAGATTCTTTCATATAAGCTTCACACCTGGACACACCTGGACACTTCATACTGCGCATTTCAGTCTTAAGACTACACCCAGATCCTTGAACCCAGACCTGGAGTCTCTAATTTTGCTGGACGGATTTTAACTCTTCACACTCCACTTGGACGATTCACATTCGACTGTAAGATTCTTCCAAGATTTACTTAAACTTTACATTTGGAGCAGGTTTCTTTAAACTACACCAGGAATTTTGAATCCAGTTTAATAGAACGCAACCCTCAACCTGCAGGACCAGTGGATCGCGCTTTGTCAGGCCTCTACCCTTTGACCTCTCTGGCATGGGAGACCCTACCAGGAAACAAAGTACAGAAAAAGTCTGGAGTAATCAATGCGGGACAGTTGGAGCAGTCCTGATAGACGTCTATTGATATTTTCTTGTTTTATAGTTGTAATTGTGATGCACAGGAGATATATTTTACCACCGGGGGTAAAAATCATTTAATTGAAGCGAGGGATATGAAGGAAAGAAGTTCGGCTCAGAAAATGAAAAAAAAAAAACCTCAAACCCAGGACAAAGGAACATGAACGACTGATACATTATCGGAAGGGAAAAAAGGATGTGGTGATGTAAGGAGGAAGCACGTCAACAGTTACAAAAGAAGTAAGAAAAAGTGACCTGCAAAACACCAGAGAACTAACAGAAGAGAAGACATGAGCCATCAATCCAAACAACCTTTTCTGTATTAAAAAGCAATACCTGCAGTATGAGTTCTTTAAGTCCAAACTTTTAAGGTTTATGTGCCCTTCGCTCGACTGAGAAAACAATCTGACCTTTGGGCTTCTGAAAGGTTCCTGAAACCTGATGAAAAAATGATTCCTGTTTTTGTTTTTTTCCTTCCCTCTCCTACGTGAAAATGTTGACATTTTGAAGGTGCATGTTTCCCACATGACAGTTAGCATTATACAACATCCGCTCCGCTGCCTGGTGGGAGGACGGAGTCAGCTTGGGCCAATCGGCGCTGCAGCTTTTCCCTGCCGAGTCTGTGGCGCTGTCCAAGGTCCTGAAAGCTCACCACAGCTTCGAGTGTGCATTATTAAAACTACACATCACCTTCCCTTCGCTCCTTTTATGACCTCTCCTTTCTCAATTGTGATTAATCAGTGGGGAAATGCATACATATATAAGTAAAGGGCTCTCACCTTCTTCCCACTAATGACAAATCATCTATTATCCCTTCTGCTGACATTCTTGAATGACTTACAAACCACCAGAAACTTCTGTGTCCTTTTTCCTTTTAAATCCCGCAGCAGAATAAAAAACATGGGCTCAAAAAGTTAAATATGTCACCAATTCTTCGTCTGCATCGAAGGTCTGCTAATAAACCCAGCCCATTCAGACAGGTTTATAACAGCGAGCCAGCACAGCTGCAATTAAAGGCACAGAGAACGGCATTAGTAAAACTGCATTTGAGTTCTTAACATCTGTTCTTTCTATAAAATGTCTTCTCCAAAGATATTTTATTAATTAAATGGGTGCAGCATGGGAAATTTCAGGCTGTCTCTCATTTTACACATCAGTAAAAGTAATAAAAAGAAGCAGACCTTAAACAGAATTTTTAGGAGTTTCTTTTTTTCTTGATGTGCAAAAACTAATCAAGATGTCATGGGGAGCACCATGTTTCCATGACGATTGATCATGACCTCATGGAGCACACTATGTTTCTATGACGACTGAGCATGACATCATGGATGCATCACGTTTCCTGGGACCAAGTAATACATTAACTTGTTGGTTCTGATCATGACAACATCAAGAGCATCCATGACAACAGGGGGCATTAATATTGACATGATGACTGAAGCAAACTACATGAGAGGCTTCACTTTCCCATGACAAGTGATCTGGATGAAAAGGCTGCAGAAATAAGATAATCAACAGAAATGTTTCAAAATGTGTATCTTTTTGTGGTATATGCAGTCATATTTCCCATGTTTTACATCTTTAGGTGTTTTAATTTCTGTTTCTTTGCCTCGTCTGCCTTGAAAATGACAGTTTGACGATAGTAGGGCTGAAAAACAAAGAGAAAACGAAACGTTTGAAAATTTATGTCCACTGTCTGTAGATTCAGACCCATTCACCAAGCTGTTTGATTTACACTTGCAATTTTGGTAAAAACCTGCTCGAAACACTAATAATTCTCCCTAATTTCATTCTACTCCCCAACAGCTTCTGCAGTACAGCGGAGTTCTACACCCCCCTGTCACACTCCATAAATACAGCAGTATTATTCCTGACACCTGTTTTAAATATAATGGAGCCCAGGGAACATTTATAAGCTTCAGCTGAGAATGTGACAACATTAAGAGCTTCTGGAGGGAGGAATTCAATAAAATTGTGAGGTTTCTCTTTTTGCCTTTCTATATTTTTTGTTTGTTTTTTTTTTTTTTTCCAAGGAGTGAAAAACATATTTTCACGCGTTTCAGTGCACCACAATGAAAAAAAATAAATAAAACCAATGCACCTAAAGTTGAGTTAAAAAACACACACAAACCAGAGGAGAGAATATCATGTATGCAGGAGATTAAACTGGACCTTTTGAAGGGGATGTGGAGTGTGACTTGATGAGTTTGTGCCAGAGATTGATTTGGAGGAAGATTTAGATCCGGAGATAAAAAGAATAGTGCAAATTTAATGAGTTTGGTATGGTACTCTGATTTTTGTTTGAGGTATTATTTGATTTACTGGCATGCACTGAGAGCACCAATAAAAAAGTCAAAATTTTCTGCAAACACAAACTTCAAAATACTCAGGTTTTCATGACCTATAACTTCAAATCTGAAAAACAAAGCAAAATGTTCAGAAATCTTTCAGTGATTCAGTGAATTTCAGTATTGATCACAGTGGGAAAAGCGGGGAAGTGGTTAGGTCTGTGTGGAGTTTGCATGTTCCTCCTCAGATTCTTTTTCCCACAGACCAAGTACATGCTTTTTAGGATAATATGCATTGGTGAATCTGAGTGTGAGTGTCCCTCTCTCTGTGTGTCGACCTTGTGAAGGCCTGGAGAGGATTAGGGGTTAACCCTAACCCTAAACCCAAATAAAGATGGATGCCTTCATGGATTCTTTCTTTCTTTTTTTTTTTTTTTTTGGGGGGGGTGGGGGGGGGGGGGGGGGGGGGGGGTGGGGGGGATAGTCTCCTAATTGATGAAAATTAGCTCTTAAAGTGTGCAGTTCATGTGAAAACACTCTCCAACACAACATAGATTAAAGTTTCTTGGAGGGGAACTCACAAATTACATCCACTGCCGTGAACCTACACAGAATGACTCATCACAGTTAAACTCACTTGTTCTGTTGCTTTCTCCTCCTTCACGCCATTTACATATTGGTCTCCATTATTTAACAAATGCACCACTCGTTCTGACCAGACCAGCCCCCCTCCACACACACACACACACACACACACACACACACACACACACACACACACACACCGAGCCGACACGCCACTTCATCCCTTCATCCCTCTCATCTCCGCCGCCTCCGCCTCGTCTCCCCGAGACGAAGCAAGGCGCACCTGCAGAAGTTCAGACCTCGCTGTCACAAACTCAGATCTATTTTCATCCGTGTGTGACCTCGCCGCTTCGAATGTGCATTACACTGCACCAAAGGAGCATTTCAGCTCGTCTGCACGCTGGTGTGAAACAACAGACAGGCGTTCTCTCTCTCTCTCGGTGCAAAATCTCTGGGGTAATTAGTATCTTTGAGCCTATCGAACACATCAAAAAGCCCGCTCTGTCACAACTCTCTGCCAGCTTCATGATGCACGGAGAGAGAACGCGGCAGACACAGGGAAAGGTGGGGGGGGGGTTTGTAGGCGGGTCGGGGGAGCCGGGACGAAGAGGTGGGAATGCTGAGGGTGGTGGGTTGTTGAAGTGAGCAGCAATATATTGCAATTACGAAGGCGCTACACGGCGAGCGACTGAGGTTCAATACAGATTCTCATCTGCCGGATAGAAGAGGCTAAGAAGCCTGCTTACAGGAACTGTGGGTGTAATGAGATATGCTCAAACAAAAGGAAAAAAAGGGGGGGGGGAGTGAGAAAGATGACTGAGACGCTGAGAGGAGAAAGAAGTGTGTGTTTTGTGTGTGTGTGTTTGTGAGGGAAATTAGGAGTGTACACGAAACCACAGGGAAGGATGCAAGATATTTTTTAAAGAGCTAATTGGTTTAAGGGGTGAAACCTGCAGGTGATGAAACAGCAGAAATCTCTTGTAGTCGTTTGGAAGGACACAAAACAAACCATACCACATGTAAACATTAATCCACCAGAGGAAAAGAATCTAAAGCTTTCATTTGTGACATTATGAGTGAATCAAAACTTGCATTTAATTTTTTTGGGGTTTCCTTATTTTGTTTAATTTATCAATAGAATCAAACTCATCTGATATACTCTCTTGGACCTTGTATTATGTTAAACAGTGTTGGTTTGGAAAGGGATGAAGGGAGTTTATCAGATTTTTTTCAAATAAATAGTATTTTGTGCTAATTTTCCAACTTTCTCTTGAACTATTCATGATACTTTAATTATTCAAACGAACTCAAAGGTAGCTCTAATGTCTGGTTGGTACGCAGCCATCAGAAACAAACAAGATTGAAACCTGCATAGGAAACAAACTAAGATGAGGATCTTCCTCAAAATAATCCAGAGCAAATCAATGAGCCAATGCAAAACGAACATCAAGGCATTTTTCACCACTGACTTGGTTTTGCACTTCCTGTCACAACCAGGATTCAAACCCAGATCCTCGACACTCAGAGTGAAGATCAGGCCAACCAAGACTTACATTCAAAACTGACAGTTGCAGGCAGAAATAACATGACCAAATGATCTGCTGTGTCGCAAGGAAACTTTATAGACAGAGTTAATATAAGTGATTCAAGATTAGTCACAGAAAACATTTTGTACGATATTCACAGGCAATCCTTCAGATACTTCAAGTTTTGCTGCATTCCTCAAATCCACTGACGAAAACTGCAAAATCTGTTTAAAAACCTGTATTTCTGCTTGAGTGCAATGGCTGGCAGAGCTGATTTACTATCTAATAATCTTCATCCTTTCTTGCATTTATCTGGCTTTTTTTACATTTTCAATGCTGTTCAGGTCGGTATGCTGAGGGTCAACTTGATGCACCTTCCTCTAAAGTTATGTAGCTCTTGAGAATGAAATGCAGAGTTATAATTTCATTTACACTCAGAAGGAGCTGGACATAATAACAGGCATTAGTCTTCTAAGTTTGCAGGCTCCCAGAGCCATGAACTCAAACTGGTTCCAACACTGCAGAAACTCTTCTGTTTCCTCCGTTTTTTTTTCCTTGAAATGAAGACATAACAGACTGAAAACTTAGAAAATACACCATCTTTTTGCATAAAGTAGCATTTAAAGACCAGGAAAGTTGCTGGAAAATACAGACTTAATTTAGATTATGTAATAGCTTGTCTCCTCACATATCAGGGATTAATTAAGGTTATTTTTTTTAATCACTGAGGTGCTTTCAATACTGAAACAACCGCTTTCATCTTCACAATATGTTGACATACATATCTAACTGCAGGTCACATACTGCCTCAGTCAAAGCTAACAAAGTAGACTTAAATCTCCTGTTTTCCGCCTGCTGTCCTTTGGGACTTTTCACTTCTTGCTGAATCTCATTGTTTGGAAACTTCTGGAGGTCAGGGCTTCACAAACAAACTCAACCTCTGGCTCTCGGGGCGGCTCGACCGTGAACTCACCAGTATCATGTGGCCGGTGGAGATGTCCATGTTGGAGTGGGCGGGCTCTTCGCTCCAGGACGAGATGCTGCTGCGCGCCGAGGGGCTGACGGCCTGGCCGCCGTCGCTGAACTGGGACGACACGCTGTTGATCCGGGAGGAGATGGGCTCCGGACGCTCGGTGGGAGGCTTGACGGCCATGCGCTGCCTGCACAGCTCCTGCGAGAGGGAGGGGAGGGACGGACGACACGTTAGACGCTCCTGGTACATCCAGAAACAGAAACAGAGTGCCTTCAAAAAGTTCCGCTGAGACAGCTGTTATATACAACACTGAAAACTTCAAGTAAACAGCAGTGTTCAGCATATGGTCAGGACACGATGGGGTAATCAAACTGCCATCCCCGCAATTGCAAAATACCCCCTCTAACATCATGGAGGTGTTTGTGTGAAAATAGCAGTGGTTTCAATCCTAATAAACTATCTGCTGAAGGATTTTTTTTTTTGCCGTGCTGTCTCAGTGCCCTTCATATTCGACACCGCTGCCTTGTTTTACCGCGCAACCTGCAGAGAGAGTGAAAAACAAAACCAGACAGTTTGGTGCAAAGTGCAACACAAACACCGTGTTTTTATAGATAGACTTGTCTCTGTTGGAAATGCCTCGGGGGAGCTTCATTTCACTTTGATGAGTGGTGGTTAAAAGTTCTGCCGTTTTCCTCTCTCTCACCCGGCGTTCGGTCATTCTAACCGAGAGCATCTTCTCCCTATAATCAGCCCCTGATTAACACTGGGATCACTTCCGTGTCGGGACGTTCCTGGCGACGAGTTTCTCCATCGACTGAAGGAGAGTTTTAATTTAGAGCAGTCGGCTGGTCTGTGAGAATTAAACATCAACTCGGTGGAGCCTTGACGTCATTCACAGAGCTGGAAGGACGACAGTGTTTCAGGACAAATTGCTTTTACTGTCCAGATGAATGTATTGACCATGTTGGTTTTGTGACACAATGGCGGCTCATTTTAGAGTTGGGTCAAAGCCAGAATGTTCGAAACTGCGTCTTCTCAAACTTATTTGTGGTTGTTTCTAATATGTTTGTCCTCCCTCTGTTTTAGCATGTTAAAAAAATAAAAAAAAAAAACCCTGGAAAACATGAAAGGGCCCACTGTGAGCTTAACAAGCGCGGGAGGATTCAGGCTACAGAAAATGGGATTTGTTATCAAAATTGAGCTCATTAATCTGTTTCGACCTTCATTAAAAAGTTTCACAGGCAGTCTCTTTTGTCGGCGTGAATCAAAAGTCACAAAATCGCACTGTCTGTGGGTAATATAATCCTGCTGCTCGGTTTTACACACCTGTGCTGTCAAATACTAGAAAGTTTCAGGGATGTTTGAAAACCGAATGCATGCCAAGTGAGCTTTCCTTCAACAGCACAATAAGTAAGAATACAAATATTGATGAAATACAAGGAAACTTTAAGAAAAAAAAAAAAAAGTTCCTCACAAACTATCCCAGTCAGTCTCTCAGCAGCAAATACAATATCTCCATTCATACGCCTGAGCAAACTGTCATTTTCTGTCTGCCGGCTACGTGCCCAAACTGAAATATCAAACTTTTCCTCTCCGCCTCCTCGACACAAATCCCAGCAGGAACCTCAGTCAGCTGGAAGGATGACTGTACCGCTCCGTACCGGAGACCGGGCGCCTGTGACAAAACGTGAAAACGTGACGGAAACGATGTAATTCTGCATCAATAAGAGTGCGTTTGTTTAGAGCCATCTAAAATTACTATGCTCACACTATATACTTGTATCTCAATATTAGATGACTTTATTGAATGGTATCATTAAAAAAAAACTTTCAGATAACAACACTACTTTTGCACGAGATAGAAAAGACGATCGTCGAAGAGCCGCAGAGCTGCTGTCTCGGTCTGCCCTGCATTAGTGAAAAGCAGCTTTGTTACCATTTCAGTCCCGTCCTGTTTGCGGATGGAGCCTCTCAATAATCCCGAATAAACCCAGTTCCTCCTGACAGCAACATAAAAGATGCTCCACTGTAAGCTGGATTAAATATGAGGCCATCAACAACCGTCACTTTCTTAAATTACCTTCTTTTTTATCACGCTCTTAGGAGAATTAGAGAATCTAGTATTTCCATTGGTTATACTTGGACACTTTATACAGTTTTGAGAAATAACTCAAGAATTTTTCATACAGCGGTGGTAGAGACAAGAATATGTTGCATTAGAAAATCTACATATCATACTGACCCCCCTATACAAAAAAAGAAAAAAAAAAACCCTCATACGAACTGGAATGTAAATGAGAAGTAAGATGATATCCGTCCTTTACAATAGATCATATGAAAGCGTGTGCCGCATGCGTTAACCTCCAAGGACAGAAGACCTGGATGAATCTCAGCGACTATCTGTGTTTCTTAATGAGAGATGCCGATGATTAACTGACAGCGCGTTTGATTGACACTGGAGGTAATATGAGCCGGCCTTCATTAGTCTGTATCTCATCTGACTGATGTTCTCGGAGGCTGACACTGATCTATGGGCCCGGGCCCGGGCGGATTATTAAAGCGCTCCGGTACCTGGGCCCGCGGACGCTGACGGCGCCGCCGCTGGAGGGCGGAGGCAGACATGCAAACAGATGCTGCAGGAAGCACCGAAGCAGAGCTTTCACAGAGACCGTCGAAGTGGTTTCACTTCCAAAATGTCAGTGTTTTGTGAGGCTGTAACTGCAGCCCTGATCAGCAGAGTGCTCTCAGTTCCAGGCAGTGAATACATGATAAATAGATGAGCTGAGAGTGTGTCATTTATCAGCAGAAAGGGAAATAAGTCACTGGTTTTTACAGCCGTTTTTGTAAGTGCTGTCTAGATTTTGAGGTTTCATTTCACAAGTTTGTTTTTCTGACATTTATTGGACTGGACAAATAGTTATTTGAAGAGAATAATAGGAAATGCATCAGCTGCAGTTCAAGATAACTGTGGTTTGAATCTTTTTTCTTTTCAGCTTGTAAGGTTGCATACGTTAGATAAAGCAATCCTACAACACCAGAATGTTTCTTTTGAGTTTTTTTGTTGTTGTTTTTGGGTGCTGAAATGCTTGGAATCAAAGGAGAATTTTCCAACACTGCTTTGATTTATTCAAGTGTTTGACTGATGGTTGGAGGCTGAGTGCATTCATCAGATTTATTTGTGTGTCTCTGGTTTCAGATCTGGTCTGCGGAGCTGTTAGTTCAGTGCTGTAAATCATCTCCTCTCATTATAAAGTCATTTTAATCAATACTATGTATCAAATGATTAATGCATTTAATAGTTAGCTGCTTGATAATTGCATTAATGTATGATGGAGCTTCTCGTTACGACCCTCATTCATCCTGAAAGAGCTATTTTTGGCACGCGTAATCTTCTGACTTCTTCTGACTGATAATAATATACAAACGTGCATTTTCTGTTAGTCACCACTATATCTTTTTACATATGACACTTCTTAGCTTATAGCATGATTTCGATCAAAAGAATTGGGTCGCACAGCTGAGGAGCAGTGGTTAGCTCTTTCGCCTCACAGCAAAATGACCCCTGGTTTGAGACTTAGCAGTACATCAAAGTAGAGTTTACTTAATTTTGATCTTAGTAATTTTTCGGTACTTCCTCTATTTGTTTGTTACAAATTCACCTTTTCCTGCTGATATTTGAATTTGGCGATGAAGAGGGCACTTAAATGAAAAATGCTCCATGAGCACAAAAATAATGATTGGTGGATGGATTAATTACTCCAAACTGCTGATAGGTGAATGTGTGTGTGTTGACCTTTCAACCTGTCCAGGTGTGTTCATCCACAGCGCACCGCGATGCTAACTTGGGAAAAGCAGCGTACAAGGCTGAAGACGGGGGGAAAAAAAAAAAAATCCAGGCATTTCTATCAGTGGTGGATCCCGCTAAATGGCCATTTTCACGTGTTTAATAAAGGACAAATATTGGACCCATAAATTGTTGTAAACCCCCCCCCTTCCTTCCCCAGGCTGTTAAGTACAACAGTTTGTCTGGGTTCCTGTCTGGATCGACAATAAGATGAAAAAATAAAAATAAAAAACACAACGGAGAGTCCAATCAGCGCTGAATTGTGGACGACCCGTCGGGGGAGGGGAGGTGGGGCGCATGATCAACAGCGTTCATATTTCAACGAGCCCACGCGGTGAACTTTGCAGCTGCAGCAAATTCTTTTATGGTGTAATTAAAATTGCTTCAAAATGGCTTCCCTCCGAGAGCCAATTAGAGGAGGAAAAGGCGAAAAATTTGAAGAAACAATATAACCGGGGACAGGTTTAGAGTGTAAACAGGGCAAATTTACAGGCTCAGAGCCTCCTCCTCCTCCTCGGGCGGGCGTCCACGCGAGCACACGCTATCTTTATTTACAGCGTATTGATTTTGGAGCACGTGCAATTCATCATGCTAATCACTGGTTTATGTTTTGGATGCCAGTCTCCTCCTGCTTTAACTCACTGTTGCCGTTTTCATTTGTGATCTCGAGCCCGAGAGTCGGATTTCGCAAGTCTCGTCTCTGCTTGGTGGTAGGAAAACACTGAAATGCTTTGCTGAGGGAAACTTCAACAGATCACAGGTGACTTTCTTCTTCATTTTCAGGATATGAAGGCAATAAAATCTACCTGTGGACTCTTGAATTCTGTCATAAATTCTGCCAGAAGTTGAAGCGATGTGAATGATCGTCTCTGAGAAACCTCTTAGCGAGGGTGCATTCAGGGTCATTCAGCAGTCCGGCCTGAGGAAGCCAAACAGGATGAGCACATTCTCTTTTCCAGGACATCCATATTAGCTCTGTCTGTCCCTCGAGATCCATTTATACAATGGCACAGCTAATGAATGAAATGTGTTTTGGTCAATCTAAGACATTGGGACATCCATTTCAACAACTGCATTAGCTCTGACAGTAAATACAGGTGGATAGATGCGGGCTGTGATGGATTTCCAAACTCCAGCAGGCTTTTGAGGTCTTTGTAACTTGATTTTAAAACACAATGGGCTGAAATGAATGAATGTCTGCAGGAAAGACGTTAATCTTAAATTGATGGCAGCTTCTATAAAGCATTAAGGAAGAGGGCTCCCTAATGAAGCACAGAAAGAAATGAAATGTGTATTTTTTTTTAGTTATTTGGATATGGGGCCCCACTTACATGATGTGTCACAGTATTTTTACATTTTAAGCTCTGAAAAGTTTTGCATTTATAAAACATTTTTAAATCACTGTCTAATTCCACAGAAAGAAATGTTGAAAATGACATTTTCGCGATGGGCCACGAGTTTGTGTTATTGCTAAACGTTGAAAATGGTGAAAACATTTGTATGGACGGATGACAGAGTCGGATTACTGCTGCAGGGGACTCAACTCTAAAAGTAGCAAATCCCTGGAGAATACCAGCTGGGAGTCACAACACTCTGGAGGCACAAAGTTGCTTTATCCTTCTTCTACACGAAGACCTGCTCTGTGCATTTTGGAAAAGTTGTGTCTGCTCCCGTTTCCATAGAGACAGAGTTGAAGAGTTTTCGAAAAGTTCAGTTTTAGTGGCTCCGTCATGTAAACGGGCAACCGATACAAAACAAAAGTTTCCTGTTTTCATGGCCCGGATCTTTTACTGTTGGAAAGTATGTTGTAATGTAGCTTTTTCCTGGGGATGCATTTGAAAGAAATAAACACTTGTGGGATGGGATCGAAAAAAAAATTGACAAATCTTCTCATCCCGACTAAAACATGTTCTTACTTTTGTCCTATGTTGTAAAGCATACTGAAAGACGACAAAGCCTGTTCCTAGAAAAGTGAAAAATACAATTTATACTAAAGCTTTTCAGACAAACAGAAGTAAAAAAAATAAATCCTTACTTCTCATAAACTGAAAGTGAAATTTCTCTTGCTTCTCCAAAAATCTATCAAACAGAAGTTGCCTTTACCTCATAGAAGATAAACTTATTTCGTGGCCCCCGGCTAAACGAAAGATTTGACACGAGCTTGTTTCAGGCCGATGCAAAAGAAAGCAACAACAAAAAAAAAAAAAAAAAAAAGAAAGAAGGAAAAATCAATAAACTCTACTAACGTTGGAGGCAAAGGAGCGCGAACCTTAAGAGACGTTAAACACATGAGCGGAGAACGTGTGCCTTGTCAAGCTGAACACACACACACACACACACACACACACACACACACACTGTATGGGCCCATGGGCGTCATGCCAGGGAATCGGCTTGGCGCCTCATGACCGTCTCGAATCACGCTTCACCCCGGGGCGACGGCGGGGCGTGTCGGCGCTGGGAGGCGTGTGCCACCCGACGCACCCCCACACCCTCCCCCGCACTCCCATAAAAGCTTCCTAATGGGGGAGGAAGGGTGGGTATCTGGGGGGGGGGGGGGGGGCGGGGGCTGCTCCTGCACAGGCCCGTCGGGCTCCCAGGGGCGCCTCTGTTTACATGCCCTCCTCACCAAAACAAATTCAGGGGCCTTCACCCGGGCGCTACGCCTCGGCGCGCGTACAAACAAATAAACAAAGGGGGGGACACATGATACAATATGGCGGTGTCAAGGCAGGGTGAGGAACATGGGACTGAAGGGGGGGTGGGGGTGATGGAGGGGAGGGAATATGAACTCGTATTTAACATGGAGTGTGTTTCTGCCAAATGCTTTTACACAGATAACAAAATACTCAATCTATTCAATAAAAAAACAATAATTCTTTCTGGATTCTCAGCTTGTTCAGAATGTTATTGAGTTGTTGTTGTTTTTTTTTAGACTTATTCATGCTCACAGTGAGGTGGGAAAGCACTGAAAACTTAATTTCAATTTGACTAGATGGGATGTCAGAGAAAGTAAAGGCGGGTGGATGGTTCAGGTATTAACCCTTCAAATGAACCAATTTACTAAGATGCTTGAAAATGTTAAACTTTTACATTCAGAGAATCAGTGTAAAGGATCAGCACTCCTTATATGACAATTGGATTGACAAAATAATAGATAAGGCTACATTTTCTGATGCAGTTCAACAAAAATCCTTATTTTACTCAGGAACAATGGTACAAAGAAACCACACAGGAACTGAGAAGTTCATGCAGGGGGCTGCACTTCCTCGTCCTGGTCAGGAGACCTTGATTTAAATTCAGGCTTTCTTGACTCTAATGGGGCTTCTCTGTGTGGAGTTTGCATTTTCTATCAGTGTGCGCCTGGGTTTCCTCCGGGTAATTGGTTTTCTTCTTCCAATTCAAAGACAGGCTTCTTTGGTTAATTGGTGGATCTAAATTATCCATAGGTAAGTGCATGTGTGTCTTTCTCTCTCACTCTGTCGGTTTGTTCGGTGGTGTTGGCTTCTTTTCATCCATATGCAGATACAGATAAAGGGCTGTAGAAAATGAATAAAAGGAGCTTTCCACAGTAGTTCTGTTTATAAATCCACCTGCTTGGTTAGCTTATCACCAAGGTGTGATTTGTGGCTCAAGCACAAGAGGGAGGGAGTTTGTAAAAACATGAATAATGCAACAGCTTTCACTGAAAAAACATTTCACTGAATCACCAGACAGTATCATTAAAATTGGCTTTATGTTAAGATTGTGGTCAGTTTTGGTGGTAATGTCTACTGTTTTTGGTCCCTCAACTAAAATTTGTTGAACATGACTCCTGGTTTAGACTTTAAAAACAGTAATTTCTCTTTTTGTTTCAATCAAAATTGCATAGGAAATTCATTTTCCCCCCTTCCTTGGAAAATAATAATCCATCAGATATCCTACTCAGACCCATATTATTGATATTTTGAGTCCCGCTTAATGGCTCTGGTACTCATTCCAACATTTTCTCATTTTTTGGAGAGATTTCCTAAAACACACTGCACCGCATGAGTCAAATTACAATTGTTTCATCAGGTTATCAGAGAACCATAGTGTTTACCGGAGAGTATGAGAAAAGAGGGGGAAATGAAAGAGGAGCAGAATAAAGGGACACACCGAGAAAGGAGGAGTAGGACAGCCACTGAACCAGAGTTATTGTTTCCTTGTTTAATCTAAATAGAGATGTACTGGAAATGTGTTTTCCACTTATTGTTTGGCAGCGTAAAGATGCTATCGAGCCAAAGAAAGTCCTTGAAATTGAATTGAGACACAGGGACAGAATCGGAGTGAAGCAGGCAACAAAGAGGAGAAGATAGGCAACTCAGTGGCCGGTCACTTAATTTGGTCCTGAGTCTCAAAAACTCCCAATAATCTCCATCGGTTTCCAAAACGGTGCTTCAAGTAAATTCATGGTTCGGGTGCTGATATCTTGAAATGAGATAATGCTGCTTCCAGATAAGATCTCTTGATTTGTGAGAAAAATCCACGTGTAAAGTTTGAGATTGGCTGCAATCAGGTGTGATGATCTCCCGCTGCTGGCTTAGAGCTTCTTCAGCTCTGAGTGTGAAGTTAAAAAAAAAAAAAAAAAAGAAAGAAGAAGAAGTTTAAATCAGATGCGAAGATAAACTGAAGGCGACGTTTTCGACTCCCATGTCGGCGGCAGAGCAATCCAGGCGCTGACTGACTGACAAGCATCGTGGACCGCGTCCCCGCCCAGAGCGCCGACACGCTGCTCGCGCTCTGCTGTCGACGCCTGTCAGTCAACGTCTCCTTTGTCGGCGCCGGCCAATCCCGCGCCGCGGCTGCACCGGGGCCGCCTGACTGACAGGACGAGGGCCGGGGCGCCGGGAGCCAAAGGTGGAGGGGATTGAAAAAGGAGCTGCCGGCGCGTTGACATGAATCGAAGCAAGTGTGTGTGTGTGTGTGTGTGTGTGTGTGTGTGTGTGTGTGTGTGTGTGTGTCTAAGGGTGTGAAGTGAGGCCTCAAACAAATGCGCCAAGGGCAAGAATCATTAATATGCAGGAGCTACTGAGTGTGCACATGCATATACAGTGTGTGTGTGTGTGTGTGTGTCTGTGTGTGTGTGTGTGTGTGTGTGTGTGTGTGTGTGTGTGTGTGTGTTTGACAGTCAGCATGAAGGAGTTGCAGTAGTAAGGCCGTCAGGCAGCCTGCTGCTTCCTGTCTGCTTTAATTGCATGTAGCCTTGGAGACTGTGCGCGCACGCACACACGCACACGCACACGCACACACACACACACACACACACACACACACACACACACACACACACACACAACCCAGCGAAGGGAACTCCTCTGCACAGCGGCGCTGACAAAGAGACGAGGCTTACGCTGCTGAGACGGAGCTGAACGTGGAGCTCTTCCACCGAGGATGACGGCGGCTCGCCGCCGTCCAGATCCGATAAAGACGACGGCGGGGAGGGGAATCGACTGCAGCGGCTCAGGGAGTCTGAGTGAAAACCAGGGGCTGAGCAAACCTCCCCGAGAACCAGCGACACCGAGGCTTTTCCTTCGCTATTAATCAGATAAATAATGCGTAAACACAGTCTTATGTGTGAGTTTTAATTAGCATTTTTCCAATTAGAGGCTTAAAGTGATCTTGGAGGCAAGTAACTGAGGAGATAAGTTTCTCACACGCGGGGAAAACAAATATTTCACAGAGAGTGAGAAAGGTGTGCAGCTGAAATGTCACCCCGTCATTGGACATGTTGAAATGACTTTGAGAAACTGTTTTCTGTCTCCTGCTCGGTTTCTTTTTCCACCTGTTTTTTTTCCCACCTCTTCCCTCAAACAATAGCAGAAAGAATACCGTCATGAACGCGCACAGCTCCCCAGTGAGGAGGTAAACCTTTGACGCAGCAACACAGTCTATTTCAGGAGTTTAAGAAAAAAAAAATTTAAAAAAAAAACCCCCGGAGAAGAGCATAAAATGTAAGCACTTAGGGGCCGGGCCGGGCTCATTATAAAATCAATGCTCACAGGACCACTCTCATTTAAAAACATGGCGGGGAAAAGGTCAGGCAGAGTGACGGAAAAATCTCAATCTAATTCTTTGCTCAAAAAGCCACTTAATATTGGATTCTGTAAATTAAATTTCACACTTGGCTATTCTGGCCAAAGGATAATTACAGCAAGCACAGGCAGGGGGTTGGGGGGGTGGGGGGTGGAAAATAACTTGTGTTGGAAAACCTGTTGGATGGTTGATATCTCGGCGTGCTTTTAACAACAAATTACAGCTGGAGACCACATCAAATCGGTGATCAACCACTGGTCCACTTAAGATGCGACATTGTGAAAATGGGATGGACTTGATGAAGCTGAACATGTGGAACGAGAAGCAGGAACACACTTCTTTTCTTTACATCTCTATATAAGCTGCAGGACAAGGTAAGGTAGCAGAAAACAATGCATTAATGACATTCAGACTCATTAATGGCATGTTGACATGCTTATTAGGAAACAAGAACACTGAACACATCTCTCATTAAATTCCCTTTAGTGGAAATTACCTGGAAACTCAACATATTTTAAATACTATTTGCATTAAAGTTAGGGATAAACAAATATGGAGTTGATATGTCTGGTCTTGAATATTGAAAAATGATCTACATGGAAAAAAAGAATAAATATAATAATTATTATTATCAGTTATTGCTATTAAAAGTTATAATTCCGGTTGTATTGGTTGGGTCTTGTGAGTTTGTGTGTAGTTAGTTGGTACTGCAGTCAAATGACCTGTTCCTCATTGGTTGTCTGAAAATGGACATTCTGTAATTTACTCTGGTTTTATGCCCACAATGCACATAAATCCCCATCAAGCCATATCTGTCTCAATCTCCAACACCGTTTGTGTGACAAGATGTATTTGATAAACAGTTGATGTGGTTGTCTAACTCATTGGTTCCTAACTCGGGGTCCCTGAACTCCTCCTGGTGGGGGTTCCTGTAGCTGAAGCTTGAGACTTGCTCTGCTCTGAATTGTCAAAAACCTCATAGTAAGACACTCTGATGAATATTTCAGACAAATGAAATTGCCCATGCCGGTGGATGTGTCCATTGCTATTTGGCTTCACCGTAATGATTTGACCAAACATTGCTTGGTGAGGTGGTCCGGAGCCTTTCGGGGGGGAGTCTTGGGGGAAGGGGCGATTAGGAAACAAAGGCCTATTCTGAGCGGGGTTTTTGCTAATTGCTCCCAAGCCAACAGATTTTTGCATAATTCTACATGATGAAAATAAAAATATTCATTTCCAAAATTGTCTACAGAAGCAGCTTCCACCAAGAAACATGCAGCATCCTGTTAGATGTGTACCAGTGGTTCCTTTCTGCAGCAGCAATCCGCAGTAACACCTCCTACCTGGTAGGTGGCGGTAGCATCGCTTCCCGTGTCCGTCCCTAAGTTGGTGAGCTTCTCCTTGATCTTCTGGTGCGAGCGATGGCGGAAGCAGTAGACCACGGTGGAGGCCAGCAGCACGGCGACGATGCAGAGGATGGACACCACGGTGAGGATGAGGAACTTGGTGGACTCGGCCTGGCTGTACTTGGTGGGAATCTGGTTGATTTGACTACTCTGTAGCGGAAAAAAGAAGAAGAAAAAAACTCCAATTATTACAACAATATTCATACTAGTTTGCTGAACTGTCAAAAAAAAAAAAATTGTAATATTTGGCTGTTCATCATTATCGTGTGTTTTTGACTTTGCATGATTAAAAAAAAAGATGGTGCTGCCAGGGCCAGAGTGAAATGGTAAATTCATCCACCGTGCTGCAAAAGGTGCGGCAGTCAGTAATGGAGGCGACTGCCACAGCAGAGGTGGTGTGCTTTCAGGTGATTTCACTGATCAGACAGAAAACAGAAACTAATCTGCACAATCATCTGGATCTGGCAGAGTGTTTGATTGGAACAACCCCGCGGGCCCTCCGAGCGTCACGTCACACGGTTTGATACCCGTGGATTAAAGCATCCGCCAAACAAGCCACTGAAAACCCTTATTTCCACGAGATAATCTATCTTCTTCAAGGCATTATTTATGGCTACCGTTCAAGCTCCACCCAAACCGAAAAAAAAAAAAACCCAACAGAAAAACAGAAAAATATAAAAGCTGAAAGTGTATATCACATACTTCTTCCCTTTTTTTTTTTTTTGTGGAAAGGCATAAACATGCATATCAGTGTGCTCGATGAAAAGTATAATCACAAGCGTTTGTTCCACCATCTGTGCCCAGGAGTGCGTGGAATGCATAAAGTCCTGTTTAGCAGAGCAGTCTGGATGTCTCCAGACAGCTCAGCTCACCGTTTGCTGTATGGGGGGATTTTTTTTTTTTTTTTTCTGCTTCTTCTCCCGCCTGCCGCCGTGAATGGAAGGCAACAGACGCTCCTGCTGTCTTTTTAACGACTGCCTCCAACAATTCCGACCCTGGACCGCTATTTAATCCAGCATGTGAGAAGCACATCCTTCAACAAACAACTGGAGACTAAAGATTTCTTTTTCTTGTGTGTGTGTGTGTGTGTGAGTGTGTGTATGATAAAAGTCTCTTGTTTAAACCGAGTGCTTAAGAACCACGGCGTTAGCGAGAGCGCGGCTTCCACTGCCGCTCGCTGTTCATTTCCAGACACCAGCGAGCTCCAGATAATGGGCCTGTTGCGTTTTTTTTTTCTTTTTTTCCCTACCTGACTAGTAAGAGTTAACAATGGGCCAAATAATTCCCCGTTATTACACGCTGCATAATGATCGTGACAACAAAGAAGAGAAGCGAAAACCAGAGGAGAGGAGCTGCAAATTGCGCTGCCAATGAAAAGGCCCACAATTGCTCCTGACAAAGAATTATCAAAAGAAATCAATAGCAAAAACAGCTTTTCGTGACTCTTTTTTCCAATTTTTTTTCCCCCACCACACATCTTTGCTCCCTGTAAAGAAAAAAAAAAAAAAAAGCTCTTCTCTTCTCCCACTGGTAGATAAATTCAAACACTATAGCTCATCATTAGTTTGCCCTGCTTGTAAGTTTATGTCGCATATTAAGCTTGTTTAATATC